>NC_056732.1:1399961628-1400319128 GCF_019279795.1 Protopterus annectens | reverse complement strand
TGTTGGGTGCCAGGATCCGCCACATAATGCATGCACTCAAGTCAATCCACAAGTACAAATATGACTCTGTCATTGTCCATGTTAGAGTGAATGACTTGAGACGTACCTCCCTGGACTACATGAAAAGAGACATAGAAGAGCTCTCAGATCATCTGGCCCAAGCAGGTATGACCCTAGCTGAGTAGCATCCTGTCTTCGCCCAGAATGATATCACAGTATAAGGACAAAATGATTGACTTCAACAACTGGCTAAGTTTCTGGTGTCATTCAAAAGGGGTCCAGTATCTGTCTGCCTGGGACGACATTATCGACAGACCATGGTGCTTTGCCAGAGATGGTCTGCATCTGTCGCCCCTAGGATTCAGCTTACTGGATAAAGCTCTTGCCAACCCTATAGTGCCTTTTTAGGCAAGGTTCAAAGGACAAAACCACCACCATAACAGATACAAGCATGCAAAATCTGAAGGCAATGCTACTCAGTGCAAGAAGTCTAAACCTCAAAATGCTCTCCCTCGAGGCAGTCCTAAAATGAACATTGATATCTGTGCAGTAACTGAGACCTGGTTCAAGGCTCCAGAGAGCACCCCTACAATACCAGGTTATAACTCTTACCACACGTTTTGGCCACCAAACCAGGACCGAAACACTAAAGGTGGAGCAGTGTCCATATTCACCAAGAGTATTCACAACACCAGGCTAGATGCCCAACACAAGGCGTCTGAAATTCTCCAGGTGCAAATAACACTAGGTATGACTGCAATCCAAATTGTAGCTTGCTATAAATCCTCCACCATGCCCCAAGATTTTCACACCACCTTTCTAAACATCCTGGAAAATATTAAGATGCAACCAAACACCCTAATACTGGGTGATTTCAACTACCCTCCCATTAAGTGGAAAAACTACTCATGTACCAACACCTTTGCCCAACGGTTCTTGGAATTCATAAATTCCAATGCCCTGGATCAACTAATCCTTAGTCCCACCAGGGGCTCTAATATCCTAGACCTGGTCATTACTAACATGGGAAATTGATGCTCCACACCTATGGTCACCCTCTCATTGGTCAGGTCTGACCATAAGCTAATCACTCTTGACATCCACATCTCCCCCCCACCCCCCCCCCCCAGTAAGGAAATCTCCATAAAAAAACTTTTCCAAAGCCAATTTCATGCTACTCAAGTCAGAAGTGACAAACTTCATGACACCCATGCAGATGAGAACTGAAAGTTTGACTGCTGAATCCTACACTAAGGCACTGTACGAGTACATCCACTCATGCATGAATCCTGCCATCCCCAATAGATCCAAGACACTTTCCTCCAAAAAAATGGAAGCCAATCTGGTGGTCCCTTGCCATAAATAAATTTTACAACAAAAGGAAGAAACTGCTGCAGAAAACAGGAAAATCCCAGGATGCAAAAAACTCCTTTACCAGCCTCAGTAAGAAGCTGAGATCCCTCATAAAAATCCTCCAAAGCTAGTTACAAAAATAAAATTGCCAGAGATTCCAAAGACAACCACAAGGCATTCTATAGGTATGTCAAGAATCTAAATGGCAATGCTCAGATCTGCTCTGAGTTACAACAGAATGGCATTAAATATACTTATCCCAAGGATATTGCCAATATCCTGGCAGGTCGATTCAGTGTAAACTTCACCCCCCTCTCACCCCTACAAGGGCCCATCTCAATACCAAAAGATTTAAATATTCTGGTAATAATGGCCACGCAGGCAAAAAATGCACTCTCTAAAGCTAAGAATACAGCATCCATAGGACCAGATGACATCCCAGGCTGTGTACTACATGAAATACAAAATGAACTGGCACCTCACCTAAGTGTCATGTTTAATCATAGCCTCACCTCAGGCTTTGCGCCCACTGAGTAGCGCATAGCTATAGTTATCTCAGTCCACAAGGGGAGATCCACCTTGGATCCTGGGAACTACCACCCCATCTGTCTGACAAGCCTGATCTGCAAGGCCATGGAAAGTATTATCATTGAACTTTTAAACAAAGACATTGGCAGCCTTCAAACACTGGACCCTATGCAGTTTGGGTTCATGAAGGGCCAATCTTGTCTCCTGAACTTGATTGACTTCTTCAAATCAGTTTCCAGACCCATGGACAAGGGCAAGGTGGCCCACACAGCCTATTTGGACCTCGCCAAGGCCTTCAACACCATTCCCCACTCTACTTAGCTGGGCATTAATCTCTACATCACTCGATGGGTTGCCAACTGGTTTACTGACAGAACCCACACTGTAAAAGTAGCCAACTCCAAATCCAGCTCCAGACAGGTGACAAGTGGAGTACCTCAGGATTCAGTCCTGGGACCGCTCTTGTTTGGCATCTACTTCTCTGAAGTACAGGCCAACACTAACAGACTCTGGCTAACAAAGTTTGCAGATTACTGCAAACTGGGAGCCATTACTGAATCCCCAAATGATGTGGATATTTTACAAAAGGGCTTTACAGAAACAGATGCTTGGTGCCAGAGCCATGGGCTCAAGCTCAATGCCAAGAAATGTATAGTTATCCCCTTTGGGAAAAAACATGTACCAATGAATTACCACATGGGTGGCAGTACACTAAACACCGAAAATGTGATAAGAGACTTAGGGACACAGGTGTACAGTGGTCTCACCTTCGATAACCACATCTCCACAACAGTCAGGAAATCCTTCTATGTGGCACACCTCATCACTAAGGGCTTTTCATCCAGAAAAAAGGAAGTCATTGTCCCACTGTACTCATCCCATTATAGAATACAATGGCCCATTTGGTATGTACCTCTCAAGACATCTGCAACAACTGGAAAGGCCGCAGAAATACCTCACTAAAAGAATCACAGGTCTAAAGCAGATGTCCTATGCTGACCGTCTAAAGAAACTCCAGCTATACTCTGTCGCATATCGTTTACTCAGAGGCGATCTCTGCTTAACATACAAGGCTATGTCAAACCCAGAGCTGTTGGACATGCTACAGTTAAAGAAATCCCAATCCCCGAGAGACACACACTCCAGGGATCTAAATCTTGTCATCACAATGAACAAGACATGCTGGAGGGATAGGTTCCAGACCCAGAGACTCCCCAGACTCTGGAATAGACTGCCCATACATGTCAAGCAAAGTGCCTCTTTGGGCCTCTTCAAAAGGAACCTTGATGATTGGATGGGAGATAGGAAATTCACCCCGGGGATCACGTCAGTCACCCTGCTAGACAGGGGTCAGGGGATGTAAATACTGTGGGAAGAAATAGCCAGGGAATTGTTACGGCTAAGCTTGTATAAGCCCTAGGGCCGATAGCCTAGTACCAACCTATGAATGTTAAGAGAAGCATAGAGCATTATGGGATGTGGTGAGAAACTGAAAACCTGGGAAAATTCAGATGCCAAGCTAACTTGAACCTATAGCTTAAACCCTGTAGATGAAGAAGACAGATGGAGAATATCCAGAGCAATCATTTTGATAAATACATGAATTTAATTTACATTGTACTAGATGCACACAGACAATTCAAATTCCATGTACAGAACAAAATCCAGCAGAAAGTATCCTAAGCTGTTCATATTCTTTTCTGAAAATTAAATTAATTTTAAAATAAGAAAAAAAGGGACCTAACTGGTAGGCAGCAAAAGAGTAAAACTCCAAGTTTAACAACAAAACAACAAGATAAGCGCTTTCATACCAAACTAGGTACTTCATCAGATCTAGTATAAAGAACACTTCAAACAACCTTATATACATCAATGCTTGAGGTCACGTGACCTCAATAAAGGTTTAATTGGTATAAAATCATTTAACCCTTTGCCATTAGTAGCTTGCAGGATAGTCATCCACTTTATCTCAAGGCATTCAGTGCAAGTTCTAATATCACTCCCTCTTATTCCAGATTTATAGATTTCTAAAACCATAAACCTAAAGCAATGATTCTTGCCTTCAGTTAACATGTTCATATAAGGCATTCCTATCATCACCTTTATTGATACTATACAGGTGTTCCTATCCAATTGTCAAGGTTCCTTTTGAAGAGGGCCAAGGAGGCACTCTGCTTGACATATATGGGTAGTCTATTCCAGAGTATGGGGAGTCTCTGGTTCAGGAAATACCATTTCCCAAAAGGGGACATATTTGACTCAGACAATGTCAGGCCAATTAACCTGACCAGTATTCTGTGTCAAATCATGGAAAGAGTCATAACAGAACTTATCTAGAATGACACAAGGAACCTGGTTACATTATGTGTGGAACAGTACGAGTTCATTATGAAAAATATAATAAGCTTATATCCTCTGAGCCTACAGCTCATTCTACTAGAGCAGTTGCTTTCCCTGCAGCCTATTTTTACAATACAGACTTAGACAATGTTTTCACAACAAGTACTTAGCCTTCCCTGAAGAGTTTCAAGCTGGCAGGATATCCTGGTCTAGGCCTTCCTTCAGGGCAACAATTGGAATAGGCAGGTATCCCCCAACCCTGAATTATTGTGTTACTTTGCTAATAGTGTTGTCTCATGGGGCTGTATATTGAGGCCACTCCATTTTGGACTATTTTTCTCAGGTATAAAAGTGAAAAATAGGTTGTTGATAACCATGACTGGATTACAAAAGCCCAGCATAGAAAGAGTGGGGTGTTGGAGGCTGCCCACTCTTGCTACACTGAAATTTGCAGTTCACCCTACACTTGAAGCATTGAATCTAATGGACCCTCACTACACTCAGAACAAATAAAGAGTTTCCATAACAATCTACATTAATTAATCTTATTAACTATTCACAGCAAAGTCTGAGCTTCCTCAGGAAGTTGAGGGGCCCCCAAGTATGAATTAAGTTCTCATGAAGCTCCGTCTAAATCTTGGACCTGCTATTGCAGGCAGGAAGCATGACAGAATGCCTGCAATGCCAGGTCCAATATATAGGTGGAGTTGCATGGCCACAAGGCAGTCCAATGTAACAGCTCATTTTGCAGTATGCCCTGGTGAAGGCTGGTGTGACAGCCAGCACAGCCATTATGCATACATTTGCCGTGTCTAGGAAGACAGATGGACATTCATGGCAATTAGACCATCAGGGAAATATTTTTACCAAAAGAGGACTATGAGTCATTTTCTGAAGAAGTTCATGGGATGCAACTCACTACACATGGCCACACATGCATTTAGTCCCAGGCTCCCCACTGAACCCAAACTTTTTAGTCATGTTCCAGTTGTGGAACTTGATACTCAGGGCATTCTGGCTTCCCAACAGTTTGCCTCACAGAAGCCCATTAAGTTCAATGAGGTCCACCAATGATATGACCATATAGACTGGGGAGCTTCACCAATGCACACCACCAAATTATTTTGGCAAGGCAAGTCCAATTCCACTTTTGGAACTGAGTGCAGGGCTCCAGCAGTACTTATTAGCCTACACTTAATGGAAACTGGTGGAGGTCTATCCTTTGGACTCAGACATGGAGAAATTGATTAATGTGTCATGTTATTCTATGCCCAAGTCATTTTGGAAACTGGTCCCATATGCTCCAATGACTGCAAACTGGGAAACACAGTTACTTCAATAAAACATACCAAAGTTCTTTAAGAAGGTCAACAAAAAATACACACATGGTAGAGTAATAATGACCTCACCTTTAGTATCAGAAGATGTACCATCATGAGACTTGACAAGATCAAGACTTGTAGTGCAAGATTTCAGTTTTATTTACTATATGCCTTTTCTCCCCAGTGCTTACCAAATATCAGCCCTCCTTGTTTCAGTCATACATATTTCTTCCATTTTGAGAAGGACCTGACCAGAGAAGCCCATCATCTAGGCACCTATCAAGAGTTTTTTTTTTTTGCTTGACCTCCTGATTCCCACAACTGCCCTTATATGCATAAGTTTCATAATGCCAGTGGCCGATCATAAATGTACTTCCATTCATGCAGCTGTTCTGGATACAGCTCACAAACAAGCTGCAATAATAATGGAGAATACTGGGCTCCACAAAAGTATCGGCATGGCTGTCACAGTGCCCTGCTGGCAGTCTGTCTTGAATGCTTCAAGGTGAGGTGACGAGAGGAATTCTAGATTCATTAAGGTGGTCATGCAGGATTCTGACAAGTAGCAAGTGACAATTTGCTATAAAAAATAAATGGCAGTTTTTTTTAGCAACACTAATCAACAGTATACAAGTCAGTTGTCACAACTGAGTTTACTTGATGGCAATTTAGCACAGAACTGAAAATATATGGATTCTGGCAAGTGACAATTTATTGTTTATTGTAGAAAATGAATGATTGTTCTTAGTACAGTTAACTGACAGTATATAAGTCACCTGTCTTCACTAAGGATGCTTAATGGAGATTCATTGCATAATTGAAAGCGTATGTAATTTGTACTAATAGTTAATAAAAATTATTATTAAAATAGAGTGAAAAAAAAAAACAGAGAAGATATTTCAGAATCACTGGTGCATTGAAGCAACAGGAGATATCCAGCAGAATTACTGGATTTAAGGCAGTTCTACAATGCTGTTGGATTATAAGGTTTTCTCTCAACCTCTTAGTGCAAAAAATCTGGACAAAGCCAGAAAGAATGGGGGGCAAAGGCTCAAAAATAGGGACAGAATTTAAATATTGTTTCTATAAACTTAGAAATATGCTAGAATAAAAGGTTTTGCATTATTACATATTTTCTGAAGGATATAAAGACTGAAACTCAGATGTTTGTCTTTATTTAGTATTATTTAGTTACTTCAGTATTCAGTAATTTACTAGAAAACCACACATTTTATGAGGAATAGAGACCAAAAATAAGAGGCAAAAATCTGGACATTCTGCAAAAATCTGTACAGTTGAGAGGTATGCTTATAAGTAGCATCTGTAATTAGTGTCAGTGAACAGCTTTTCTTACTTATTTTATTGTTCAGTGGATTATATTTTAAAGTTGGTAACCCCTGCAAAATTTCCAACAAAATTTCCAGCAAAATTTGAGAAAGAAGAGATAGATTCACACAAGACACATGCATTACTTTCTTTGTCAAGCTGACTTGATCTGCACACATTTTTTTAATTCCATTTTTAAGGGAGCTCACATCCTCCTCCTCTATCCTTTATTCCCCAGCTTTTAAAAAAGATGGAGTTCATAGGTGTGTACTAGGCCAACGGCCCTGGCGCCTTTACAAGCCTAGCCCATAGAAGTGCCCTGGCATCATGTCCCCATTAGTTCCTGGTGCCTCTATCAAATAGAGCAACTGGAGTGATCTCTGGGATGAACTTTCTATTTCCCATCCACTCATCAAGATTTCTCTTGAAACAGGCCAGTGATGTGCTCTGCTTGACATGTATGGGAAGTCTGTTCCAGAGCATGGGCAGTCTCTGGGTTATGAACCTGTCCCTCCAGCATGTTCTGTTGAATGTGGTAATGAGGTTGAGGTCCCTGGAGCATGTGGTGTGGACGGATTGGGATTTCTTTAGGTGTAACATTTCTAACAGGGCTGGGTCAGACATGGCTTTAACTCAAGCAGAGATTGCCTCTTAATAGACGATATGAGACAGAGAAAAGCTGGAGTTTTTTGAGTCTGTCCATGTAGGGCATGTGTTTAAGGCCTAGGATCCTCTTCGTGAGGTACTTTTGTGGCCTTTCCAGCTGTTGCAGGTGTTTAGTAAGGTACATGCCAATGGGGCATTATACCCGATGATTGGTCTAATGAGGGAAGAGTAGAGAGAGATGACAACCTCTTTCTTCCTGGATGCAAAACCATTAGTAATGAGATGTGCCACATAAAAGGACTTTCTGACCACAGTGACAATGTAATGGTCGAAGGAGAGTTTGTTGTCAGCCTGTGTCCTCAGATCTCTTATAATGCCTTCAGTGTTCAGTGGGCTACCATCAATGTGGTAATTAGTGGGAACTGAGTTTTTCATGGCGTTAGTCATGGAGGCCTAAGGGGTTTGGCAGACCCCTCCCCCTTAAAACAACATTATCTATCTACCTATCTGACAATCTATCTATCCGTATGTTTATCTGTTTTCTAGATGTCTAAAAGAAAATAATTCTAGACCGTGTCTGGACAGGAAAACAAAGGCACTAAAATCATTACCAAGTAACAGACAACTGTGTTGGTACACATAACCAGATTTACTATGAATATTTATGAATAATCCAATTCACATCACATTGCATCGAAGGTATGATGGCACTACAGTTACAAAATACAGGTTCTCTTTTTCAAAACAATTAAGAAACAGAAATATTACTGGCCATAGCATTACTTCCTTTAAAGATGGTCAAAGAAAATATGAGAATGGGAGAACTGCTGTCTCTCTCTCATTTAAGAATAATCAGGGCATGGGATGTTAAACTGCACCCAGGAACTGCCACCCAGAATATCCCTAATCCCAGAGGTAGCATCTGCAAGGGCCTAATGCTAAAGCAGGTAAATGTTTATGTTATCAATAATAAATGGGCCTCTTTGAAGAAATGGCTTCTGTCAGAAGTCTGTGAAGCTCTTTGCATCACAGAATCATTGTTCAGAGATGAAACCTGTTGCTCCTGTCATATCCTGCATAGCTACCACCTCCTTACAGAAAATAAATGGGTGAAAGAGTAGGCCAGAGGTGATCTCCTGCTACTAAAAATGAATAGTGAGTATACCATAAGCTTCATAACAAAGAATAGCAGAAATAATGATGAACATCCTAACTGGTAAACTGCACAAAATATATTGACTGGTCATATGAAGTTTTACTGTCGGAGTGGCATAAAAAACCTCCTCTACCCTGATCATAAGAAGTTTATTATTGGAGTGGCATACCAACCTCCTCTATCCTATGTCAAAATTCCAAGTGAAGCTGAGCTGTAACCTCTGCTTCCAAATGTGATGCTTGACTGACACTAATGAGGTTTGAATCCCACCACTACAAACTCAGAGTGAAGTAATAGCAAGGAAGTGCAGACAAGTCTGTTTCAATATCTAGTTTACAAAGTATATCCTGGCTCGAAGAACATAAAGAAAATATACACTGTATACCTCTCAATTGTCCAGATTTTCACAGAATGTCCAGTTTTTTTGCCTCCTATTTTTGGTCTGTTCCTCACAAAATTTGTGATTTTCTGTATTTCTGTGGCAAATCAGTGAGAACTGAACTCACTAAATAATGACAGGCATTTGAATTTCAAATTTCATATCCTTCAGAAAATATATGGTAACACGAGACCTTTTTATTCTAGCAACGTTTATAAGAGCAATATTTAAAATGTATCCCTATTTTTGGGGCTTCATCCCCCCCTCCATTATTTTTGGCTTTGTCCAGATATTTTGTGATAAGAGGTTGAGAGCTATGATGTACTGTTGTCCTGACCCCATACAATACCCAAGCTGGGCTACACACAGGCTACTTACAGAGCTGATTCTTTCATCACTCTCTGTGTAAACTAATGCCTTTCATTGCCAATTTATTTACACTAACTGCTTTTCACACAAGTATTAATCACACACACACACACACACACACACGCACACACGCACACACACACACACACACACACACACACACACGCACACACGCACACACACACACACACACAACTGCCCTGGAAAGGATGAAAGAATTCAATTCCTCACAACATTCTTCTTGGTTTAGTACTACTAACATTACACTGAAAAAAAAACAGATGCTTTGAGCCACTTTTTGCTCTAAAATGAAGACAAATATGAAATACACCAATTCATATTTATTTTACTAATATTAGCCCAGACAGTATTGTACAAGACATGTGCCATACAGCTTGCTATCCAGCTGTGTAAACAATGATTACCCTCTTGACAGATAAACCACAATGCATAAATATATTTACAATATATAATTACCAAGCACAAGAGCTTAAAGGTAAATGAATGACATTTATTTAAATAATAAAGAAAATACTTCGCAAAGTAAAAGATACATAGGTTGGCACACACAGGGAAGACAAATAAAAGGCAATAAAGATAGATGGGATGCATAGAGAAAAAAAATATGTTCCAGACATTTAAGTTCCCTGTTTAGCTTACTACAGAAATAATGACCCTAGATAAAAAAACTGGAATTCACAGACTGTTCCACAAAAATAATACAGCAGCACCATCTATTACTTTTCAACATACATTGTTATATAAAATGTTCTTTCTCCAACCCCCAATGTCCATGACATCATCAGCATCATGTTGCTTTGAAAGCAAGTTCTTTTACTCATTTTACATTTATTAGAGGTGACAGTGCATCTGCATTTTCAACACATTTCACAGACATTCCCTGTCATTTGACTTTTAGAAAAACAAAGACTCACATACCTGCCATTAGAGCAATATACTGCATATAAACAAGAGAGAAAAAATATATTCTGTTTCATTTAGCCTGGCCCTAGCTTCACAATTGCATTTCTTCAGTGGCCTCCTTCCCTTCTACCAAGGTAGAATAAGCACTCATGTGATAGTAAGATACAGCTGTTGTCTCTAAACAACCTACCACTGTGAGAGTGCTATTCTTGCTTGGTGCTTCATGAGATCTTTCCTCCCTCCACCTTAGTAGGAAAATAAAACCACACATGCCCCATTTGGTTACATTTGAAAATCTAATCCCGAAACCTAGGCACATACCAGAATCTATGGCTTCTCCCTTGCCCCGAGCAATCTGTCTGAATGGGTTAGGCAGCCTCCATAAAGTCCCCTATATCCATGTGCAGTGCTGGGCCTCCTGGTATGCAGAAGCAACAATCTAGCTAGGTAAATGTCCTCTTTTTTTCCCATCTTCTCAGCAGTATTACACTCCTGCTCTGCTATCAAAATACACATGTCCTCATTTACAGTACAAAGGTCTGCAAGCATTTCAATCACCCACACAAAAAGTGCTGATTTCTGTAATCTACTTGATCACACTTCCATCTGCCTTTCTCCTATATTCTTTAAAGTTCTTTCTGTACAGTGCTGGTGTTAGCTTATAACTATCAAGAAAACATTCTTCCATTTGGCATCATTTAAACAGTCAATACCACTGAGTTAAGAAACTGCATGCATTGCTTTATCTGTGAATAAGGGAGTTAAAACCTCACCCACTGTCCTTGGTCAACTTGGTGCTAAATATACACACCCTCCCAAATGACCTTATTCTCCTTATATTGAGGAAACAGTTTTGCACTGACCTCTATTTCCTGGGTGTGATTTTCCTCCCTTCCCATGACTCCTTTGTTTCTGGAACAGGAAGATCATCTCCTTCGCATACTGGCATGGGTTTTTTCTTCTCTTCTGCTTCTAGTTGTAGTATTCATTCATCTGCCATGAGTTCTATAAGCTTCATTTTTGGTGCCAATCTCTGCAATTCTGTTTGGGTGGTAAAATCTTACTGGGATGGTATTGACTGTCCTTGAATTTCCTGCATATACTCTCCACCTTGCAGTCCTCTGGCTTTACATTCCTTTGCCATCTGAACTACTGATATCTTATTATGTTTGTCAGCAGAGTTCATTTTTCACCTTTTCTTAAACTAACTTAACTAAAAAATAAAATAACTGCTGCATACAATCAGACTTCTGTGTATTTTATCTTTTGGCTGTGAAGGATAACGCACACATCTTTAGTAACAAAGTTGTTACAGGGTAAATAACTGTGGTTTTAATATCATCACCATTTGACACCAAATATAGAGACGGAGTGGTATCACTGCCACTAAGTATAAATTAAGGATGACACCACATCCAACAAATGTGAAAGTGAGGTCTAAGCACTACCATCAACTGTGATACCAGACTGGCACTATTAGGGTTTGAATCCCATCATTGTCAACTAGTGAAATAATAACAAGAAAGTGTATACAAGTCTGTTTTAATAGCTAGTTTACAAAGTGCAACAGGCTTCAAGAACGTAAAGGGAATATGAACTGCTGGCATTGGTATGGGCTTCCAACTTCCACACTCAAACTAGACTACATATAGGTCACTTACAGAGATGAGATTTTCACCACCACCTCTTGTGAACCAATGCCTTCCACTGCTCCTTTATCTGTGTTAACTGCCTTTCACATAAAGGTTACACACACACACACACACACACACACACACACACACACACACACACACACACACACACACACACACACACACACACATTTCCCAGGAAAGGCTTACAGAATTCTTCATTTCCTCACAGCTTTCTTTTTGGCTCAGTAGTACTGCTACTACTCGGAAAAAAAGCCAGAGACTTCCATTCACCATTTGCTCTAAAATCAAGCCAGACATGAAAATACAGCAGTTTATATCTCTTTCACTGGTAGTAAGCCTAAGAATTGTCAGGTAACATGTATCCCATACAGCTTGCTGCTAGAGTGTGTAAATAATGATTTCCCTTGTCAGATAACACACAGTACATAAATATAGTTATAATAAATACCAACCACAAGCTCTTCCATGTATATTAATAACCTTAGCTTAAATAATAAATAAAATAATGAACATAAAAAGTAAAATATACACACTGGCACATACAGGGAAGGAAATCAAAGACAATAAAACAGGGTGCATACAGAAAAGAAAACTAAGTATCAGATATCCAAGTCCCCTAACCAGTTTATTACAGAAATAGTGACCCTAGATAAATAATCAGTACTCATAGATGGTTCTAGGCAAACATGACAGCATCAACATCTAGTACTGTTGAGGAGCCTAGCCCAAATCCCCAACTGTCCCATAGCACTGTCTTGTTAAATGACTTGCTCAAGGTTACACAGTAGGCAAAGGAAGGTAGAAAGATTCAAACCTTATACCCCTGGAGCAAGAAGCAACTCATTAACAAGTCAGAGCTTAAGTCCTCTTTAATTGCTAGAGGACAAATATCATATTCATTAATATGTAAAATGTGCTTTTCCCACCAATGTCCATGACATTAAAATTCTGTTGCTGGGAAAACATGTTCTTTTATTTATCATGTCAACCATAGCTAATATACATCTGTATATGATTTACTTGAATCCTGAATCTCCTGGATTTCTTAGAGATAAATCATTTCAGCAAGTACATTCCCCCTGGATTTTCATTATTGTTTGTTAAATTAAAAAGAAGTGCCAGCTTGTCTAAATATTTACCAGAATTCAGGCATTCCCTGCCCTTTGACATTGAAAAAAATCTTACATTTCTGCTAGGAAATATCACTAAAGATAAACATTGGAGAAAAAAAAAGAAAAATAAATACATTCTATTATGTAGCCTGGCATTACTCTAGTTTAACAATTGCTTTTTGTTTAGCCTGGAATTACTCCTGGCCTGACAATGACCTCATCCTGAATTAGACAAAACTAATATAAGGTAGCTAGACAGGTTACTGGCTCTAAAAAGCCTAAATCAAATTATCAGAGGACCACAAGACAATATCTATGTTCTGGCTTGATACTGTTGCTAGATTCATAATCACAAACTGTACTAACAGATATAATGATACTGCTGTCCTGCTTAATAGAATAAGTGGCTGCTGCCCTATAATTTCTTTATGGTTGTTCACAAAACCACAGATAAAAGCAATATGTGTTTCAAGAAGATTATTCACAAAAAATAAGGAAACAAAACTCCAAATTTAATACAATAACATTGACCAAGGCCCACTACACAAGGAATCTACTCATACCATCATATTAGAAACCTTTACCAACCTAAATACTGTGAAGTTGCTGCACTGGGCCAGTAATCAAGCACCTGAATCCTCATCACTGACACTGTAGAGGGACATTCACTTAGAATAAAAATAGATGCACTCAGTATTTCCAGATGCAGCTCTCTGCACCAAGTACAATGTCCCTTAAAAGCACACAGGGAACACAGTCAGCCCAGGGTCTGGATTTCTTTATATCTGCCTCCCTCCAGGTCCTCAATAAGACTTCCCACTGGTACAGCTGCAGGGTTAGGTCCTCAGCTGACTGCCCAAACAAATTTTTCCATCACCCTCTCTGTAAAACCAATGCTTTGTGTCCCTGATCCAAGTAGCTGACGAATACACACTGTGAGATTTCATTTTTCAGATGCACCCAGGAAAGGCTGGCACAGATTTACCTACTGTGCCCCCTTCTGCCCAGAGTATAAGGTAGTTATCATTGCCAGCAGCCACTCCACAATCAGCTACTCTAAGGCCCTTAACAAAGGGTATCCAATTATACTATGTAATATTAATACTAATACAAATGGTAGTAATTGACCAAGGCAGCTAGGCATTCTGGAGTGGCCCACACGGTGTCACCAAATAAATATAAGCACTTTCAAAGGTTAAATACTTTCTAAAAGGACCAGTCACAATAAAAGTTTTAAATATATTTAATAATGATAAATAAAAAAACATGAAAATACTGAATATATATTTGCAGTAAACCACAGAGTTCAAATCACAGGAAACATTGAAAATAACATTGATAGACAAACTCAGACAAATAAAGAAAACAATATTTCAAATAAGATTCACTATATTTTCCTGACTGAATCTAGGAGAATTACTATTCCCTACTTACTTAATAGAGCAAGGAAGATAATGTGGTGAATGGCCCTTCTTGTTATCAGGGCCAAAGACGGAATACTCAATACCAAGAGATTTCTCTTTGTAATATCTAAAATTTTCAAGATGGCTGGCAGAATGACCTCATCTGGTCATCTGACTGCAGGTTCTCACATTATTCCCCTTTGAAGCTTAAGACAGGAGGTTAGCACAGATGCGATAAGATGCATACCTAAAGTTTTGCTAATGTTTATGACAGTACCTGCGGCTTCCCCTCTTTTTACTGAGGTAATGAACAAAGGCTTCTTCCACACATTCTGTCTCCAGTACTGTTCAGAGCTGTGAGATAAGCATTTCCATGGCTCAACAGGTGATCCAATTAACAGTATTATTCTTAAAGTAAGAAATAAGCTAGCTGTTTAACCCCTTCTCTTCCAGCATCCTTTGCTAATATATATATATATATATATATATATATATATATATATATATATATATATATATATATATATATATATATATATATATATATATATATACATATATATATATATATATATATATATATATATATATATATATACATATATATACAGTCTCACATGTATATTCCTTCTCTGTCCAGCACAACCTACTGCCGATACATTTTTTAACACTTGCAACTTTACAGAAACATTTTGATTTTCAAATGCCATATAGTTCTAATACATTTGTAACATAAATATCTGTACAAATCAGTTTGATATTCAAATGCCATACAGTTTTAATACATTTGTAACACAAGCATCTTGTATAAATCAGTTTGATATTCAGAGAATGTACCATTCTTTACAGAACCCCAGCTGGCTATGGTGACACTAGCCCATATCATCACACTTACCATAAACCAGGATAAATTATTCCTATTTAAAGTTAGAAGGGTATGAGCTAACAAATATTCCTGGTTAAGATCTGTTCTCAAAGCTCAGTAGAAAGAAAAGGGTCAGGATAGGTTGCAATGCAGAACAAACAGGGTGACCTGATTACCTATCAAAATATCAGCCACTCAAAAGGAAATGCCAAATCAACCCTAATATGCCAAAATCAATTTATATCAAGAAAAAATACATAAGCTACTCAGAAAGTAAACTAAGCTGTTCTGCGGGCTAGTCAATGAACTTTCAGGGAAGTTCTTCCAAGATAAATAATAGTTTTGGGTCAAACCTTTAAAATAACCATATTAGTGAAATTTAAAAAAAAATCATTACTTCAATAAAATCAGTTCTACAGTGCCACTGACTATGGAATCTCACATAATCAAACTATTTAAATTAAATTTCACTTTGATTTTATTTTAGAAAAATTAAACCACATATAATTCCATAATCTACTAGAGAAACCCGAGAAGAATTCTCAAATCAAAACATCTTCTCTGCAACCTGACTGTCTCCAAATGGCAGTGTCTTGCACACACAGACTACAAGCACTTAGTTTAACCTCTCAGTAATCAATGTGATTATTCATGGCTTTCAGACATGCTATTAATAGGAATCATGCCAATAATTCTTCCCTACCTTGGCACTTGGCTGCTAACTAAAAGTACACGTGTTCTTTCACTAAAATATTTAAAAATATCATAACTTTCAAGTCTTGGATTATGATGAAAAATATAGCATTTTCATCCATACCCAACACAGCTTTAGAAAGAAATTTAACATTTATAGTTTCACAACTCATTATATAACAATATCGGCAAGGGACTGTTGACTGAATCCATATTAATATGTGGAAAGGCCTGTGACACTCCATGACCATCCACTGCTTAATGAATTCCAAAAAGCTTGGTTTGGGAGACAGACCAGTCAGAAAGTTTAAGAGTTACCTTATAGGATATAGGTTTCAGAGGTTACATGTCAACTGATCAAACACTCTGCCAGTTGTAAGAAGCAAACTCACTTATCCAGTTTTGGCAGCCAGAGCCTGACTTTTATTTCACTGTTGTTCAACTATGGAGTATGTAAATAAATGTCTGGGGACTATGGGGGTATCTCTCCTAATGGGCAATTTAGAAATGATTGGCTCCCCTGCAGAAAACATAGCTGAGCATTCATAGATGTGGCTTTCAGCAAGTTGCTTCCAGTGAATTGGAACTTGCTGAAAGAATCCTTGATCTAGGAACAGGAATTAATTTTAGGTAATTTCTGGAAATTTCTATTCAGAAATAGCCTGTTTCAAATCTGAAGTCCTTCACAACTTGATAATGGACCCATTCCAGTTTTCAGTTTGTATTAATGGTCATTTACTTCACACTGTAGATTATAATTATGATGTGTACAGATCATATAATGTTCATGCCTACATGCCGCTTCGGTACTTTTTAAAGAGAGAAGCATTAAAAGAAGACTTTAAATATAAGAAAATTAAGAAAAAAGTCACACAACCTAAAATAAATAAATAAAATAAACAATAAAATAAAGATGTCTACTTAAATTAATATACCAAAATTTCAACATAGAAATTAAACCTACCAATTAAATCAGGTAAAAACACACCAAAATGAACATGTTTTAGAATTTCATTTCCTGCACTTACAAAATATTACAGCAGATTTCACCATGCAGTTTGCAAATAAATACACTCTGCAATTTAAAACTGTGATCAGGAGCCTTAGTATTTGTGTACTTATACAGTACATTACAGTACAAGTAAGGTGTGAGAAATATGATTTAATTTTATAATGTGTTCTGTGAATGTAAGTTGACATTTTTTTTTTGATAGCTGTGTACATGTATTTTGGTACTTTCTGGCATTTATAAGTGTTTCAGAGAAGTATACCTAACCTACAAGGCATTCACAGATCCAACTTTGATGGGTTTTCTATACAGTCATGAAACAAACAGTACTACAATTACTCACTCTTAGGAACTTAACCTCATCTGTGACATAAACAAAACATGTTGTAGGGATAGGTATGTCTTAGAGATTACCCCTTCTCTGCAACATACAGCTCTCCCCTAAGCTTATTCAAATGCAGTTTGGACCAATTATGGGAAATTGTAAATTCACTTGTGACTTGTTGCCTGTGGCCCTTATTGGCAGATGCAGTTTGCAGATGCTCACGTGTATATTCCAAAGCCATTCTAGCCCATGGGCAGTGATAATTGGGAAATTTGTGGCACAAATAGCTAGGATGAAAAAAACTCCAGAGCCATTAACCAAGTAATCTCCTTTGATCCTATGACAGAATCATAACACAAATCAGCATGTTAATGGTAACACTACATGTATAATTACTGGCTGCAAATAGTAATTGAAAAAATATATAGATATATATATATATATTTTATATCTATCAAAAACCCATTACCTTTTCTATCGCCAGGTGTCCCATCTACACCAAACATTCAAGAAATTTCACATTGTTTGAATGGTATATGTCTGTTTCACCTGTTTATATATAAATACTTTTTTGTTATTAGATTTCTCAATCTGTCTTCACTTATTCCTTCAGAGGCTCAGTACCATAACTAAATACTTCTGCTGTGTCAACACAACATGCTCAATTTAAGAACACAATGGTTGACAACAATGATGCCAAAACTGTCATAGTCATGACACAACTTGAGGGCAGTGGCACACAGGACCCCCACCGCACAACAGGTAAGTTGCTCCATAAGTAGTATTACAGGGTCACACTGTCAACACAATGGTGATATAACATGGTACCCCCTGCACCATGTAGCTCAGCACTAGTCTCCTGTGAACAAAATGAGCAAATTCAGTAAGATGCTACAATTTCAGGGTTAGCAATACCCACTGTGATGCCTGTGCAAAGGAGTGCCAGGTAAAAGCATATTTCACTAGCTCACAAACAAGGCCTTGGCTACCCAGCCGCAGATGTGCTCTGATATTGTTCAGCCTCAATCTACTTCCCCAGAGAGTCAGGTATAAGTGAGGAATTTCATCTGTACTGGGGAATGGTGGAGACTGGGATAATGCCTCATATGCAGTAGAGTAGCACACACAGCATCCATATTCTCCTCCATCTGCACACTCGAAAATATGTACCAGACTCACCCAAGACACACAGCATATGGAGGCGTGTCAGCACATGTGGGGGCAGGGCAGGCTGCACCCCATATGACTCTCAAGGTTGTGCTACAACAACTACATGTGACATAACACAAAATAAGTCAGGCAGGACTTGTCAGCATTCCTCAACACATGTTAGAACCTCACAGTTGTGGTTTCAGTCCTGCAGTACTGTTGTATCAGTATCTAGAAGTTCTCCTGCATCCAGCAGCAGTAGCATAGATAGGGTGGGGTGAGAGTGGCAGCTAAACCAGGTGCATAGTGTTAGGGGATGTGACATGGGAGACATTCATCATCTCTGTCATTGTTTAGTGCAATTCCAGCTTTTGCAGTCAAACGTTGAATGCTGTATTGCTCCATGTGTAGTCTAAACAGTACCTATGGTATCAGACACAATTTATATCAAGAAGTTTAAAAGTGAAAGAAAATCTTTTTTAACTAAAAATCTGAGCACTGCTGCACTCGATGCAAGCAGGTTATAAACTGTAGCAACTGTTTGCTACAGTTGTGTATTTTTTAACCAAAACCTAAGCGCTGTAGCATTCCATGCAGGCAGGGTATAAACTGTAGCAACCATTTGCTACATTTGTAGCTAGCAGTTTGCTACAGGTTTAAAGAAGAAAAAAAATATATTTATTTTATAAAAACATACAGTTTGTACACCAATAAGACAGTAAGCCCTTATTTCTGCCTATGACTGACCACTGGAAATGAATTCAGCATTCATTCACTTTGTCTTTGCACATATAAATGCAATTAGATAATGTCAGTCATACATACATAAAACATTTACTTATGCTTACATATTCATTACCCTTTTTACAGTGCAGAAAAAGAAAAACTACTTCCTATAGTATTTTGTCCTTCTCTCTTGCACCCAAGATACTGGGCTAGATAGTTCCCCCCTCCATCTCTGCAGGTTGTCATACCTGTGCCAACACTGCTGAGTCAGGTATCCTTGTCAGAGACAACACAGGTACTCCTTCAACTCCTGCCAGAAATCCATGGTTTTCCTTTCTATGACATCCATGGCCTAGTCCAACTTCTGCAAGATAAAAACGTATCTTGGTCTCTTTTTCAGGCCACCATGGGGCTTGACCTTGGACTTTCTGAGATGTCATTGAATGAATTGTCAGTGAAAGATGCATGTGCCAAGACAGGGTATAAGAAAGTGAGAACCATGACCTCTGAGGTGTGACATCAGCATGACATGCCCAACTCATGCATATGGTAGTACCTATGGAACTGACAGTAATGTCAAGGTTGCTTTATTAACTGGACTGAAACAGTCATGTGGGCTTCCACAGTTATTTTTTTTGAGTGCTATTGCTTGTTTAGTTATGCGAATGGAAAACTTTCAACAGTGTAATACTCACAGATCTGTTGTAGTGGTGGCATTTCAGTGCACAGGAATCTATGTAAAGGTTGTCAGAACTTTTTTTTTTTGAGTAATGTAAGCAGTTATGATAGCACAGCCTTAAAGATGGTAACTGCATGTTTTTTTCTGTTGTAGTCATTATGGATGTTAAATCAGTTCATTACTAAACTTTTACATTTTTTGATATTCACTTTCAGTGAAGTAATTGATGGTGCTTTTGATTCTTAGAGATGCAATAGTAAATACAAATAAAGTTCTACTGACTGTTGATATACTATATACATATCCAAAAGATACTGAATAGTTTATTGTGCTTGAGAATTGCTGTACGCTGATCCATGTTCCCATGCTTGGTGTCTTTCAGAGCAGCTTGCCCATGAGAATTACTCATTTTACACCTACTGAAATGTATAGACACTTTTGCTATAGTGTGATTCATAGGACAGAGCTTGGCTAAGTTCCATTTGCAATGGAGCTTCATAAATCAACCTCAGTGTATGACAATAGGCTTAAGTCTACCATAGCAAACTGCTCTGAGCCATGTTTGTTGCTGACAGTCTATGGAAAGCATAAAAAATGAAAAGGAATTATTGAAAGAGCTAATACTTGGAAATTATTAGAAAATCACCAAGTCTGGTACAATCAACTGAGATCAATTTACCATACACTTATATTTACCAGTATTTACATCCATTGTAATGATAATCCTTTAAATGACCACATATTCTGTTTGTTAACCTATTAGTTTTGGGTATGATGCTTTTGAAAAGAAATATAGATTTTGTGACTTAGTTTTAGCTTTTTATAGATCAGGAGTGCTGTAGAGTCCAAACAGATCAACAATAAAAGATTTGTCCTTATTTCTGAGAGCTTCCCGTAGCTTTAGAAGGATAATAAGCTTGCTAACTGTAAGTTGAAGTAAGGAGCTCTGTGTAGATGCAGTTCACTAGCCGACCACCATTTTGGAATCAGCTTTAGAAAGAAATTTAACATTTATAGTTTCACAACTCATTATATAACAATATCGGCAAGGGACTGTTGACTGAATCCATATTAATATGTGGAAAGGCCTGTGACACTCCATGACCATCCACTGCTTAATGAATTCCAAAAAGCTTGGTTTGGGAGACAGACCAGTCAGAAAGTTTAAGAGTTACCTTATAGGATATAGGTTTCAGAGGTTACATGTCAACTGATCAAACACTCTGCCAGTTGTAAGAAGCAAACTCACTTATCCAGTTTTGGCAGCCAGAGTCTGACTTTCATTTCACTGTTGTTCAACTATGGAGTATGTAAATAAATGTCTGGGGACTATGGGGGTGTCTCTCCTAATGGGCAATTTAGAAATGATTGGCTCCCCTGCAGAAAACATAGCTGAGCATTCATAGATGTGGCTTTTAGCAAGTTGCTTCCAGTGAATTGGAACTTGCTGAAAGAATCCTTGATCTAGGAACAGGAATTAATTTTAGGTAATTTCTGGAAATTTCTATTCAGAAATAGCCTGTTTCAAATCTGAAGTCCTTCACAACTTGATAATGGACCCATTCCAGTTTTCAGTTTGTATTAATGGTCATTTACTTCACACTGTAGATTACAATTATGATGTGTACAGATCATATAATGTTCATGCCTACATGCCGCTTCGGTACTTTTTTAAGAGAGAAGCATTAAAAGAAGACTTTAAATATAAGAAAATTAAGAAAAAAGTCACACAACCTAAAATAAATAAATAAAATAAACAATAAAATAAAGATGTCTACGTAAATTAATATACTAAAATTTCAACATAGAAATTAAACCTACCAATTAAATCAGGTAAAAACACACCAAAATGAACATGTTTTAGAATTTCATTTCCTGCACTTACAAAATATTACAGCAGATTTCACCATGCAGTTTGCTTGTAATAATAAATACACTCTGCAATTTAAAAATGTGATCAGGAGCCTTAGTATTTGTGTACTTATACAGTACATCCATTGTAATGATAATCCTTTAAATGACCACATAAGCATAACAATATATGAATTTTAACAATACAATGCTTGTATTAATGAATATCTTTATGCAGGACACCTGAAAGTCGTGTATTGCTAACACAAGACAGTTTCAATTTGTAATATCTTCTCAAACAAGTATGTCTAAAGCATTCACATTTACTATATTTGTATATACACTGCCTTCACATTTAAGAGCTTCTTCCATTTTTACTTAGTTTTAAGTAGATGAAAGCTTAAATGAATGAAAAAAGGGGAAAACATTCAGCTAACTGAAGCCTTGCAAGAAACTGCTTTTATTGGGGGACGGCTATAAGCCTCACTGCACATCCCATACCCCTTACTTAAATATACTGACTCTATAGTCATTTAGCTCTGTGGGACAGAGAAAAGACAAAACACAATGAATCACTTGTGGCATATAAACATAAACTACACTGGCAGTATTTTTAACCACCTCCATGCTTACCTTCTGGTTCTCTACTATTTTTTTCCCCTGTTGATCCTAATTTAGTGTACCCCAGTATTAATTCCTGGGGCTGGGGCTGGGACTGCCTTGGTTATAGGCAGGTTGAAGGGGTCATGGAAACTTAGAATGGAGCCTCTGTCAGTATAATTTATTGTGTAATGTATACAGGGAAGTTTCTGGGATGTTCTAACCAGGCACAGCTACTGACTTTACATACATCACCCACATATAATATCAATTCTCTCCAACCTCAAGTTGCACTTCAAAAATTTTAGAGTAGTCTGTCTAGCAATCCTGACAAGTCCCATCACTGGAGGATTGCCAAATCACATACAGAAGTCCCCCACAAAAGGAATGAGTTAGCTAAGAAAATGTCACTGCTTCACACCCTTTAAATTCCTCCAACAACTGAGCTGCCAGTAATTTCTGATTTAACTTCAGCAAATTTAAACTGCTAAGTTAAAAGCTTTCCCAGTTAACACTTGACAAAGAGAAGGGTAATACATTCAAGGGTACCGTAGGTTCATAGGTGAATACTAGGCTAACTGTCCTGCAGGGCAATTTTTAAGCCTAGCCAATAACCCAAGTCAGAATCAGACCCTGTACCTTGTGCCTATGAGGTAAAGACCTTAACCATTATGTAAACCTCCTATATACTGCTATCCTTCTATTTAAAAATTATAATCAGTGTTTTTGATTTGCTTTCTAAAGGCTACTTTCAAACACTGGCCCACAAGCTCGCTACCAGTTTCTTTGCTAATTAAAATATTCCAGTACTTATTTTAAAACATTTTGATTAAAAATATATCCTTTGCATGCTTTGTTGGCAATGCATCTGTATTGTTGTTGTTAATAGATCAATGTATATTTACCAGAAAACCAGTACATACACTTTTTTCTGCTACCAGTTGATAGGGTTTGAACTTCCTTCATAGTGCATTCCCAAACATAAATCCATTTACAAGTTCCTTCATTTGATTAAAAAAATGCAGGAATGTTTAGTTTGCAGTTATGTGAATGAACTGATACTTCAGAATGCAATTTTTTACAACTGGACAGGTGAAATCCTTGGTTATAGTCAGGATGTCCCAAGTGGCTCTGTCCTAGGCCCATGCTTGTTTAGACTGTATCTTTCAGACCTCACTTTTTCATCTAATGTGTTCTACAGTGTATACGCAGATGATCTGAAATAGGGTAAACTAATTACATGTGTTAAAGATAAGACATGTCTGTAAAACAACTGACTAAATTGACCATTTGGGAACAACAGAATAATATGCCGTTAAATACATCAAAAACTAAGAATATGAGATTTGGCAGACATAAACTGAAAGGTGAATATTTAATACAGCACACATTGATTGAAACTGTAATTTTGTTAGGACCTGGGTATATGTGTAGATCCAGCTTTGAGTTTTTTTAATCATACCAACCAATTGGTTAATGATAGTTATAGAACTATACGTTGTATAAAAAGATTTATAAAGTCTAGGAAATCACAAATGATGAAGTCATTGTTTATTAGTTACATTACACCCAAACTTGAGTATGGAATAACAATATGGAAACCCTATAAGAAAACAAGCATGAGTAAACTGGAAAGAGTACAATGGAAATATACCAAGGGTATCAATGGATGTGAAAATTTAAGTTATTATGAAAGACTAAAATATCTGAACTTGTGCAGTGTCTCTTATAGATATCTAAGAAGAGATCTTATTCAGATATATAGGACATTTAGAGACAGCTACTCCTGGGAATGTTTGGGGTTATCAAAAAATAGTAGAAAATTGTCAGACAGCCTATGTAGAAGATTCTATAGGAATGAGAAATGTACGAATTGATTCTCTGAGAGAGCAGCTGATGCATGGAACAGGCTACCAAATTATACTAAAGTAAGTACTTTACATATTTTTAAGAACAGCCTGGACACTTATTATGGGAACAAGTGTTTTGGTATATTGGCAGGCTAGAAGGGCATTAATGCCTGTGCTTGAAATATTTGTAAGTATATGTATGTATGTATTAAAAATAAACCAGAACAGTAAAACACCACAAACGACTTTTTTTGAAGGAGAAAAGCCCCTCTATACTCGCATGTGGGGGTTGCACCCTCACATCCCTGCAACAGTATATACTTTATTTTATTTTTTTATTTATCTTTAGTTGACCAGGTTAGTCAAACTGGGCTTTTCAAGGGAGGCCAGAGGTGGTATTTATACTGCTATGAGAACTTTGGACAGGGTATCAGGGGAAATACCTCTACTCTTTCGATGGGTGACTTGGAATCTAGTTGAGCGACCACCAGCTCAAGCAGATGGGGCCTCAGTTTACCATCTCCTCTGAAGGACAATACACTTAAAGAATGCAGCACCTGTAGATGCAGCACTGCAATGTCAGCATTTCAACTATCTGATGCCCACCAATACTAAGATTGCACAGCAGTGGGGGAAGGGCATATTCTCAATCCCAGCTGCACTGAGGTCTGGCACAATTCCAACTATTAAAATACACCACACTTCCCCAAACTTACTTAGTATACCACCTAAACACCTCACAACACAACACCTAAACAATAACAGTAAACAATAACAATACGAAACTGTGACAAATCCATTGGCAGCATTCATTCAATACCGGCATTACTGGCATTGTGCAAAAAAAAAAAAAAAAATCCATTAAAGCTGATACTAAACCAATTCAGAAAATAATGCTACAATCTGGTTCATACCACACAAACTACCCACACTCTAACCTATACCTAATTACATCCTAATAAAAATAACAAAACCATTTTCCCATGAAGAGATCACATGAATCTCAGCACACACGTCTGTACATCTGATCTTTATCGCAGTACCCAAAATAGTCAACCAAACGTATATTCGACAGATGTAGACACAAACATTTTCACAGGGCTATGAAGACATAATACAGCTGGGCTATGCTTAACATCACATAGATCACCCACTGAGTATAGTAAATCAAGCATATATAGCGACCATACTGTGTCAGTGAGGAGAGTCCATAAATGGAAATACAGAGGATAATACAGAACCAAGATATGCTAAAAAGTTCATAAGGCAGTCCGCAAAATCATTATAGTAATTGTTGACTCTATTGTGTAAAACAACAGATACATACTTCACTATAGTTTGTAAGGAACTTGAGACAGTGTCCTGCCTACCGGGGGCCAAAACTACACCCATCTGAACTAGTTTGAAAAAATATTATAGCTAAGTATTATATATAGCATTATAATAATTGTTAACTCGATTGTGTAAAACAACAGATGCATACTTCACTATAGTTTCTATGGAACTTGTGACAGTGTCCTGACTGCCTGGGGCCAAAACTGAAGCCGTCTCAACTAGTTTGAAATAATATTACAACTAAGTATAAATGATCATTGTTTATTTATTTTTTTGTATTTTTGTTATGCAACAGTATATGGAGTGAGACCTGTAACTAGACAGAGTTCTTTACTTTTGATGGGGCAGAAAGCACAAGTACTGAACAGGAAATTTCAAAATGCCCCAGTGCTCCTGGACCCAGTAGGCTGCTCGTAGTGTGGTGCTATCCCTCTGCGTACTGCTCCCCCCCTAAAAGCCCTGCAATGCTAGAAGGACACCAACCTGATGAGGTTTTAAATGGAAGGCTAACTGCTCTGTCATTCTACATTTAAAAATCTGTCAAGGTGCTATCCCCCTGCATACTGCTCCCTCCCTGAAAGGCCTGCAATGCTAGAAGGACACCAACCTGATGAGGTTTTAAATGGAAAGTTAACTGCTCTGTCCTTCTACATTTAAAATATCTACCAAGGTTATTATTTCCACTCACTGTCTAACACTCTTATTAAATTAAATGGCCCCTAGGTCTGTAGCACTGTCAGATGTCCCCAGAATTTCTTAGAATAAACCCTACTCTCCTAAAAATTGGCTATAGTCTAGCTTACAGTGGCTCACCACAAAAGTTAAATCTGGTGGCTAAAAACAAGCATTTTTTAACAGTCCCTACCTTAAATCTGCTAAATATAACAGAGTTACGCTAAAAAGAAAAAGAAAAATATACTGGTATACTTAAACAATTATTTTACATTCCCTAATGTACTTACATCACACTCATAGGCTGTAAGAATCATTTGGTCCAATTTAGCCTAAAGTTGCCTAATTCCTTCCCCCTTCCTACCTATGCAAGCGAGGCTACTTATCCCCATTCTGAACCCACCATCTTTAAACGCTCCAGTGCTCATGGAACCAGTAGGCTGCTCGTAGCGTGGTATGTAACTGTAGTTTTTGCTTTTACATGGGAAAAATACTAATAACTGCTTACATAAGTTAAATTGTTGATGAAATACTCTGGATTGTTAAAATGATCACAATGCTGATCATGCCTGTTCTTGTTCTTGTAAAAAAGAACAGCTTATATTGACTGGTAGCATTAAATTAACTGAAACTTAAATGCGTTGAGCTTACACGTTATTATTACTGGATGAATTGCTGAACTGTTGGTAGCATTTGATATGTGACTTGGCTATTACTTTCTATATATGCTAACCCAAAAGTTGTAACACATTGTAACTGGTTGTCGCTAATATTATTCCACTGGTTAACTGCTGCATTACTTTGGATAAATGTAAAGCTATTCCTAGTGAAAAGTTATACCTATATAGTGCTATTTCTATAATTGTTGGTATAAGACACTTTAGAAAGCCAGTGCACTAACTAAAATATCCTTTATCAGGTGCTATCCCCCTGCATACTGCTCCCTTCCCTGAAAGGCCTACAATGCTAGAAGGACACCAACCTGATGATGTTTTATCATTCTACATTTAAAAATATGCAATGGTTATTATTTCTGCTCACTGTCTAACACTCTTATTAAATTAATTGGCCCCTGGAACTGTAGCACTGTCAGGTGCCCCCCAGAATTTCTTAGAATAAAACCTACTCTCCTAAAAATTGGCTATAGTCTAGCTTACAATGGTTCACTGCAAAAGTTAAATCTGGTGGCTAAAAACAAGTATTTTTTAATAGTCCCTACCTTAAATCTACTAAATATAACAGAGTTATTCTAAAAAGAAAAAGAAAATTATACTGGTGTACTTAAACTATTATTTTATATCCCCCAATGTACCTAGAACGAACTCATAGGCTGTAAGAATTATTTGGTCCAATTTAGCACTGCTATGCTCAGGCTCGCTCCATGCTCCACCTGCCCCCTATTCCCACATGCCCTCAGTACTGTTAAATTTATACCATCATAACCACACCCTCTTTTCTATCTGCCCAACCCACATCTTATACTTCATCAAGGGGCTCTCCCCTTCTTTAAACCAATCTCCCCCTTTCTTCCTACCATATCCTGGTCAAATAATGTGCTCTAAAATGAATCAGCCTCTTACAATGATATCACCAAGAAATACACCAGTATTTTCTCTGCTACCTCTGATACTTATTTTTTATCTCCTCACCGCCTATGAAAGCCAGTACTACCTAGGATTCTACTACCCAAAATGTCAAACAACCTCCACAGTAATCTCAATACGACAAATCATCCAACAATTTCCCCTCACACCTAACTCCACATCCCCTTTAGCTTGCCACCCTATTAAACTCAAAAATTCCACTCCCAGAAACAAACACCATTACAAACTAATAGATACATTCTTAAAGCTCATAATCAGGTTACATTACAACCTCATAATGGATGGGGATCTCCATCCTAACCCTGGGCCGTCTTCACCTGGTAACAATAGCTCATATGCTACCAACCCCAGCAATCGGGAGCCACTTAGCAGGCTCGCTAATTCTCTCCTGACTTTTCACTTAAATATTAGAAGCATAAATAATAAAGTCCATAACCTTCAGACCCTCTTAGCAGTTAATTTCCCCAAATTATTATATCTTACAGAAACCTGGTTAAAACCCACAACTGCAGACAATGAGATTTTACCACCTGGGTAAACTATACTCTGATTAGACCGTACTGCTAAGAAGGGAGGCGAGGTAGCAGTTTTCTATAAGAATACACTAAGTGTTAGTAAGGATTCTATACAACCGCCCCTATTTAATAATGCAGAAATTCTCATTACTAGACTACACATCAATAACAAAAAGGTATAAATATTGTCTGTGTTTACATTCCTCCAGGCAATAATACAAGCACCCTAGAAGACATTCTCTACTGGTTATCCATTACATACACCCAAGAACCCATTGTTCTTGGAGACTTCAACATAGACTGGAACATCGGATTCACTGAATCCCCTACCACCCACATAAATCTTTATGGGTTCACACAAATAATATCCTCTCCTACTAGGATCACTAAACCCACTAATAGAGAAAGTGTCTTGGATTGGATACTTATCAATAGTCATCCCCATATGTACAAATCAGGGACCCTCCCCGATGACCTAAGTGATCACTCTCTAAATTACATTATTAAGCATAAGGCTGGGAACCCCTACCAGACCACATTCAAAACAATTAGAAATAATATGAACTTCAACCCTATCAATTTCCAAAATGATCTTAAATCTTGCAACTGGTCAATCCTAAAACAACTACCACTAGACGATGTGGTAGCATACTTTAATACTAAGTTCCTGAACCTCCTTGACTTTCATGCTCCTGCACACACTATTAGAACCAAAACAAAATTTGTTCCATGGCTTATAAAGGTTATCAAATTAAAAATCAAACTTATAAATAAAGCCTGGGCCAACTGGTGTGCAACCAAAGCCCCTCTAGGCCAACTGAGATATCATTAGCTTAGGAATGACATGAAAAAAATCCATTCTGCTAGACAAACAAACCTACTACTGCAGCCTCCAAGAAAAACACCAAAATAAACCCCAAAAGTTCTGGGCAGGTATAAACAGACTCCTTCATCCAGGACAATTTACCACTCCAACCCCTTCCAACTCTAGCCAAAAATCACCTGAGAATATTGCCAGCAACTTTAATAGTTTTTTCACTGACACTATCCAGTCCCTAGCTAGCCAACTAACTCCCACATGTTGTAATTTTATCTCAATCACACCCACTACTTACCTCTCCTTTAGCATTCAACCTGTCTCTACCACACTTATTTGATCCCTAATCAAGAAACTGATACCTTACCACCCTATCAGCAGACCTCCTCCCTGCAGACCACTTACAAAAGCAGCAGACCCATAGCATTTCCCATCTCCATCTTGATCAATAGGACTATAACTGAAACCACTATCCCCTCCATCTGGAAAACATCCCATGTTATACCACTTCAAAAAGGTGGTAGTTCCACAAAACTGTCAAATTATAGAACTATTGCCATTCTTTCACCACTAGCCAAAATAATGGAGAAGTACATACATAAACAACTCATGCACTATTTCATGAAGAACAATCTGCTGGCAAACTCTCAGCATGGTTTTAGGCCATATCACAGCACCACCTCTGACTTTCTATCTTTAGGTCATAAGCCATAACCAGAATAATAACAAGCTATCCTCAGCCCTCTTTCTTGGGCCTCTCAAAGGCCTTTGACACGGTTAACTACCCATTACTCATCCACTCTCTGAAAACCTTTTCCCTGGATAACCATGCTCTTTTTTAGGTCTCCTTCTTTTTTCAGTCTTTATCAACAACCTTCACACTGTCATCCCAGAAGTAACTTGCATCCAGTATGCCAATGATTCCACTCTGATCTGTACAGCCTCCTCCTCATCAGACCTGGAAACCTTATTCCAGAATACATTCAACACAGTTGAAAATTGGCTCTCTAACCACCGTCTGCTCCTGAATCCTAACAAAACTAAATTACTACTCTTTACCCCCACTACTAGGTCTACCCCACTTTCCTTTTCCATTACATTCAACAATGGTACCATTATTTCTCCGGATGCCCATACTAAACTCTTAGGGGTCATAATAGACAATTACCTCAAATTTGAAATGCATGTCAATCAAACTGTCAAAACCATTAATAAGAAGCTTGGCAAACTATATAAAAATAAACCTTTTCTAACCCTGTTAGCTAGGACTACCATCACCTGCTCTCATCCATTCTCTACCCTTTTTTATGCTTCCGCTATACTCGCTAACCTGAACAAATCTGAACTTAGCAAACTCTCATGCTGCTACAACCATATTGCCAGATTTGCCACCAGCTCTACATACAGGACACACCACTGTTAAAACCTTAAGCTGCTAGGGTGGCTAGAATTGTCCTCCTTACTTCAGTTCAATCATCTCATAGTAGCGCACAAAGTTCTCAACCGACCTGAAAATACTCCCGCACTCAATAACATACTCAAGCCCTATAGTAACTCATAGCCACTTCGCTCATCTAACAAACTGTTGTTCCAAGCACTCAAAACTAACAACTCAGCTGGAGACTCCCTGTTTGCGAACTTCATTGGCAAAACATCGAATTCACTTCCAGCTAACATTACTCTTAAATCCTCTCTAACCCATTTCAAAAAACGTCTCAGACAGTATTTTATAAGACGCTGGCTATGTCCCTGTTCTAATTCTGACTAACTACCATACACAGATAGGCTGAAATCCCTATCCCTCTACCAGCGGTGGCTGGTGACTTCAAATCAAAGGGGGGCTGCAAGAGACAGCTGAATGGGTGGGTTCAATGGTAATGGGTGTGGCCAACTAGAAAGGGGAGGAGCTATGCTCAAAACCACAAAAACTGTAACTTTAATGTAATATGCTGCCCTGGGTGCCAACCATCATTATGAGAGTCCAATCAAGACAAAATGAAGTGTAGAAGAAGACAAATATATGTCAATACATTGGCTGCATGACAGCTTACTTAATATCTAGATGGAAATAAAAAGGTTATGAGGCATGAAAAATAAATTACTTTTAAAATACATTACTGGAATGCCAGTTAAAATCAAGAATAAGAAAAACAAGCAGCACTCAACTCAAACCACTGCTCCTTGCACTGAAGTTCTAATTATAATTTATATTCAGCTTTATTAAAGTACCAAGTAACATGTTGAAAGTAGCAATCTCTGTGATAACCCCCACTTGCAAAAATGTTTCTTATCCAAAAAAGACCTGCTGCCTGACAACAATTATCTACTACTTGGTGTTTCATGGGGAAAACATGATCAAAGTAAAAAATGAAAAGCAAACAAGAGACAAGCTCAACATACATGGCTTAAAAGGATTACAGCACAGGTTATGGACCACACACAATAGATTGGCATTCTGTTTAGTTTGCAGGTAAAGCCTGCAAAGATAACTACAAGTCTCCAACAAATGTAATGAGCTTCTTAAAATAATGTAATCCTGTCCTTTATTACAAATACTGTCATATGCATTTCAATACCCAAGGCTTATACATTATCTAGTTATATAAGTATTCTCTGCATGGCAACAACAGAAAGGCTTTCAATGATGGCAATTCTTTAACAGTATACTTATTAAAACTTACTTGCATCTTACAATCTCAGACAAGCATGTCTGATGGTCATTAAAGCATTGCTACTTAAACACAGAGCAACAGGCACTTCCTGAATAATAATAAGCATAAATCAACAGTATAACAATATGACAGAAACCAGAACATTGTGCAAAATCAAGGACAGATGAAAAGCCACTGTAGTACTTGTGTCTGCCTTGGATGGGGGGATACTCTGCACATTTACACTGCATAACTGCTCCTTGCCTTGCTTGGACACATCCAGAGTTACTACTTGGGGGAGTGGGGTGCAACAAGTATGTCACAATTTAAAATGTTTCTGGCTGACTGTGATGGCCCTGACACATTTGTCATACCTCTCAGCCTCAGAGCAAGAAATCTGGACAAAGCCATACACAGAAGTGGGAAGTGGGACAAATGCCCAAAAATAAGGATGATTTTTAAATATCGCTCTTATAAACTTAGAAAGAGAATGGAATATAGTAGGCCTTGCATTAGTATGAATTTTCTGAAGGGTATGAAATCTGAAACTGAAATGTCTGCCATTATTTTCTAACTTCAGTCTTTAATGATGTGCCACTAATTTGCCAAACAAAACACAATTTTATGAAAAATGGACCAAAAATGTGATGCAAAAATATAAAATAGCCACACAATACAGCTGGGAACCTGTCAAAGAAGGGACGCTTTTTAATATTAGTACTGCTAACTTGAGCAGCTGACAAAATAAAAATCTACATGCATTTCTGAAATAAAAGTAATCTATAACTCTGATTATTACAGTTATTTATTAATTGTAAACCCTCCATGTTTTCTTCCATAATTGCCATTTTGTGGAGGGATTATTAGGGGAAGAGCAACATTTTGAGCCAACAAAATTGGGGACAGTTGAAAGGTTTGGATATGCCTAATTCTATAAAGCAATTTATTTGCACGTACATACCTCTCAACCTGTTAATGCAGGAAATCTGGACAAGGCCAAATATATTGGGGGAACATATAAACAGTACTAAAAATTGCTCTTTTATAAACTGAGACAGTTGATAGAATAACAGGTCTTGCTTTAGAATGCATTTTTCTGAAGGTTATGAAGTCTGAAATTCAGTGTCTGTCATTATGTGACTTCATTCCTAAATGATTTGCCCGAAAACCCTAACTTTTATGAGGAACAAACCAAAAATAAGAAGCAAAAAATCTATTCAGTCTGCAAAAATCTGGACAGTTGAGCGGTATAGTTCAGCTGGGGCTGTCTTTGAGTTTGCTGCCCTTCCCCCCTCATAAAATCATGGTTGAATGGAGCCCCCCCCCCCCACAGTCATTCCAGTGAACCATTACTTGGCTATTTCACCCCATTTACCATAAACACTAATGTGCATACTGCTTTACTACTGCAATGATTTGGACTTCATTTGAAAGTTTTATTTTGCATTTTACATCGCAAACACTAATAGATATCTGCTAAACAAAGCAATGCAGTCTCACAATGAAAACAGACTTAGTATTAAAACTTCTCTGCCCTTGAAACTCACATTCATTGAAACAGCATTGAAACCCACATTCAAAGAAAATACATTTTGCCAGTGTCAGATAAAGATTAATTTTGGGTTTGAGCTGTTTTCAAATCACAGGCCCCTTGCACACGAAAACATACACATGCTCTTACATACACCTTCCTGATTGTATTAAATTATATTCCTTGTACAATACAGTACAGTTTTAGAGGGCGTTTTAAATGTATTGTTTTGAAATTTTTCCAGTAAACAATGAAAGAAAATGCATGCACCAATAATGACAAAACTGCCCAATTCAGAACATTTCCATCATAAAAGTATACTCAGACATCTACAGTCCACCAGTATAAGTACATATGCACAATCTCTGAAGAAGTAAAAGTCATCTAAATAATTCCACATTAAAGAGATCTGTAACTAACGAAGAGGCTGCTGCTAGCAAACAACTTTATATTTCATTGTTTCATCTATAAATAAAGTGCCTATTGCCCTTGAGGAATAAATTGCCTATCTTACACTAAACAAATGATAAGCTGGTAATATTGCAACAGGGAATGGATGGCAAACTGATAAAAGGTTCATAGTTTCTAGGTATCCTTGCCAAAAAGGAGTGCAGCATCCACTCCCTTTGCAACACAGTACACTATCAGCAATGCATGTATCTACTGTGGGGATAGAACCCACAGCCTTCTGCATCAAAAGCAAGTACACTACCTGTTGTGCTATTAACAATGTAAGCAGACTCAACATAAGCAGCACTAAACTTTTGTTCCCCTGCAGCTCTCAGCTCCTTGTAAAATCTACTCACTCAGCTATATCCCTGAACTTTGCAGCACAAGAAATCTGGAAAAAGCCAAAATTTATTGGGGAGGGGACAAAAGCCCAAAAAACAGGGACACATTTTAAACACTGCTTGTATAATGTTGAAAATATGCTAGAATAAAATGCTGTGTTTCCACCATACATTTCATTACCAATCTTGAACCCAGGACCCTGTACAAAACAGTCGGAGCAACATGCCACTATACTAAAACAGCTGTTTAATAAAAAAAAAAAGAGGACGACTGAAACTTAAATGACTACCATTTAGTGAATTCAGTTGTCACCATAGCTCTCAATCTCTTGGCATAAACACCCGGACAAAGCCAGTAATGGGGGAATACAGCCCCCAAACATATTCAGTGAATTCAGTTCTTACCATAGCTCTCAATCTTAGCACAAAAAACCTGGACAAAGCCAATAGTGGGGGAATACAGTCCCAAAAATAAGGACAAATTTTAAATATCCATCTTATAAACTTAGAAAATTGCTAGGCTTTTGTGTTACCATGTACTTTCTGAAGAATATGAAGTTTGAAAGTCAAATGCTTGTCATTTTTATTTAACATTTGTTAACCAGGAAAGTCTGACTTGGAACAAAAGCCAATTTTCAGCAGAGGCTCAGGGAGAAACACTCCAGACAGACACATGTCTTTGTAAGATGGGAGACACCAGAGGAAACCCACACAAACACAGGGAGGACATGCAGACTCCACACAGAAGGCACCCCAGCCAAAAAATCAAACCAGAGAACCTGTAGCTGTCAGGCAACAATGCTACCACTGCACCAATGCACTACTGACTTTCCAAGTACACAAAAATACATAAACCACAGATTTTATGTAGAACAAAACAAGTATGAGGGAAAAGCTGCAATTTTTTTACAAATGGTGGTGGGTAGGGAATTCAGGCTCTTGCCACCTGGGCCCAAGGTGCAGCATTCAAGCCTGTTCTCTACCCACCACCATATAGCACCTGGGGCATTTGTGGTCTCCCTCCCAGTCTTTTCTCAGCCAGGTCAGTTCTGCTTCTCCCTTCCTCCACTGTAGTATATATACAAAGAGTATTTGTTCTCCTTCTTGGTCACAACTGTCAGCTCCCTTTTAGTTTTACTTTGCTGCATTAACCTTCTTTGCTGCCTTTCTTCATGAATGGATATGGATTTAGGTGGCTGTGTTCTAGCTCTGAATAAAATGTATATTTAAGGAAGTGCTCAGAATACATACCTCAGTGGAGTGGTTATGGAAAAGGAGAGCTGGGATGGAAGAACCAGCAGACAAGCTTTCAGCAGTAATGTTTTAGTATTCATATATCTGCCAGTTGACAACCAAGTAATGCAGGAACACCGACAAAATTTTGAAATTGTAAATTTTGTAACTCCCAGAATGTTGCCCCCTCCCCACAATTGTAGCGTGCGACCTCAGAAAGTGCAGACTTTTAAGAAAATAATTAAAATCTAGCGAATGAAACATTTTGAAAATATAATCAACAAAGTAACCATAAAGCATTACAAAAAATAGCACATCTCATTGCACAAAATAAATTATTTATAAAAATGTACACCATAGTATACATATCATATCCATGGTTACACTCATAAATAATGAAACATGTTAACTAAAGGTGCACTTCATTTCCTTAGCATACTGCTTCTATTTACTTTTTACAGCAGCACCCACAAACTGTGCAGGACTCTATACTTGTTGCAGTTTAGAAACTTTGAAATTCTAATTTTTCTATTTTTAGTTATGCAATTAAATAAACACCGAAAGCCCCATGCACAGCGCAGGTCTGAACCTGAACATGAATATGACATAATCAGCATAATGCAGACAAATTCTACAGCAGATTAACTTTTCTTTAGCAGTGTATTTTTGTAATAGCAACACAAACTAATTTTTTCAATAAAGTAGCACTATTTCTTTTAGACTGCAACTTTACTTTATACACTCAGAAATGTAAGTCAGACTAGAATAAGTTAAGTTTTCCTTTCCAGCAAGGACTTATTTTTATCTAACATAATTGCAGTAAAATATGCTGGCCACTAGTCCAGCTATGCAGAGCATAACCAAACACAAATAATACTAGAGTGGGAACATTTCCCAAATCACAAAAAAGTCACAGTCTTAATAAATGCATAATTAAGGACTTACAGTCCTTCTAACAAATATGCAAAAGCAGCAATACCACAACAGTGTCAACACTTAATGCCTAAAGCTGATTTAGTATAAAAAGACAATATATGAGCATTATTATTAGCATTTAATTTAAAATTCATCTGTAGTCAGTTTCATAGAATCAAACAGCCCTAATGCTTTTCTTCCTAAAAATTCACATTAAAATGTTCCTATCCGTAATGTGGCCAGCATCTGATGTGATTTTGCACACGCACACACACACACACACACACACACACACACACACACACACACACACACACACACACACACACACACACACACACACACACACACACCCTACCTTGTGCCACCAGTAACAGTCCCCATGAATCTGTCTATGTGCTGACAGAGAAGGCTCCAATAATAGTCCTGCACAATCTCCAGCAACAATTTCCCCGTGAGAGCAGGCTTCAATGTCTTCCCCCAGCGAGAGGAGGCTCCAGCCTGCGGACTTTGCAGTCTGGACATCTTCTGGTCTGTGCGGTCGTCACCACATAGACTTCTGGGTTTGCAGGACAGAGATGCCTTTCTACCTATCCGGACTGCTGACAAAGCAGTCTGGAGTTCCCAGTCTGTGAAACTTGCATGCACGAGTTCTGGGAGATTTCACAAATAAAACCACGCATGCGTGAGTTCATTCCAGGACTCAAGAAAACTTTTTATTGTTTTCTTTTCTTTCCTGATCCTGTTTATTTTGTTTTTCTTTCTACAGCTGAGGGGGGGGGCTGCAATCCTGCAGTCTTATAGCATGAGCTTCCCCTGCCCTCTACTCAGTTTCATACAGACTCCTCAGAGGTGATTTCTGTTTGGCATACAAGGCAATCTTGGACCCTGCCTTGATGGGACTGCTGCATATCTCCACTTGAGTAACCCACACGCGCAACCTCAACTTGGTCTGTCCCAGAGCCTCCCCCATCTGTGGAGTCGACTCATTCTCCACATCAAGCAGAGTACCTCATCACCCCTTTTTAAGCACAACCTGGATGACTGGATGGGAAACAGAAAATACACCCCTGGGATTCCCCCTGTGTCCCTGTTGGACAGGGCATCATCGGGTGCTGACTTGTATAAACATGGGCTAAACATTTGGCTAGGGTTATAAGGGCTTCAGGGCCAACAGCCTAGTAACCTCCTATGATCCTATGATCCTAAGGGTATACTTCATTTCATTGTTATATATCAGATGGAAAAGATATCAATGACTATCTTTGTAAAAGAACTCTTAAAAGTCAAAAGCCAAGAAATCAGCTCAGGTCTACAAATTAGTCATACAATAAGTAATGCCAGTGGTACCAAGTATAAAATTATAGGAATCTTCCATACATTGCCTGTATTCTCTACAGAGCACAAGAATATTCTATAAGGGATGCATTGAGTAAACTATGACAAATCCATTGCCAGCATTCATTCAATATCAGCATTGGTGGCATTGTGCAAAAAAAAAAAATAAAAAATACAGTAAAGCTGATACTAAACTCCAAGAAATAACACTACAGTCATGTTGTGTTTTGTGTTTTCTCTGCCCTACTGAGCTAAATTACTGTAGAGTCCATATATTTAAGCAAACTGCTCAGCATCAGTTAAATATGCCCAAGTACTGACTATACTAATCAAAACAGAATGAAACCATTGGACTTGTGCTGAAATTTCAAAAAATGGAAGTGTCAGGATAGATTTTCTCTAGTAGAATTATTGCAGAGTTTACAAGTGGCAAAGTAGATTTCTGTATTTTAGGACAGAAATATGTTTTTGCTGAATCTAGATAAGCCACATAGTGTTACTTTGTTCTATAACAAAGGGATACTGAGTGAAACAGAAACATAAATACATAATAAATGTCTCTATAGTTTGGCCTTGATTTGCTATAGGTCTTGTGATTGAATACAGCTTTGTTTGTGTGACTATTACGAAGTTAAGAAAAAAGTACAAAATTTACTGACCAACAGTTTCTAAATGATAACTGCAAATTTCTAATGCCAGTCAATGTTATGGATAATGATTGGAAGGAATATTCCAGAATCTGTCCATTCATTGTTTAATGTAGATAAAAGTCTGTAATCCTGCTCTGCTAGTTCAGTCTAAGCTTTTAGTTAGTATACTTTAGATATGCTGCTATCTGTTCAAAAAATAAAATGTTTTAAACTGCTTTCAATGACATAGTGGTTTTATAGTAATGGCATTTGGAGATAAACAGAAGTATATACTTCTTAAAAGAAACATAGTGAAAACATAGTGCAAAATCCAACTAGGAATGGAAGCACCTTAGATATCATACAAACAAACAAAGGATCATTCTGCTCTTCACCTATAGTTATCTCCCCTGTAATTCACACAGATCACGGTACCATTATGTCTGCTCTTTAGTAAAGTCCTATTCGTAAATAAGTAATTTCTCCAGTTATTAGCAATTGTAAATATGATGAAACACATGATGTACTTATAAAAACAGACTGGGATACTATTCTTAATCACCTAGATAAGGCTGTACAGGATACTGTTAATGACTTTTATATTATTACATTTTGCATTAATAAATACATACCATTAAATGTACAATTACATTCAATAAAATAATGCTGCAGTCACATATTAGCATATACAATGAAAAAAACAGGTATCACTTAGATGTCAACATTATTCTATCTGTAAAACTTCTAGATTAAATAATTTTCTTATTAAATGTTCCAGATTGGTCTCAGCTTGGTCTCAAAGACAGAAAGAAATATGGTATTATTTATTTACATCAGAAATATTGGGGGGGGGGGGGGGGTTGCCTGAGTGGAAGATGACTACTTGTTGAGTGAGCACCATTGCAGTGAGTGCTAATTTGTTTGTCTCTACTAACTACTGACACAAAGGATTTGTTTTTCATTCATAACAGAATGACTGAAGGTGGAAGGGAACCAGAAAATGTGCTGGGAAGTTTTAAAATGGTATCAACATAAGAAAGAATGCTTATTTTCTTTAAAAAATGGCTGTAATGGGAGCATAAATAGAAATCTACCACAAGTCCACAATGACTCGGCAAATGAAGATGGGTGATATAGAAACTGTCATAGAAATGTTATAGAATATCATAGTGTCATAGAAAGCAGTGAAAAAAAAGTTTTGCTATACTCAGGAGTCAGTACAAACACAAATAACTGAACAGGAAAGGGAATGCAGGAGACAAGTTGAGAAATTAATAATCTAGAAAGTGACACTTGATGAGTAAACATCAGAATAAAGGGAATACCTGAAACATCCCAGACAAAGACCTACGACTGCTAATGGAATAACTATTTAAGGAGGTATTTTATTAAGGGTTGGGAGGATGGCCTAATGGTTAAGGTGTTTGCCTTACAAACACAAGGTGCAGGGTTTGAGTCTCACAAGGGATAATTGGCTAGGCTTAAAATGGCTCACAAGGGAAGTTAGCTTAGTACTAACCTATGAACTCATTGACTGAAAGGATTCATGGAGTGAAGGAAAAAGTGTAGAAGAATCAGTTGACAAAGCAAATGCCTAGGCAACCATTAATAGCTATGAGTTCAGCACACACATTAGAGACTGGCTGGTGACAAACGCTATACAACATAGTGGAATTCCCTTGGGGAAAGGATATATTTATCTTGCAGTAGACTATTTACCACAACTATATTTTGAGGCAAGTGGCTAGAATACTCAATACTCAAAGAACTGTACTATCTCAAATATACAGCACATTTGATGTATCCAGCTATTTTGCTTTTGCAAATGGATGGGGAAAAATTCACTTTTTCAAGAGTGGAAGGTGTGGTAAACTTTCTAGAAGAAACTAAAAATAATTTAAGATTAACACCAGAAGAAGGAGACCATAAGTAAATGTTTTCAGAACCGGAGATAGAATGGCAAGATGCCAAGAAACTGTGACAACAATGATAGAGACAAACTGAATAACCATCATCAAAAAGATGGATAATACAACAAGATAAATGTAAATCTGAGGAGAAAAGTACACAAACTAATACATCAAGTGTAAACAAGAAGGTGAAAAAGAAAGGCCAGCATGCTTTCAGCAGTAGTAGTCCCACTTGAGATAATCCCAATGTAAATAAGGATGGTTTAGAAATATCACAAAAACAGGAAGTTAAGAAAAAAAAATGACAAGTGGAGAATGGAAAGGGCATAAAAAGAGAAGAAAAATATAGGAGATATATAGAAAAGGCCAAGCTGACATGGGAACTGCTTCAGACACTTCCCCTAGGAAATCCAGTAGGGAGAGCTAAAACACTTGGGTCAGAGATTTTCTTCGGCTCTTTTGACACTGATGATGAGTATAGCTGTTCCCCTTTAGGCCTGTACAGGCTGGATAGAATGACTGATAAATGTGTTGCATACTTATAGGACGATATATATTAATGTGTATATATATATATATATATATATATATATATATATATATATATATATATATACATATATGGTTTACTATCATAAATTTGAAAGTAAAAATAAATAATGTCTTTATTTTCAAATTTATGCATCGAAAATGAACATTTTCGAATAATAGTAAACTCGAAAACAAGGGTGTATTGTCAAAAATGTCGCTTGCGACATTTACGGCGATACACAGCACGCCCACCCTTCCCATAATCACCTACCTACCTACCTAACCGAACACACAGTTATGCAGGGGCTGTGCCTGCACCTAATGGGGGCTGTGGCCCCCACACCCCCCCAAACTTAATATTCCAACTCCGAGATCGCACTACAGTGAGGAAAGGGATGCATTTCCCTAACCGCACTGTACCGTGATCCCCTCCCATGACCGAAAGTTAGAATTGCGAATGCACAGTTCATTCGCAATGCAAACCTTCGCTCATGTCACCTGTAATATGAAGTATTGAACATCTGATGTTTGAATACTTCATAGCCGTGCAAATGCGTCGACATAATGATAGCAAACTTATATATATATATATATATATATATATATATATATATATATATATATATATATATATATATTTGTGTGTGTGTGTATGTGTATACATTAATATATATTGTATTATGTGTGTGTATATATATATATATATATATATATATATATATAAATATATATTGTATATATATATATATATATATATATATATAAATATATATTGTATATTAATATTATATTGCATTTTCAACCAAAAGGGGGAATATCCTCTTATTGTATACTTATGGCTGTAAAGTCTACAGTATGTATGCCACTACTCTGTAATGTCTCTTTTGTAAATTTTTCTTCTCTCTGTAAACGTATGGAGTTTTTCTCCCCAGGACTCCACTGAAAACGGACACTTGTTTTCCAGTCGGACTATCCTGGCAAACAAATGTTAAATAAATAATTAAATAAATAATTCAACATTCATCAGACTTTTCATTGAGTGCAGTGCTCCCTTTGGTATGTACCTAACCAGGCATATCCAACAACTGGAACGTCCGCAGAGGTTCCTCACTAAAAGAATACAGGGCGCAAATAAAATATCCTATGCAGACCGCCTCAAGGCCCTATACCTGTATTCTGTCTTCTACAGGCTTTTGAGGGAAGATCTATGCCTGGCATACAGGACAGTGTCAGCCCCCACTCTGATGGACCTCCTGCATATCCACAAAACAAACAGCACCAGAATTACCTGATCTAAAGACTTAAACTTTGTCTGTGAGATAGATAGGACCTGCTGGAGAGATAGGTATGTATCCCAGAGACTACCCTGTCTATGAAACAGACTCCCCATCCATGTGAAGCAGAGTTCCTCCCTAACCCAATTCAAGTGCAACTTGGACAACTGGATGAGAAACCGGAAATTCATCCCTAGTTTGGCACCTATGCCTCTAATGGGCACAGGTAACCTGTAAATAGTTCATCTCCCACGCCCATGCTTACACTTATCAAGAATATCAGAACTTGTCAGAGATTTGGGATGCATGGCTAGGCTTAAAAAGACCCTTGTGGTCATTAGCCTAGTAAACACCTATGAACTTATGAACCTATAACTGTTAATTTAATTTGCATGTTACCTGTTTAAGATTTGTAAATTATCATTTTACTTGATTTGCTGTTTAAGCTTGATAGAGTATCAGTTAAAACATATTGTTTACATGGGTTTTAAATATAGATACTCACTGAAGCGGGGTGGGGGAAGAAAACAAGGCAGTCAACTTTCATTTAAACTAGCGTCCAGGTTCATCCATCTGGGCTTCGATACCAAGATATCCAAGGGGTTTCCTAGCTCAGGAAATGTCTCTGTGTATTGGGACAGGGGATACAGCTAAATCTGATTCCTGGGAGACAAATAGTAATACAATGAGGCATGTAGGGTTATTAGCCCATTTTAAATTATCCATTTGGAATGTAGGAGGAGATATTTACTCTATAAGGAGAAGGAAACTATTACAAAGGAAACAGAAAGAGGATGTCATGGTAATAGGACTGCAAGAAACTAAATTAAAAATTGCAGATGCATATTGTCTTCAATGAAAACTAATAAAGTGCTTGCATACCATAAACCAGGAAGGGGGAAAAGGTGAGGCTGTACTTTTCTGTAGGTCACTTATTGTTACAGACATAGAGATTAAGATAAGTGAAAATGGTAAGGGGGTCTTATAGACGGGTACAGTAAAAAGTCAAGGATGGGCTGTAGGAGAGGCCTGACCATACATCTCAACCTTTTAGCACAAGAAATCTGGACAAAGAATAAAATAATGGGAGGGTCCCAAAATAGGGAAGGATTTTAAATTAGAATAACAAATTTTGTGTTAGCATTCAATTTCTGAAGGATATGAAGTCTGAAACTCAAATGTATATCATTATTCAGTGACTTTAATCCTCAACCATCTTCCTGAAAAATACAGATTTTATGAGGAACAGACCAAAAATATGAGGCATCCACAAAAAACAAAAAACAAATGAAGCAACACAACAGGATAGAGAAAATTATTTTCTTTACTGGATTCTGGTACCTCGGCCTTCGCCTTCACATGGAATAATAATGTAAAGCACAAACCAGTATAAATACACACCCCATATAATCAATCATGTCAATTAAACAATTAATTAATCAAATATAAATATATCACTTCTTAAAGAAATATACATATATATAAATATGTATACACGTGTATATACATATAATATATACACATATATAATATGATAACATACACATTATGCGCACACAGAATACAAAAAAATATATAAAAATTTTTTATATCATACATCTAAATTCATACCATTAGGAAATAGTGTTCCATAGTTTACAATAAATCTAGATTCCATATTCAATAATTTTGTTTGAAAATTTATATTGCTTTCTCCCATTCCCCATGGTCTTGCCAGAATACTAAATTTGAAACCAGTTTGTTCTCCATTGTGAAATTGATGAAAGTGGCTTGCAACTGGACTATCAAGTCTACTGTTCCTAATATCCCCCAGATGTTCCAAGATTCTTAACTTAACCCTACGTTTCGTTTGTCCTATGTACCATTTTTGTTTAACACAATTACACCCAATAATGTATACCACCCCGGAGGAATTGCAGTCAAAATGATCTAGTGCATGGTTGATTTTACGACCATCTAAATTAATAATTTTATCACACACCTTGCATTTATTACAAGCAAAAGAGCCTGCATTTACTTCCCTATCCTTCTTGCCCTTACTTCTAACTAATTCCTTCAGATTTTTGCATCTTCTGTAAGAAAAAATAATATTTTTCGGAACTATATTCCTCAAAAAATCATCACTAGTTATAATAGGCCACATGTTCAATACAATTCTCTTCAAAATTGAAGAAAAAGGAGAGAATTTGTCTACAAAAAATATTTTGTCCATCTCCACAAGATCCTTTTTCTTGGAATAAAGGGATTTGTTCACAAGTCTCTTCCTATTATTGACTGCAATCCCCTGTTCATTCAAATTTAACATTCCTTCCACTTTGGTCCTATGTGAATAGATAATATTCCTAGAATAACCTCTGTCCATTAGTCTCTTACAAATAATGTCAAATTCCCTTTGGACATTGAAATTTTCAGATGTATTCATAGCAATTCGTCTAAATTCACCAAATGGCAATGACTCAATTAAAGAATTGCTATGCATACTAGTTGCATGCAAGAAATTATTCACTGCAGTCTTTTTGTGAAAAGGCTTGTGTTCAACCGTCCCCCTTGAGCCAATGTAAAAGTGCACATCCAAAAAATCCATGTTCTTGACATTTACCTGATAAGTAAAGTCCAATCCACATGGATTCAATTTTAAACTTATAATGAAAACATCAAAATCTCTTGGATTACCCCTACATAGAAACAAGAGGTCATCTATGAATCTCTTGTAAATCAAAACATTATTCTGAAAAAACTTTGTAGTGTAAATAAATAAATTTTCAAAATGGCCCATAAACAGAATGGCATATGAAGATGCAAAACTGGCACCCATGGCCGTTCCCTCTTTTTGTAAAAAATATTTTTTGTTGAATTCAAAAACATTGTGAGTAAGACAGAATTCCACCAGTGAGATAATGAAGTGAGTTTTTGGTCCTTCCCCCATGAATGTATAAATAGCCTCAAGGCCCCATTGTGTAGAAATAGATGTGTATAATGAAACCACATCAACACTGGCCCAATAATAATTATCTTGCCAGATCCTTCCTCTGAAACTGTCGCAAACCTCTTTGGTATTCTTTACATGTGAAGGAATTCTCACTAGATATTCCTTTAATATGGAGTCCAAAAATATGCCCACATTTTGTGAAAAAGCCCCCTTTCCCGACACTATTGGACGTCCGGGGGGGGTTTCCAAATTTTTGTGTATTTTTGGCAAAATAAAAAACCTGGCATCATTTGGACTTTTAATGTGCAGTTTCCTAACATCACCCTGGGAGAAGAAACCAAGCCTTTCACCTTTTTCTAACAATTCCAAAAGTTTGTTATTGAACTCAACAATGGGATTCATATGAGGCAAAAATCTTAACATTCTATGAAAATCTGGACAGTTGAGAGGTATGGCACAACGGTTTTTGAATATTTGTTAGAGGCATGGGAGCAATTGATTAGTGATATCCAGTTTGATATATTCTTGGGGTGGTTTTAATTTAGTTTTACAAGCTTCACCAGATAGGCTATATAACAAAGGGGAATCATATAGAAAAGTACAAAAGGCACTTAAAGCTTGGCTGGAACAAAGAGTATGGTGCGATAGTTGGAGTTACATGCATGGGACTAAGGTGGAGGTTACTAAGGTGCAAGCTACATTCTCCAGGCATCTGTCTAAACATGGTAGCAAATTGGATCTCATATTGATCTCACAGGAAGTACAAGAGGTGTTACAGAACATAGAATAGGGGAAAGGCATATTTCTGACCTTGCTAGGAGGATAGGATATTTTCAGCTCTCATTAGAATCTTTGAAAATGTGACAGTGGTGGTAGGCTCATTATAAATGGCTGAAAAGAAGATGGCAAAGCTATATTTGCAGGGTTGGTTAAGGATGTAATAGATCAGAGCATTAGTACAGATGACAAAGTGAATTCTAGTTGGTAGGAAGGCTGCATAGCTGCTATGATAGAAGAATAAACAAAGAGAGAAGGGACACAGAAAAGTGAGATAGCAAATATCTAGGAGGAGAAAGAGCACTATCTACAAGTGATTCAAATGGCAATTTTAACTGGGGAAAATGAAAGAAACCTGTTGATGGATACAGAAGTGATAATTAAAAAAAAAAAAAAGATTTCCTACAGACTTCAAATGTGGAAGCAGAATTAAGAAAAGGGGTGGGGGATTACTGGTGGCCCAGCATAGAAGGAGATCTAAAGCAGATTTCATGGACACCAATAACCCCCAAAAAATCTGAACTGTGGAAAATAAAGTGTCAAACTGCACAAACTGCACACATTCTAAAGCAAAAAGTACAGAAATTTATTAGGAGAAATGTTTTCATGAAATGTAAACAATAATACGTGCTCTAGGGATCTAAACTTGTCACCACAATAAAGAGAACATGCTGGAGGGATAGATTCCTGTCCCAGAGACTTCCCATACTCTGGAACAAACTACCCATTCATGTCAAGCAAAGCTCCTCATTGGCCCTCTTTAAGAAAAATCTTGACGATTGGATGGGAAATAGAAAATTCACCTCGGGGATCACTTCTGTGGCACTGCTTGACAGGGGCACAGAAAAATAATGTTCTTGGGTGACAAAAGACAGGGAACCTTTTTGGCTAGGCTTATATAGGCCCCAAGGCCGATAGCCTAGTACCCACCTATGAACCTATGCACCTATAAACCTCATTGCGGTTTGTGCAGTTTCAAGTTTTGTGGACAATTAAGATGTGGACTACTTCTAAAGCTGTGGATCAGGTTCACAATGAAGACAGAATGATAATTAGAGGGGATCATGACATTAGGGAGACCCTTTGTAAATATTATGTCAAACTCTACTTTCATACAAGTTATCAGGAGGGAGAAGGAGATTACATGTAAGCCTGTGACAAAAGGCTTACAGATAAGGAGAGATTACATCTAAAAAAGGAATTATTAGAAAGAATAAAGACAACGGCAGTTACAAATCCCAATAATTTAATTATGACGCAGATTAAGCGCTTTTGTCACATATATAGCATAGACTTCTTCAGAATACAATAATAATACAATAATATCACATTTAAATAGCCCACTCAAAAAATCACATGACCTTTAAAAAACAATGATATTACATTCTAAAAAACCTGTTACTACAAAAAATACATTACAACCTAAAGTGGCAAATTAGGCTTCATGCCTTGTTTAAATAAGAATTGTTCTATTGCTAGCATTCTGAAGTTGTGTTTGTTTTATGTTTAATGGTTTTATATTACATGCAATTAAAAAGTAATTCAAAAGGTGCTTAATCTGTGTGGTAATTAAATTATCCGGATTTCTGACTGTCATTGTCTTTATTTTTGTTAGTTTGTTCGCGTTTGGTTCTTAGTTTTTGTGTAAAAAAGGATTTATTAGAATATGACAGTAAAAAGGCAGTGCTTAGTTTGAAGTCAAATAAGGCAGCAGGGATAGACGGCTTTCCAAGAGAATCTTATAAGTGGACAGAAAAATGGTATCACCCTGTTTGACAAGCAACTATAATATTACAGAATGTGAAGATTTAAAGCCAATTGTTAAATTAAATGGTAATAGTTATATTATCAAATACTACAAAAGTCCACCCAGGAATCTGTAATTTTAGACCAATTTCACCGACCGATGTTGTTAAAATTCTGGCAAAAGTATTAGCAAAGACATTAGAAAGGGTACCACCTAATACCATCAAAGAGGGACAAAATCAATTTGCTTCATATAGAAAGGAAGGTATGAACTGCAGGGACCTAGCAGCTTTTTACACTAATAGTGTGTGTGTGTGTGTGTGTGTGTGTGTGTGTGTGTGTGTGTGTGTGTGTGTGTGTGTGTGTGTGTGTGTGTGTGTGTGTGTGTGTGTGTGTGTGTGTGTGTGTGTGTGTGTGTGTGTGTGTGTGTGTGTGTGCGTGGGTGTGTGTGTGTGTGTGTGTGTGTGTGTGTGTGTGTGTGTGTGTGTGTCTGTGTGGGTGGGTGGGTGGGGGGGGGCAGAATGGAACAGAGATGGTTTTGCTTGATATTGAAAAAGGCATAAATTCTATTTACTAGAATGTTTATGGTACTAGTAGAAAGGAAGTGGGACTAGACAGGGGTGGCCACTGTCCCAAGGATTGTTCTTACTAATTATGTAGGAATTGGCCTGTAAAGTGTAGGATTTCACATGAGAAAGTACAGAAAATACTGTCTTTTAACATGCTTTTTATTTATCACCAAATGGCTGTTGATCAGTAGTGATATAAGAGACACACTGGAGGGGATATTAGCTATAATGTAAGAGTCTGGAATGTACTTCTGGTTTCTAAATAATGCTTATAAATTGATTATACTGAAGGATGAAGAACTAATAGGAGATGGAAAACTTTGGGAATTGCAAGAGAAAATATTTCCAAAATACTTGGGACTTTTGGTGGGTAAAAAATAACTGAAAAGTATATTAAGAATCTGTCCCTTCTGCTGGAAAGGTTTAAGCAGAATTGGAGGGGGGGGGGGGGGGCGGATTCTAAATTTTCAGACCATTTCAGGGAGAATTAAGGCTATTAAGGTGATTATGCTACCAGACGTATTATGAAACCTCTCAATTCTAGTCTTCATTCGAGACTAGCAGACTACAGTACTTGATAAATGAGGCTGTACTAGGAAGTACATAGAACAGATTCCCTGGGGACTTCTATATAGTCATAGATAAGCATCAGTCTGTCAACATGTACAGAACCAAACCAAAGGGGGATGTACAACAATTTCAAGAGGAAAAGAAAGAGACAATACAAGACTGGCTGTTGTCATGGGACTATGGTCTCAAAAACAGGAGAACTGGTTTTGGGACTTGGGTATATGGGAACACTTAAGAAGTATGTTGCACTATTAGAGCTGGGGTAAGAAATGCATGGGAGAGTGCAGGGGTTACAAACTTGAAATTATACAAGATGCTTGACATACTTTGTAAGGAACATGATCTACCTAGAAGGGACTATTTTGCATTTGAACACCTTAAACATATAGGTAGTACATATAAAACTAAAAAAAGAGTAGTACCATGGCAGAAGTGGGCCGGTGTAAGAAAGGGTAAGCTTAACATATGAACATCTATGATAGAGGTCGAAGAAGTACATCTTAGTGAAAAGGAATGGACAGATGTTTGAGATAATATACGATTGGAAAAGTGTTCAAGTTTGAAAAAAAAAACATCAAATGAGAATTCTTTATAAATGGTATTTATCACTCATATGAAAAGGGTAGGAAGCCAAAGTAAAACTGCTAGAGATATGGAAGTGTGAGAGCAAGTTTAAAGCACATGTTTTTTGATTGTTCTGTGGCAAAAGAAAAGTGGGCCAGCCTTACTAGAGACTTAACTATATTTTTTTCTCAGATGGCAAAAAATTGAGCTGGAAACTTTGGTTATTGGGGATAGTGCCTAAGAATAGATGAACAACTAAAAAGACATGGACAGTGGATTGGACTTTAACCAGTCATATAAAAATGCCTTTAGCAAAAAATTGGAAACCTTCCTCCTGTTTTTGAAACCATAGTCCCATGACAACAGCCAGTCCTGTATTCTCTCTTTCTTTTCCCCTCTTTCTACTTAACACAGCTATATTTTGATGCAAATGAAATCATGTCTCTTACTATCATTTAACAGTATGGAGCCTCTTTGGAAGATAGCAGTGGAATGGAAAAAATGTTATTATTGATATCACCTATAGAAATAGTGCTATAATTTGTTTAAATATTGATAAAGATACCAATGATCCTCAGTGATATGTAAATAACAGAGCTATGTCAATAATTTTGTTATGATGTTTTTGAGGTGTTTAATGTTATATGTGTTTTTTATTATTTGTTGATTGTGTTTCTGATACTTATTTGAAACTTAATAAAAATATTGAATGAAATGTTCTTTTAATACAATGATAGCCCTCTGTCTGTTTATATAAATATATATCTAAGATTGCAAATCTGTATCTGCTAGCATAACAATAGCTTGTACCCTCTTATTACCAAAGAATGAATATAAAACCATCCATTCATCTAGGACTTAACCTTTCATCATTTGGTATTTTAATATACAGTAGCATAGCAAGGGTGGGGGTGAGCAGCATTTATTTTATATAAAATACTTTGTCCATCAGGATTGCAGCTTTTATCAGGAGTGTCTATTGCAAAATCCTAGTTTCTCTGCAGATGGTTTAAAGCCATTTTCTCTGAAATAGACAAGTTAATCATGACATTTCTCTGAGTAAAAAAGCAAGTTTACTTAATTCCTGCCACAGTTGTTTGACTGATTTTGAAATCCTGTGTTAACTTAGCCTGGGGGTTTCTGCTTGCATTATAATCTGTGCTGGTCACATTTTTAAATAATTCTGCTCATCTTCCAAGTGGTTGGCTGCTGAGATTCACCTGCATAAATCAACTGACAAAACCTGATTTAAGTATACTTTTCTCTGCACTTATTTAAGATTAGAAATTTGTAGATAATTGTTATATATAATATAATACAGGAAGATAATACTCCCTGTCTCTAGCTGCAGTTAGTCTCCCACCCCTCCCTGTTCTTGTTGTGGTATTAATCTTTTGTTCTTGTTGTGGTATTAATCTTGGTGGCTTTGGAATTACCCGCCCCTGCTGTAAATCTGTTTTTGGACATTCCTACCGGGCCCATCTCATTTGCTCACTCAGCTGAGTACAGTGAGATCATATTTTTATTTCAGACCCTCCTACCAGTCCCATCTCCTCTGCTGTGTACAGAGAGCACTTGGGAAGGACATCCCCTATAGCATTTTAACCTGCTCTGCCCCCTCCCTCTCCACAAAAAAAAAAATACTTATAGTTTCTTGAGTTGCTCTTACATAACCATCTTCTACCTTAATACCTTAATTTGCTGTTCTGTGTGCTTTTAAGTGTTCAAGTGCTCTTATTTGATTTTTCATAAACTTGTTTCTGTCATTTTTAACTTATCTGCATTTATTTAAACTGTATTTGCCTTAATATTGCTACACACTTGTGTGCTAGCTTGTACTGCATGTAAAGTGTTTTTGCTACTGTCATTAGCTCATTCTTTCTAATACAGAGAGAACTTTGTGAGAAAGCCAACCCACTTAACTAAAATATATATATATATATATATATATATATATATATATATATATATATATATATATATATATATATATTCCAAGCTTGTTTTCTGCCTTTTCTGTAAGTAGTCTAATCCAAATACAGATTTGCTGTATCCAGGACTGTTTGTAAACTTTTGTGCCCCAAGCTTGTGTGTTATCTAACTCAAGGATCACTTGCATAAAATTAGAACTGTTAGTAACAGCCTGCATTTCATTGCTGGAGCCTGTGTTCTGAGAGACTGCTTTTCAATCTATCTGGAAATATACAGAGCTAAGTATATTTTTTTGGTTTTAGAGTTTGTACTGTTAATTGTTGCTTATAGTTTTTCAGATCTCTGCTGAAAGTGTTTAGTCCCATCCACCCTCCGTATTTCTGGCTCATAGTTTAAATTTGGTGGCTTTTGCAGTTGCCTGCCCCACTATAAATTTGATCTGGGACACTCCCCTAGTCCCATCTCTTTACCACATTCTACCGAATAAACTCCTTCTGCACCTGTTTTTAGTCCTTTTTAATTTAATTGCATCTTTTAAACTGTGTTTGGTCTAATATTGCTACATACTTAAGTGTGCTAGCTTGTACTGCATGTCAATTGTTTTTACTGCTGTTGTAGCTACTTTTCTGTTTGTTTGTGTTTGTGTCTTTCGGCTTTTCCCGGTTAGGGTTTGCCACAGTGGAACTCCGGTCCGCTAATGATTGGCAGTTGATTTTTACGTACTGGCTTGCCAGGCCTGATGCACAACCTTCAACAAAGTTACACCCATTCACACATGTCTCCACTCAGAAGACGTTCTAGCTGAGAATCGAACCAGGCAGCATCTTACTGTGAGGCGACAACGCTACCGCAGCACCACCACCGTAGGTCTACTTTTCTGTAAAAAAAAAAAAAAAAAAAAACATTCTGTAAGCCTATTTCCTACCTTTCTTGTAACTAGTGTAGTCCAGATACAGATTTGCTGTATCCAGGAGGTATGCAAGCTTCTGCGCCCCCCAAGCCTTTCTGTGTTGGAGGGAAGCCTTCTAGCTTATCAGTGGGAGTGGTAAGCACTAGGTAACCTGTCTACCACATAAGGAGTGGGTCTGGCCCAGAAATTGTAGTTACTGGCTGTTTGGGCAATCTTTTCCATCTCTCTCAACTTTCTGATTTGAAAGCCTGCATTTGCACTTGTTTCTGTCCTGTAACTCGTCTAGTGCAGATACAGATTCTTAGTTTTAGCACTTAAATTTGCTTATTTGTGCTCAGCACTTGTTCAGAACTTGTAAGCACTAAATAAGCTACTAATTACTATAGCACTCAACCTTCCTCATTACTTAGAGGAAAACAGTTTTTGTACTTACGTACTTGTTTAGAGAAAAACAGCTCTTGTACTCACTTTCTTCACTTATCTAGAGGAAAATATTTTTTTTATTCAGGCATGTCCAAGGGACAGCTCCCAGTGTTCTCTCCTGTCTATCTGATAGATCTGAGCATCTTGAGGCAATGTAGAAATTGCGTCATGTACACAGACAACCCTCTCCTCCTACCACCCAACACTACAACCTGTGAGAGATGCACTTATCTAGCCAAACTGGAAGTAAAGCTCTCTCCAATCAAGACTTAACTTGACAGCCAAGAGGAGAAGGTAAACATTTGCACCACACCATACTCATCACAAAGTCTCACTAAAACTACACCACCAAAATCCACACATAGTAACACAAAAACATTCGCGGAGGCCCTCAATAATAATCTGTCTAAGCAACAGAGACCTCCAAAGCAGAAACGCAAACAACCTCCAGATCCCAACACAACCCAAATGACACATAGCCCACAGACTCAGTGTGCCACTCAACCATAGCCAATAAGGCAAAACAGTGTACCCAACACACTAGTCATAGGTGACTCTATAGTCAGACACACTGATGTCCGACTCACCAGGCTAAACAAAGAGAAGGTTACTGTCAAGCTGCCTGTTGGGTGCTAGGATCCGCCACATAACCCATGCACTCAGGTCACTCCACAACAAGTACAAATATGACTCTGTCATTGTCCATGTTGGTGTAAATGACCTGAGACATACCTCCCTGGACTACATGAAAAGAGATATGGAAGAGCTCTCCGATCTTGTAGCCCAGGCAGGTATGACACTAGCCCTGAGTAGCATTCTGTCATTGCCCAGAATGATACCGCAGTACAAGGACAAAATTATTGACTTTAACAATTGGCTTAGCTTCTGGTGTCATTCTAAGGGGATCCAGTATTTGTCTGCTTGGGATGACATGGTTGACAGACCACGATGCTTTGCCAGAGATGGCCTGCACCTGTCACCCCTGGGATTCCAGATACTGGCTAAGGCTGTTGCCACCCCTATAGTGCCTTTTTTAGGCGGGGTACAAATGACAAATTCACCACTGTAACAGGAATAGGCAAGCAAAAACTGAGGGTAATGCTACTCAGTGCTAGAAGTCTAAATCTCAAAATGCACTCAATCGAGGCACTCCTTAAAATGGAGAACATTGATATCTGTGCAGTGACTGAGACCTGGTTCAAGGCTCCAGAGAGCACCCCTGCACTACCAAGCTATAACTCATACCACACTTTTCGGCCATGTAACCTGGACCGAAAACCCAAAGGCGGAGGTGTGTCCATATTCATTAAGGATATCCACACCTCCAGGCTAGTTGCTCAGCATAATGCATCTGAGGTTATCCAAGTGCAACTAATTCTGGGCAAAACTGCAATCCAAATTGTAGCTTGCTACAGATCCCCCACCATGCCTCAGGATTCCCACTCCTCTTTTCTTGATGTACTGGAAAATATTAGGGTTCAACCAAGCACCCTAATAATGTGAAACTTCAACTACCCCACCATTAACTGCGAAAACTACTCATGTACTAACTCCTTAGCTCAATGTTTTCTGGAATTCATAAACTCCAATGCCCTGGATCAACTTATCCACACCTCCACCAGGGGCAAAAATATCCTAGACCTAGTCATTACCAACATGAGTGACCGTTGTTCCACACCTGAAGTTAACTCCTTGTTGGTCCGATCCAACCATAAGCTAATCATCCTTGATATCCACATCCTGCCCCCACCCCCATTAAGGAAACCACCGTAAAAAATTTCTCCAAAGCCAACTTCATGCTTCTTAAGACAGAAGTGTTGAACGTCATGACACCCATGCAGATGGACAATACAATTACAACTGCTGAATCCTACACAAATGCACTCTATAAGCACTTACACGAGTGCATGGATCATGCTATCCCAAACAGAACCAAGACGCTATCCTCCAAAGAAAGGAAGCCAATCTGGTGGTCCCCTGCCATAAACAAACTGTACAACAGAAGGAAGAAACTGTTGCAAAAGAGAGTAAAATCCCATGAGTGGAGGAGCTCCCTGGTCAGCCTCAGTAAGAAGCTAAGATCCCTTATAAGATCCTCCAAAGCTAGCTATGAAAACAAAATTGCCACTAATTCTAAGGACAACCACAAAGCATTCTATGGCTATGTCAAGAAACACAAAAATATGGTTTCGACTTTCTGAATTCTTCAAATTTGTTTTGTCACTCCTCATATGTCCTTCTTATGGAAGTCTCCAACATTTCAACCAGCAAAATCCCCAAATATTTTAAGAATGCTGTCTCCTATAAACACGAAACATAGAAATCATCAGATTGTTGATCTTAACAGCTTTAGTTTTATTTATATTATTTTTATATCTTGATGAAGTGCTGCATTTATTAAGCTCTTCAAAAAGAGTCTCCAAAGTCCCTCGCTAGGTCTGCTGAATAAATCAGCACTTCATTGGCAATTAATAAGACTTTTATCTGACCTGGACCACTTTATACCCTTTCAAAGTAGACTTCCACTGCCTCATGGCTTGTGACAGTTTCAATGATGTTAACATTGCCACAGTGGTTTTCATTCTAGGCCAAATCCTTCATAGTATTGCCATTAACAATTTTACAAAGCCTTCAAGGACCAATATAGTTTTAATAGATGTCTCCATTCAATCCTGTTGAAAGTTTTTTTTCTTGGCAATGGTAACTTATCCTACCCTTTCCTTTCATCTTTTGCATGATGGATTGTTATAACAATGTTCATGGTGTTATCAAAAGTATGCCATACTCATAAATGATCCCTGCTTATTAGAGTTGGTGTCTAGTATTTCACTGTTTTTGACAATCGAAGCAGAAATAGTTCAACTGGGCATGCATTAAGATGGCAGGATGAGGTTCTTCCAGTTTTTATGGATTATAGTTTTTATTACTTCCATCCAGGACCCAGAAATGCCTCTTAATTGTAGTGTTTCATTCAACAAATATGCTGCTTTATTTAATGATACTCTATAATGGTCAACTTATAACCCATACCTATCTGGACTTCTCATAATTAATGTTCTTATCAATTCTTTAAAGTTCTTGCAGGCTTTATTGGATAATTAAGTCACTTATCTACACCTTTGTCAGCTGAGGAAAAGTCAGGTCTTGTATGGATTTTTCAAATCAGCTTCTACATTTTTGGGATTTCACATTACTTTGTGTGTGTGTGTATCTATCTATATATATGTGTGTGTGCATGTATATATATATATATATATATATATATATATATATATATATATATATATATATATATATGTGTGTGTGTGTGTGTGTGTGTGTGTGTAAACACGTGAATAAAAGCTTTGAAAAATTGTTACAAGAACAAGCAGATCCCTGCTTTTTTATCTTCCTGTATGTCTTCCACCTCAGTACCATTCTATTCACCTATTGTTGGGGTAATTTAATTGTGAATGTCCTCTGATATTTAGGCGAATTTTCAAAATATAGTGCCTTAATTGTTTGAATTGGAAACTCCACATTTTTCTCTTGTTCTTTTTTAAGGTCTTCTTTTGCTGTTTCTAGATCTCTTTTAACAACTTTCTCCTGTCTGGTAGGGTACTTAGATATTGCAGTCAGTCTTGCCAGCCTCTAAAGGTTTCCTTACTTCTAAATATTATTCTCTGTTATAGGCTTGTATTGCCTCTCCAAGTCTAAGCCACTAGTACTAAATCTGTTGGTTATGGTGAAGTTAAAGCTTCAAATGTCTTTTCCCTCCATCATTTCCTAAGTTTCTTCTGATGCCGTTCATACACTGAGAACATCCAGGCTTTTTATAAGGTTATTATTCTGCTTACATGCAATAGTCTCCTTATGGGTTCTGGCGTTTAGGTTGTGAGACATTTCCCTGTGAGCTAATAATGCTAAAACCATAAGCCCGCGGCACTAGTTCACCATAGAGTGGTACAGTTGAAAAGAAACTCGCTACTGCATTAAACATTGTGCAGCACCACTGCTACAATCCCTTAATGGCTAACTGGTTTTATTCCAATGAAAGAGACAGCCTCACTAGAAGTGTAACACTGCTGTTACTACTTTTTCAATTTATGTTGAGCAAGGTTTCACCACAAATAGTGCAGCACTTTTACCTTGTTCCCCTGTAGAAAAGAACAGCAAAACGCCTTCTCCAAATGCTTGTTTTTTTTACTTTTCAAATTCATTGTCATACAAGATACATTTTCCTGTAATTGTAGTACTCCTGGATTAAATTACTTTATGTATGCATGTATGCCATGAAGTTAGTGTCAGTTCTTCCCGACACATTTGGTAATACTACTTTCTATGTAGTGCTGGCAGTTCCTCCCCAAACTGTCTTTTCTAACCCTGCCCTCCATTTACACTCAACTGAATCCCCCCACCATGGCAGAAGTCTACTATATGTTTTAACAGATCTAACTGCAAATTCAGTCTTCCCAAATGAAGCAAAATATAATAACTGACTAAAAAAGTGACTCATTCAAAATATATTATAATAGTCAACCACATTTCTTCTTGTTTTAACTCACTGAATCATGCCTTTAGTAAATGTAAACATCTATACATAAATATGCTTCTTAAAAATAGTAAGTCTTACTTCATTATCAAAAACTAAAAAGTACTCACAAAATATTATACTGTATCTTTCTTGCAATTAGATAGTTAATTGTCGTTGTACATTATCAAAGTTCCTTCTTCTCTTCTGAGACAGTAGGCATATAATAGTGTGAATGTGAAGAAAGGAAAAGGGTAAAAGAAAAAACATTGCTGACCTAGTCCATCCACATCAGCTGCTTTAATATATTTATTTATCCAAACAGAAATTATAACACTTATCCTTTGTCATTTCTGACATTACATTATAACTCTCTTAAGTTGCCTCTCCCCTTTCTTTCTCACTTATTAAACCATCAGACTAATACATTTCTATTTTGATCTAGCACATATTTCTTAATTGCATATAATTTATTGCATTTAATGTTTCAAAGTGCCTTTAACCTGCTCCATTGTTTGATTCAATAATTGTCTAAACAAAGAACAGTTCAGCTGACCTTTCTTTTCTCCTTCCCATCATTATCTGCAAACAAGATGATCCTCTTCCTAAGTATCTTTCTGCTTCACTCGATTGCCGTTCAACTAATTTCACCTCCGATCTTTTCTAAGTGAATCCATGTGTACTAGAATGAAACTTATGATTTGCTTAACTGGAGAAGCTTTATTCCCTATCTATAAGGGGTGGGTGGCCTAATGGTTAAGGTGTTTGCCTTATAAACAGAAGGTGCAGGCTTTGAGTCTCACAAGAGATAATTGGCTAAGCTTAAAATGGCTCACAAGGGCAGTTAGCTTAGTACTAATCTATGAACCTATGAACCTATTAGGCAATAATAAATCATAACAGACTCCCCTAGACACTTGCTATTCAATATTGAACCTTGTATTTACACCTGATTATAATTTGTATTACTGGGCTGCAGAGAGTATTCAACAAGCAGTCTTTCATCAAGGTGAAATACCTGAAGTACTTAAATGCCAATTTATGATTTAATGTGTCAGTATCTACATAAAAAACAATTATATATTTTGTCTTTTTATTTAAACACTGGCAAACACTTACTGGACATTGAATTAGCAAAGTGTTTAACAGGATTATTATCCCCTGTTATTTTTAGACTTGAGGTGCACTTCAGGGGACTGCTGAACTAAGAACCACAATTAGCTTGTCTGCAAACTTCAGCAAATCACCAGCTTATGGAGATACGGATCAAGGTTCTAAGAATCCGCTATCTGGTAGAGCAGTCTCTATTACCAAACCTGCACCTCAGATTGTCTGAAGTGCTGGGCTATCTAGAAATCCTAAAACTGAATGTCAAAAAGAAGTAATCTCCATGGTGAGTCTTACATTAGTTAAAGTCTTAAGTTATTAAAACAAGGATCTATCGGAGAATAAATAAACAATATTTTTTAAATTAAATATGCATGTTACTCATCCTGAAGGCAAGGTTACTGCAAGACTTACTATGGATATTACTTCTTTTTACTATCCGGAGTTAGAATTAAAGTTTATGGAGATAAAGATAATAGTAGATTCAAAGATTCTCAAGAGTTAGGCTGTCCACACTTAAAAGTGCATCAGCTGAGGTGGATGGCAGCTTGTGGGAGGCAGAAAACATTACACAGTTTATTTTCAAACACAATAACAGTCTGCATCACAGCCTTCATAATCTACAAAATTGGTCTACATGATACAATTTAAAGATCACTGAAATGAGAATGAATTGGTCCACAAAATACAATTTAAACTTCTTTGGACTAAGACAGAATTGGTTTACTGGATACAGTTTAAACATCTTTGGACTGAGACAGAATGCAGAAGTAAGTTCAATGTTTCTGGATAATGCATCTCTTGGAAAGACCTGAGTTTCACAGTGTGGTTACCGAAAGGGGCCACCAAATTTTCAAGCAAATGAGTTACAACATAAAGAGCTGAGCAAAGCCACAACTTTGAAGAAAAGTATATTATTTTTCATTCTATATAAAACCAAATATTTTATGTAGGTAGAGAGATGATCACTTAGAGTATCTGGAAGGGTACCCGTGGTAAAGTTTTTGTGAGGCAGAGGGGTAAGGATCCAGTCAATTAATGTTCCTATAGTGTTGTTTTTATTGTAATGGGTGTGAGTAGTAATTAGCTGTGAGAGATCATAGAGATTTATTGATTGGTTAGGTGAGTCAGAGGAGAGAGATAACCAGTCAATATTAAAATCACCTAGTATGAATTTTTCTTAGGTGATGTATGAGATCCAGAAGAAGTCTTCTGAAATAGGTTAATATCAGGTGGCAAATAAGGACCTATGATGGATAATGTCCTGTTCTGGTTCAGTTTGGGGATAAATATGAGGATTTTTTGACTACAAAACCCTGTGGAATATTTAGTGGTGAAGGTGTAAAGTGCAGCAAAGTTTTGTATAGTATTTCGACTCCACCAGCCCCTTTATTTTGTCTGTCTACACTTAACGTATTATAGTTTGGGGGTAGAAATTCATTATCTTATGATTCTTTTATCAGCCAGGTTTCAGTTAGTACTACTATATCTGGCACATGTACGTTAAGCCAGGCATGGAACTGTGGTTTTGTATTGTAGATGCTCTAATGTGTATATGTGTGATGTTAAAGAAAGAACAAGTTGTGTTATATTGTATTGGAGGGGTGTGGTTTGTAGGAGTTGTAGAGTTAAAGGTTTATGGGGATGTAGCTGGGCCAGGGTTTGGATGAATGCCAGCACTGAGGTTTGGTTTGCAGGACATATGCTGGTTGTAGGATAAGCATTTCATTTTAATTTTAATTTTTAATTTTAGCTTATAGATTATGGTGTTGTGCAAGTGTAGGCTGTGTTTAAAAAAGTCTGTGGTATTGGGACAATATAAGGTAGATCTTATCTTGACTGAATTAAGGGTTGAGTATGAAGCATGTTTGACAGTACAACTAGGATGCTGGTGATGGGCCATGTGGAAGTGTGAAGGTAAAGATGTTACATGGGTAAGCAGCAGAAGTGAGAGTCAGAGGAGAAGTGGAAAAATAGGAGTTATGTGTTTTATTCAGAAACACCATGGTGTTCAGGTGTTAGTAAGTAAGAGGGAAGGAAGTAAGTTCATAGATTCATAGATCAGTACTAGGCTAACTGCCCTTGTGAGCCATTTTAAGCCTAGCCAATTATCCGTTGTGAGACTCAAACCCTGCAGCTTGTGTTTGTAAGGCAAACACCTTAACCGTTAGGCCATCCTCCTAATCCCTTTAAATAATCAGCCCTGCCAAGTCTTGAACCCAGGACCCTATACACTATAGTCAGAGCAATTTACCACTACACCATCTGAGATGTTATAATAAATAGGACTGAAGGGACAACTGGATATTGGCGGAAGTACTGAATGAAATATGGAAGTGACTGCAAAGAGATATGTGCAGGCATTAATAGATGGGGATTGAGTGAGCTTTTAGATGGGTAGAGATAGGGAGTTTAAATTTAGAGTAAGTGGGGATGGGTAGGAACAGACAGTAGGGTAGGGGAGTGGTACGAGCCTGAGTGGAATGAGGGTGAATGGTGTAAGTTACATTTACTAAGAATGCTGTGAGACAGAAAACATTCAGTCAGTGAACTGGGCCAAAACAAGGTAAGTTTGTGTAACTGTTATTGATTCCACTTTAGTTTATTAAGTAAATTATACAAAGCAGAGAATTTTGACAAACTCTGCTGCTTATTTTGGAACTGTTAAAGAAAAAAGTGAAGTTAGATTAATAACAAAAAAATGCTACTTAATTATCTGATGTTCAAAAAAAATGGAGGGTGCGTGTTAGGTTTACCTAATGTGGGTCTATTAAATACTGTTATTAAAACTAAACTAAGTATTGATTATGGGGGTTTGCATAAAATATCCAAATAAGTGAGAGATCTATATTAAAAGTTGCCTATGAAAATATATTAGGCTATTTAAAATTGGATAAAACAGTTTTTAATGTATGACAAGTCATACTATAGCATCTAATATGCAAAGCTACTGACTAGGTCCCTGATGTAATGTGTATGCCTTATACAAATAATACAGAAAAGGTTTGACTCCTCAAAGTGAAGAATAACTACCTATCAAAACACCAGTTTGGGAGGTTATATATCCAAGGCTAGATATGTCAAGAAGAACTGAACAACTCTGTATCTGAGATACTAGTTGACAAGGACATTTGAAATATTTTTTGCCATTAAGGTTATCACTCTACAGTGCTGGAAATGGTAATGAAAACAGGAAGTTATAATTATATCTCCAACTCAGTGGCTTGTTCATCAACTGCATAAGATACCACGTACCTCGTCAGCCAATATAGCCAAGTGTTCCTCTTCTGCAAATCTAATGGCATCTTCAATGCACTGTGGACTCAGAATCTGACCTGAAAAAGAAAGCAAGATGCTTAGCCTAATGTAACCTGCAAGCTGATAAAACACCACAGTCTTCATAATTTATGAAAGATCGTCAACATATTACAAATAAGTGGTAAAAACGGATGGTAGATACAAAAGTCATTGCTGAAAATATGTACTGTACTATTATATTACTACAAAACTTGAGGTAGGGATGTGGGGTGCAGCCTATGTTAAAAAGTAACTGAAGGAAAGCAATGATTTTTGGCATTCACTATTCTCCTTCAGTTTCACATACTTATTTTTTTAATTCTAGGACTTGTAATTCTGTGGTCTCTGGATAATAGGATCTGTTCTTACAAATTATTAATTAATAATAAGTTAAAACATATATAAAATTCAGGATGATTTACTTATAGTAAAACAGGGATGAGGAGTGATGCCTCACATTTATAAACCACAATGTCTGATGTATTGGTTGCACTTACATTGCTTACCTTATTGTTTTGTGTTTGTTGAAATTTAATTTTGGATCAAATGACCCAGGTAATTATAGACCCATAAGCCTGACCAGCTTCATCTGTCAGGCTATGGAAAGGATCATTATGGAATTAAAATAAGGACATAGGTAACCTACAAACTCTTGACCCAAGGCAGTTCAAATTCATCAAGGGAATATCCAACCTACTAAACCTGGTCACCTTCTTTGAAAAAGTTACAGAAGCAGCACATGAGGGTAAATCAGTACACACCGCATATCTGAACCTCACAAAGGTGTTTGGCACCATTCTGCATTCATGCATTGTGGATAAACTCTTCCATTTAAATGTAAAGACTTATGTAACTCATTGGATAGCAAATTGCATTACAAATATAACCCAAAACATTAGGGTAGGCAGTACTACCTCCTCCAAAAGAGCTGTCTCAAGAAGTGTGCCCAAGAGTTCAGTTCAGTCCTAGGGCGACTCCTATTTGGCATTTACTTCTCAGAGGGCAAAGCAAATGTTAAGGGTTCATAGATAGGTATGTTTGCAAAGGACTTTAAACTTGGTGCCATCATAAAATCCCCAGAAGTCACCAAGATCTTCCAAGAGGGCTTTTCTTAAACAAACAGTTGGTGTCAAAACCATGGATTAAAGCTAAATGCAAAGAATTTTTTAATAGTATCCCACAGCAAAAAGAATCAACCTTGTTAATATCACATTGACAATGTACGTACCCCTGAATGTTGATCCCATAGTCAGGGATCTGAGAACCTATGTCAATAATAAACTGCCCTTCAATCATCATATATGGTTGCCAGGTCCAGTAAGGAAATCATTCCCCTGTACTCTGTACTTATTAGGTCAATGACCCTTTCAGTATGTACCTCTTCAAACACTCTGCATAACTGAAGTAACCAAACCAATTTCTCACTAAAAAATCAAGGGCCTAAAACATAAAATCTATGCACCATCTCAGTGTTGTCCCTCTTCTCAGTATTATACAGGTTACTAAGACATGACCTCTACCTCAAGTTTAGCACCTCAACAGACCCTATCAAGTCAGACCTATTACACAGTCGCAAGTCCAATGCTAGAGAAAACACCCCAACAAAAGATCTCAGTCTCTTTTTCAACATAAACAGAACATGTTGGCAGGATATATATGTATCACAGAGAATTCCAGTCCTATGGAACTGTCTCCTACTCTGCATGAAGCAAAGTACTTTTCTTACTATATTCAAATGAAATTTGGGTGAATGGATGGGAAAAGTAAATGCATCTGGCTTAGTACCCATGTCCCTTATGGAATGGGGCAGCAAGTAAATGTCCAAACATATCCTTGTTCTGCCCACTCTTTGTTATTCATACACAAAGTATAAGGGCTCAAAAACTACCACAGGAATGTAAAGAAAGGCTTCTTAAAATCCTCATAGATCAGTACTGTAGTAAGTACTTACAAACCTATGGATTGGTGCAACCACTTACACCAGTACAGGATATTATCCTGAGAGTGACTAAAACAAAGCCACATGAAACCACCATTCACAATGGGCAAAGAACCGTGTTACAGCAACATTAATTTGTTTAATTTGAGGGGCCAGGGCCAGGCCCCTGTACTGTGTACAGCAACATTAACTTGTTTAATTTGAGGGGTCAGGGCCAGGCCCCACACATGACAGTGCAGGGGGATTTGGTCTGACACACAAGTGACAAGAAATGACAAACCTATTGGAATAGTCTTGGAGAACACAAGTAGTTTGTCAGTAAAATGCTACTTTCCTGCTGACTGGATTCACTGATTGTGATTTCTCTCAACAGTCTGACTTCTTATTTATACTTTTCAATATACTGCACAGTTATCCCACATTTAAATTTAATTAATTTGTGCTTTGTTCGTTTTACACCATAACATTCTTGCTCCTAGATGATGACAGATTATGTGTTTTGCATAATAGAATATTACTGTTACTAGCAGACCTAAGAAATCATGGTTATGTTTTTATATATAATGCAAACAAATGTATTTATTGAATCACACATGCCAGAAAAAATAAAATCTAATAGTATTAAGAAGCATAGATATCACTTCAACAATCTGGTATGGGATTCTAAGAATAAATCCACACCTCTCAAGTACACTTCGTTATGAGGAACATTCCTCATTTTATACATTCAAAGGTGTGTACTAGCCAAAAGATCACTGGGGCCATGCAGCCCAAATGTATCTGATGAGTTATTGTGCCTTAGAGGTCATATTAAGGAGGTGTATGTTAGTTAAGGCATGATTAAATGGCTGCTTCTGTCTATCAGAGGCATACAGTGTCAGACCAAGATTGAATTTCTGATTTCCCTTCCATTGGTACAGCTTGCGCATGCATAGGGTTAGGAAAGGATTCTGTTTCAGATGGATGGGAAGCCTATTTTGAGAAAGGGGGTGCTCTGAGATGCATATCGGCCCTCCAACATTTCCTATTTAAGTCACAAGCAGAGTTTAAATCCTTAGACCTAGTAGTTCTGGTAGTATTCATTTTGCAGAAATGCAAAAGCTGCATCAGAGTGGGATCCAAAGATACTTTGTATGCCAAGCATAAATTGAGTCTCAGCAGTATGTAGGAAATGGAGTACAGAGATAGTGTTTTGAGGTGATCGGCATAGGACATTGTGCTTACACCCTGTATTCATTTTGTGAGGAACCGCTGTGGATGTTTCAGTCATTGCAACAGCTGGTCAGGTACATACTGAAGGGAGCATTGCACTCAGTGATGGGTCTGATGAAGGCTGGTACAGTTGCACAATGACTTCCCTTGATCTGGATGCCATGCCCTTACTTATACGTTGAATAACAGAATGATTTTCTTACAGTCTTGGACATGTTGGTCAAAAGCCAAGTTACTATCTACACAACTCCCCAAATCCCTGACTACTGTGTATACTTTTAGGGGTGTTCAATGAGGTGGTTTCCTTGGGTGTCTATCTTCCCGAAAGGTACTATTATGTATTTCTTGGCATTAAGTTTTAAGCCATGGTTTTGGCAGCAGTCATTTGTCTGTTTTAGACCTTCCTGCAAGATATTACTATCTTGGGGGGGGGTGTTCTATGATTGCTCCTAGCTTTCGATCATCTGCAAACTTGGTAAGCCAGAGAACATTGGCATTGACCTCGACTTCTGAAAAATAGATGCCAAAGAGTAGCAGACCCAGCACAGGGCCCTAAGGTACTCCAATGGTGATCAGCCTTTTTGTGGAGGTGATTTCTCCAATCCTAACTTCCTGGGTCCCATCTGTGAGCTAGCTGGCTATCTAGTATTTGCAGAGGGGTTTACGCCTAATTCTATGAGGTTTGTTTACAATGCCTGAGTGAGGTATTCTATCAAGTGCCTTAACTAGGTCAATGACAATGCCTGAGTGAGGTATTCTATCAAGTGCCTTAACTAGGTCAATGTAGTCAATTTGCACTGTTTTGCCCTCATCCATTACCTTAGTGACCTTCTTAAATATGTCCACCAGGTTCAGTAGGCATAACCTGCTTTTGACGAAACCAAACTGGGTTATGTCCAGTGTCTAAAGGTTTCCTATGTCATGGTTAGTAATTTCCATGGTAATTCTTTCCATGGCTTTGCATATGAGACTAGTCACGCGAATGGGTCTGTAGTTCCTGGGATACATTAATGGTCCACCCTCATGCAGAAGAATGACCATTGCAGTCCTCCATTTGTGTGGCATGAAGCCCGTGCAGAGACTGTGGTTGTAAAGTGACACTAGTTGCCCTGATTCAGGTAACTTTATACATCTTCAGAGAATTACTCAAGATGCTTTCAGCTCTGTTGAAAGTTGGCTACAGGATGCACATGCTACTAAATCCCCCCAAAACTAAATTACTTCTCTTTTTTCCAAAATCCCATTTCCATATATATATAAAAAAAAAAAAAACGTTAAAATGCACTCCTTAAATAATACCATGATTGAAGTTACTTCACATAAAATTTTTGATTTACACATCCACAACAGCATTAAGAAAACTCATTATACAAACTAGGCCTCCTTCATATTATCAAGAAATTCCTTACAGACTCTGCCAATGTTAACTCTAGCAACCACTTACCATCACTTACCTCTTACCCACTCTCCTATATGAAACCCACTTACCATCACTTACCTCTTACCCTCTCTCCTATATGAAACCCACTTACCATCACTTACCTCTTACCCACTCTCCTATATGAAACCCACTTACCATCACTTACCTCTTACCCTCTCTCCTATATGAAACCCACTTACCATCACTTACCTCTTACCCTCTCTCCTATATGAAACCCACTTACCATCACTTACCTCTTACCCTCTCTCCTATATGAAACCCACTTACCATCACTTACCTCTTACCCTCTCTCCTATATGAAACCCACTTACCATCACTTACCTCTTACCCTCTCTCCTATATGAAACCCACTTACCATCACTTACCTCTTACCCTCTCTCCTATATGAAACCCACTTACCATCACTTACCTCTTACCCTCTCTCCTATATGAAACCCACTTACCATCACTTACCTCTTACCCTCTCTCCTATATGAAACCCACTTACCATCACTTACCTCTTACCCTCTCTCCTATATGAAACCCACTTACCATCACTTACCTCTTACCCTCTCTCCTATATGAAACCCACTTACCATCACTTACCTCTTACCCTCTCTCCTATATGAAACCCACTTACCATCACTTACCTCTTACCCTCTCTCCTATATGAAACCCACTTACCATCACTTACCTCTTACCCTCTCTCCTATATGAAACCCACTTACCATCACTTACCTCTTACCCTCTCTCCTATATGAAACCCCTATCATGCCCAACCTACAAGCCTTACTTGCTTCTAAACTTGAACAATGCTACAACAAAGTTACCAGATTTGATTGCAAAAATCCTTACCAAACCCACCACTGTTTAGAATTAAAAACACTTAACTGACTCAAAACTCCTCACCACCTATCTTATATCCAGCTCATCCTAACCCACAGAATCTCATTTGCATGTCTAGTAATTAGCACCGTACTCCAACTCTGTCTACCAAACTGTTCCCTTCGGTCAATATATCAATTAGTTCTATCTCACATCTTCATTTTTTCAAACCATTACCAAAAGAATTCCTTTCTGCCTCCTGGCTTTGTCCCTGCTTTCATATAAGACATAGCTTCTCCTAACATCCTTCATCAGCTGTTATATCTCCCTTTAAAGCACTAAATCACTTAACTTTCTTATCCACTTCAAACACGTCACTTTATTGTAGTACTTAAACTAGCATACCTACTTCTAATTTAGCACAATCAAATTTATTAACACTTAAACTTGCTTATCCTCTCTAATACCTGAATTTAATGTATTCCTTAAATTATGCTTACCTGTCTTATACACCAACCACCCTTCTATCTGTAAATTCTCAATACCAAGCTGTATATTAATGTTTTTGAATGTCAATACAAATGTTATTATACTGACTACCATGTTACACTACATTATACAAACTGCTGCTGTAAATATTGATTACATTAAATTTGTTACCTTGGTGTTTTTCTCCCTGGGTCCCCACTGAAAAAGGGCAGACCTTCCCAGTAAACAAATGTCAATAAATAAATAAGTAAATATTTCAGGCTATTTAGCAGGCATTCTGGGATATTATCAGGGCTCATCGAAGATGTATTCTTGGCATGAGAGGACATATCTAAGACCTGCTCCCTACTGATAGTGGGAGGGATTATCTTAGATGGTGTTTCCCTGCGATCAAGTGGGGGATGAGGGGTAAAATATGAGCTGAATTTGCCAGCCATAAGGCTTGCTCTCTCTCCTGGTTCCATGAACATGCTCATGTCAGTAACAGTTCAGCACATTATTGTGTGCTGGTTTGGGGCATAGCTAAAGAAGGACTTCTGGTTGTCCTTGGCCTGGAATGCTATCTTTACCTCAAATGTTTTATCCAATATTCAAAAGCCTGGAGGGGAAAGGTACAGACCATCCTTAGCAAAGCAATGTGGTTTGTTAACCATGTCCTTCCACACTGAGAAATACTGTGTCCTCTAAAATGACAACAAAACTAAGCCAATTATTAAAGTCAGTCATCATCTATTCATATTGTGGCATCATCCTTTGTGAAGGCAGAACGCTGCTCAATGCTGGGCACATACTAGCCAGCGACACATAGTCCAAGAGCTCCATAATGTCTCTCTTCATATCGTCTAGGGAGGTACGTGTCAGGTCGTTTACACCTACAAGAACTATGACTGAATCATACTGTAACCTGTGGAGCAATGACTTGAGTGCATGAATAACTTGGCAGATCATGGCTTCTCACGCTTAAAGACAACATATTCCTCACAGCTCCACATTGAAAGGGTCTGTCCCATACTAATTTTAATTAATTTTAACTGATATTCTTTTATTGTGAGAACATTTTAGTGTAAAATGTAAGTTCTATGATTTGTTTACCCCATACATTGTTAAAGACAGGAAAAATAAACAATTATTATCTCAGCTAAAAAATAGCTATGCATATGCTCCTGATAAGGCTTCTACTTTTAGTGGTAGCTCAGGGCCAACTACATAGATAGTTACGAAGTATGCAGAACAGCAGACTAGTGAAAAACTTAGCCTAATTTCTCAATTGGCCCAGAGCACTGTGTGGTTAAATAGCTGACTCAAGAGTAATGCAATAGTCAAATAGAGGCTGAAGGAATCAAACTCTGAACTGCAGGAATCAGATTGTTAATAGCTTATAATCCTGTGTGCTAACATCAGACACAGTGGAGTACTGCCTTCCAAGTTTGATCCCATCCATGACAAATTTCAAAATAAAAATAGAGGTAAGGAAAATACAGTGGAGAGAAACAATTACAATAAAGCTGACAGAGATGAAAGTGTTGAGAGTTAAATAGCCTCTCCAGGTTCCATTTACAAAGAAACCTAGAACAAATCACAGTCTGCTCATTTCCTACTGGAGTTTCAAAATACTGGTAAGGATTTTGTCTGGGCAATCTCCATTGAAAAATACTCAGAATAGACAGCGTCTTATTGACACTGCCACAGGAGGTGGGACAGATGGGCTGGCTGACCTGGACACCACTTTGTAGGGCTTGCAAAATAATCTCACAACTTGTAACTGCTCTTTTCTTTCAAAGGCAGCAATGAGTTATTAGGTTTCTACATAATATGTGTTGCTATCATAAAAAAAGCAAACAGAAAACAGTATGGCATTTTAAAGGCTGTCATTAATTGATCACAATCATTTACATACAGTAAAGGGGGAACAAACGGATGTACTGCTTTGTGCACCTCACTCCCTTGCTATAGCTCTGCTCACTGTTTTTTGAATCAGAAGTTTCAAAAAACTTTTGACTTCTAAGCCATCATATTTTCATCCTTCAGAAGGCGTGCCGTAACTGTCACTTAATTAGACTATGATAAGGTAATGGAGGCATTCATAAACATCCAGCAACAATATCCCTTTCTTTCTCTCTTTGGTATCAGAGCAGACAAAAGCATTTCCTCATTGCTTTGCCAGGACATCCTATTTTTTGTTGCTGGTACTTATTCAGGCACCGGTTCTAGTGGTGCTGGACTTCAACTTCCAGGGTCCATTTTTACCATGATCTCAACATTGGGATTGCAGCCTTTTGGGATGAAGTCTTTCATGTAAGTCTTACCACAGGTACCTATTGCTTTGACACTAATTCTATCAGTCTAAGGAATTCCTTCAGTCCCAGGGCGAGTCAGCCCACTGGCATTAGTTTCAACACTAAATCACTGAGAAATGTTGATGTGATCACAGAGGATGTCTTTTCAGTCTTCAGTATAGAAAATCTTGAAGATGAATGTGGATTTGTCAGTGTGTGTCAGCCTGTTGGAATTGGTTTTCTAGCTGATGCCCTCAGTTTTGATATTGTTCTAGGTGGGTTTTAGGCATCTGGAGCCAGTCCTATTTGTCCCAGGTGTGTCATCAGTATTGGTGTTGACCACAGACTGTGCTGTTTTTGCCACCCTTTATGCATGTACCAAAAATCATATTTACCTCAAAAATAGGTATTTCTTTGCCTGACATTGTAGCTAACCACCATCTCTCTTTAAAGGACATTAGGATCTTAAAACCCTTGCTGAATTACTTCTCCATATTTTGCTCCTTGAAGACATTTTCATTGCCCTAAGATGTGCCACTTCCTAAGCCTAGCAGAAAGCACAAGTTCAAGAAGAGGCACTTGGACTCCCTTCCGAGTCCCCTATATCAGATATTGATGAAGCCTATATGCTGATTCCCCACCATCCCCCCGATGACTCCATTCTCAGGGTGTCCTACAGATGATGAAGCAGAAAAAGGGATGGCTTCACCCCCCTTGACCTCTCCTCAACAGATTCTGCAGGAGGCCTTCCATATCCCAACATTGTTCATATGCTGTCCCCCAGTTGACAAAATGGTACACCTTGTAGTAAAGGCAGTATGTGAAAATCTCAGTATTGTAACACATGCCCTCAGAAGGCCAGACAAGGCCCTCCAGACTCCCAAAGACTGGTCAAGCTAGGCACAAATTCCCAATCCAGATGCCATTATTGCTGCAGTGGCCTTTAAAAAGGCTTCTCCACAGAGTCCTGCTGTTCTTTCCCTGGATAAAGAATCTAAGGAAATGAACAGGTTTGGGAAGTAAGTTTACTCATTCGCCATGTTCATTTTGAGGGTGCAAACTATGGCAGTTGGTACAGAGGCTTAAAGCTGTGAGCTATAGTTTGTCTGGTATAGGATTTGATTCTGTCAGCCCTGCCTGTTGTGCAACCTTGAGTAAAATCACTTAACTAGGCAGTGCTCCCACGTCGCTCCTAAAAAGGGACTGTGTGTTCAGTGGGACTTCTTGGTTAACAAATGGGTACTTATTTGTTTGTTTGTCCCAAATGGCTATTTATTTATTTGTTTGTTTGTTTATCCAATATGTTACAATTCCAGTACAATCCAACTGAAGAAATTAACCAGTAACTAGAAGATTTGTTTGATGGAAACCTGAAATACAAACTACAGTCTGAAATGGCAACCATGACATCTGTTTCAGACTTTCCCACATGTCTGTATCACCATTCTGCATATGGTGCTGCAGGAGCAGCAGGTGACAGCATAACCTTTCCACGTCATGACTGGTTGTATATTACAAGCTTTGCTGAGGATACCAGTATCATGTTCATGAATGCTCTTTAGATGGGTTACTGCATTTTGACCCATCAGTCAAAACTAACTTAGAAAAAATGTAGGAAGAGTGCAAGATCCTTATGGCTGTTGGGAGTTAAATTTCAAGCTGTACAATGAAGCAGAGCCCATCAGCTTTCATTTCACTGTGATGGCAGTAGCATAATAATTAAATATCTGGGAGAAACAGGTGTCAAAGTGGTAAATTCCAGATAGTTCACCAGCCTGCTGGTGATAACAATCAGCAGCAAGGGTACTGTGACTCACCTTTGGGGGAGGTGCAATTTGATCCATGAAACCTTGCCTAACTGTCCCACTCTGCAGGTAGTTGGGCAGTGACTGTCTCTCTACATGGATTTGTGGTTAACCATCATGCAAGACAAGCGGGTCATGAAAAAATATATACAGAGGCCATACAATCCCTTTCATCTCTCAACCCAAGCCCCACCCCACTCTCTTAAATTGCCCAAATTCCCACCCATCAAACAAATGTGGAATGAAAAGAAGTCAAACTTTATATAAAAAACAGTCATCCAGGAGGTCACACCAGACAATAAATGATCCACTGTCAATCCAGAGCGCTGGCCTGTGCTTTATCTGAATGGCCTAAATAACTTTACCTCCAATGAGTTGCTTCTTATGGATAGGGTACATTCCACCCTTACCTGTCTTTTAGAAACTGCTTTTTGCACCTTCAGACCACTTACCTGGACATAAAGACTGGAGGGAGATCAGGTGGTTTCTGAGTTTCTAGATGGGAGCCACACATTTTCAGATCTGGATGCTTCCAGGCTTAATTCACCTCATCCTTCAGAGTGATCAGCATGTGCATATCTATAGCTGCAATGGACCAGTGGCTGCAAGGGCTGAATGTGTCTCTTTACTTAAGCAACATGTTCCCAGCAACTCCAATATAAGGCAGTCATTAGACTAATACCTTTAGATTTCCTTGAGTATATTTTGCTAGGTTGGAAGGTTTGTCAGTTTGGCATTGACTAAAAGGCTCTATGAGGGAGGACAATGTTTTAGCCAATATTTAAAAGCCTAGAGGGGAAAGGTGCTGACCATCCTTAGCAAAGCAATGTGTTAACTACTTTGCAGAGCCCTCTCTGTTGCTCACATTCATTAGGTGCACAGTAGACCCTCTACCCTGCAACTATCGTATCTCAGAAAAAATGGTCCTTTTATAGAATATGGTGATTCAGATCATTTAACCTTGCTCAGTGCCTTCCTCACTATGCCTAAAAGAGTTCAAGGAAGCAACTATTTACATGGTTCTGAATGTCAGATTTTACATGAGAATTCTGCAATTTTCCTTAGTTTGGTGGTCTCAGCTGACAGACCTCATGACAGCTCAAAGCATCTAAGACTTTACATGGAATAGTGGACTTACATGACAAACTGACTTTGGGAAGCCCCTCCTTAATATCCCACCTCTGTAGTTGATGTCACCACAGATGCTCTCTGACCTAGGGCTGGGGGCTGCATTGTCAAGAGCAGACATGTAAGGACAATGGCCACAGACAGAGTCTAGTCTGCACATAAACACTTTGAAGGGGAGGGCAGTTCTTCAAACATTACAAGACTTTTATGACAACTTGCTGGAGGTAACTCACTCTCAGCCCCCTACCCCGCACTGTGAACAAGCAATGAGCATATATAACTGTTTTACGATAGCTAACCATATCCTAAGAGAAGCTAGTTCTCTATTGGATGGGATCAGTTGCTGTTTATTGATATTACATGTGGTGTCAGTGGTATCAAATACTTTGTGTCACTGGGAGAGGCCTTGTTCCAACTTATTTGTATCCCAGTCACCTCCAAATGCAAACGCTGCTTTTCCCTCATTCACCCTCTAAGAAAACATCTTGGAGTGCTGTCATCAAGAACAGCCTCCAGGACTTTTTTTTATAATTTTCTGTATTTCTCTGTTATATGAAATTCATTCAGAAAGTCAGGCTGAATATGACCAGGTCATACCTCTCAAATGGCCAAATTTTTTTGCAGAATATCTAGATTTTTGCCTCATATTTTTGGCCTGCCCATCATAAAATTTGTGGTTTTCTGCTAAATCATTGAGCACAAAAATCAGTAAATAATGACATACATTTGTGTTTCAGACTGAAGTATATTTCCAGACTTCATATCCTTTAGAAAATGCATGCTAACACAAATCATTACTCTAGCAACTTTATAGGTTTAGAAGAGCAATTTTTAAAATCTGTCCCTATTTTGGGCCTTTGAAATCCATTATTTTAGGCTTTGCCCAGATTTCTTGTGCAAAGAGGTTGAAAAGTACAGGGTCATTTACTTAGCGTCATACTGGCCTTGACAAGTGTGGTTTCCTATGCGTTGACCTCATCTTCTAGAGATGCCTCTAGATATGAGAATTCTCTTTTCATCCCACCACCCCCTTGGTAAGCCTCACTGACCATTACTCCCTTAATCTAACTGCATGGTTAGTCCACTTCCAGTAATGGACAGGGACTCTTCACAGCCTGATAGAGTTATCTAGAGTTTCACCTCTGCTCAGACCTCATAATAGAAAAATTCACAAGAGTAAATAGACATGTCTGTACGGGCTGCTACCAATGGATATCCTCAATGCCCCACTGCCAGCTATTTTACATTTCCTTTCACAACTTTTTGACACTGGCTTAAATTATTTCTTCACAAGGTGCATGTAGCAACAACTTTTATTTTTATCAAGTTTTTAATTCATTGTTACTGTCATCCTGGAACACTTGCAATGCTTTTGTCAGGAGTACCTATCTCATCCATCCTCCTATCATTGATCTTGTCCCTCCTTTAAATGTATACTTTGTTTTAGAAAAGCCATCCATCTCTTCCCCATTTGAACTAGCTGCTATGGCAAAACTGAAATATGTATCTTGGAAAACGTTTTTCTGGCAGCTTTTACTTCCACCAGAACAGACTCTGAAATACAATGTCTAATTCCTCTACACTTGCTTTCCATAAGGACGGGATATTTTTGAATTAATCTATCATTTTCACTCAAACTAGCTACTGAGGCAAATCTTGAGTCTCCTAATCTGCCTTTCTTCATAACCTTTATTGTTTTACGTATCACATTTATTGATTTAGTAACTGCAAATTATCCATTCCATGACTAAAGGGAGTATAGTCTTTTTCTATTAAATCATCATTTTCATAATAATACAGAATGCAGTAGAACATTATCAAAAAAAAGGAATGCAGTAGTGTGATGTTAACATCCATTGTTTTTATATATATCAAAACATATAGACTCACAATCACACACACATATTTATATTATGTATATATATTATAATATATATATATATATATATATATATATATATATATATATATATATATACATACATATACACACACATACACACAAACACACACATATATATATATCTATATATATCTATATATCATCTATATATCATTTGTCTGCCAGCTCATTTGACTGAAACTCATTTTCCTGACAAGTAGTATTTGCAGTACACTGTAAGGCAAATAAAAGGGATATGTCCTTTTCCCCACTGTAGTGCGACCCTGGAGTTAGTATATATATAGTTGGGGGTATAGGGGGCACAGTCCCCACCTAATTTGGTTTGGTTTTACTGAACAATATAAAACAAAAAGCAGAGAATATAAATCAAACTAGGTGGGGGGCTACACCCCCACACCCCCAATGTGGGAGGCTGTGCCCTCCACCCCCCCAACTATATATACTAACTCCAGGGTTGCACTACAGTGGGGAAAATGACATATCCCTTTTATTTGCCTTACAGTGCACTGCAAGTACTACTTGTCAGGAAATGAGTTTCAGTCAAATGAGCTGTCAGATAAATGAAGGTAACCCATATATATATAAAACACACACACACACACACACACACACACACACACACACACACACACACACACACACACACACATCTATACTAGCATCTGAAAAATCTGTCAGCATCAGCTGAGGTCTCAACCTCAGGGCAACAGCATTTAGCCTCAACTAGTGATTCACGAGGACAGAGGGCCTTTAGATACCAGTTTTTATTTCATGCCTAAACTTGCCACTGATTCTGCTTTAAAATAATAAAGCCACTTACCTGTTTTTTTCATCTATTCAAACAAAGAAGAATATTTATCTGACTGGATGGATGTTCACAGACAACTCAAATTCTATACAGATGGAACTAAATCCCTAATAAAGGACTGTCAGATGGTTTATATCCTTTCCAAAATTAAGTGATTACTAGACTGAGTCAAAACTTGCTGTGAAAAGTATAATATAGAATAAAGTTTTGGCTAATATACCGATGCAGCCATAGATGATATGTGTGCACCACTGACTCAGTTTTCTCCAAATATTTTTCAAGACATAATTATCTCTAGATTGAGGTATTTTTTCAAGTCTACAATAATCAAGATACATTCCCATAAGGAAGATCACCCAGAAATGAATCATTAATACAATAGATCTGTGAAAAACATTATATAGACCAAGAAACGTTGATCTGTTTGGAAAAAGAAAGCATCTGAGGAAGTGCAAAAATATAAACAACAAAACCTAGAGATTTTTGAAAAGTATAAAAGAGAAATATGGAAATTGGGGAAGAGAGAAAGTTTTGATATGGTGCAGTATTTATGTAAAGGTGAAGGCCATATTAATCAATACAAAAAAGGCAGCCCCGGACATATTTGAAGGGAAATACTGACAAAGGCATCCAGATATGGAAAATTTCACAATAAAAAAAAATCACAAAGAGGAATGTAGAAAAGAAGATTAGTAAAGTAGAATAAAAAAAATAGAAGACGAAGTTATTTATGGAATGCCTGCAAAGTGAAGGATTTGGTGTATAGGTTAGTACTAAGCTAACTGCCCTTGTGAGCCATTTCAAGTCTAGCCAATTATCCCTTGTGAGGCTCAAATCCTGCACTGGAAGAATGCAAAGTACCTGTAATCACGGCTGCAAAGGTAAAAAACACACTCTCCAAAGCCAGGAACACAGCATCCATGGGACCTGACAACATTCCAGGCTGCGTTCTACATGAACTACAGAACAAACTGGCAACCCACCTAAGTACCATGTTCAATCATAGCCTCACCTCAGGCTTTGTGCCCACTGAATGGTGCACAGCAACAGTTATCCCACTCCACAAAGGGGGAGCCACCATGGACCCCGGGAACTACCGCCCCATTAGCCTGATGAGCCTGGTCTGCAAGGCTATGGAGCGTATCATCATGGAACTTACAATGACACTGGTAATTTCCAAACTCTGGACCCTACACAGTTCAGGTTTGTAAAAGGCAGATAATGTCTCCTAAACCTGATAGACTTCTTTGAGGCGGTCACCAAAGTTGTAGATGAGGGTAAGGTGGTACACACAGCCTACGGCCAAGGCTTTTGGCACCATCCCCCACTCTGGAATTATAGACAAACTCACTAAACTAGGTATAAATCCTTATGTCACAAGATGGGTTGCCAACTGGCTCACTGACTGAACACTCATTGTGAAAGTAGCAGACTCTAAATCCAACTTCAGACCAGTGACAAGTGGAGTACCACAGGGTTCAGTCCTAGGTCCTCTCCTGTTTGGTATCTACTTCTCTGAAGTACAGGCTAACACAGAAGGTCTTTGGCTAACTAAATTCGCAGATGACTGCAAACTAGGAGCCATAATTGAAACGCCTAACAATGTGGACATCCTACAAAAGGGCCTCACTGAGTCAGATGCCTGGTGTCAAAGCCATGGTCTCAAGCTCAATGCCAAAAAGTGCATTGTCATCCCCTTTGGTAAAAACTCTGTACCCATAAACTACCACATACGTGGTAGTCCACTTAACACCAAAAGTGTGATAAGAGACCTTGGGACGCAGGTGGACAGTAGTCTCTTCTTTGATAATCACATCGCCACAGTGGTCAGGAAATCCTTCTACTTGGCACACCTCATCACAAAAGGTTTCTCATCCAGAAAAAGAGAGGTCATTGTTACCCTCTACTCATCACTCATTAGACCCATTATAGAGTACAACGCCCCTTTTGGTGTGTACCTCACAAGACATCTACAACAACTGGAAAGGCCACAAAAATACCTCACAAAGAGGATTACTGGCCATGCCTTATGCAGACCAACTCAAAAAACTCCAGCTTTACTCCATCGCATATCGCCTACTCAGAGGCGATCTCTGCCTAACATACAAAGCTATGTCAAACTCAGAGCTGTTGGACATGCTCCACTTAAAGAAATCCCAATACCTCCGAGCTACACGCTCTAGGGACCTAAACCTTGTCACCACAATAAACAGAACATGCTGGAGGGATAGATTCCTGTCCCAGAGACTTCCCGTACTCTGCAACAGACTACCTATCTATGCCAAACAGAGCTCCTCATTAGCATTCTTCAAGAAAAAGTTTGATGATTGGATGGGTAATAGGAAATTCACCCTGGGGATCACTTCTGTGGCTCTGCTCGACAGGGGCACAGGAAAATAATTTTCTTGGGTGGCGAAAGCCAGGGTACCTTTTTGGCTAGGCTTGTATAGGCCCTAGGGCCAATAGCCTAGTACCTACCTATGAACCTAAACACCTTAACCATTAGGCCACAAGGTGTAACACAGGTTACATTACAGCATAGTGGAATGAGTCCCCAAAGTAAGGAGAAACAGGAAGATCAGGAGACATCTGAAGAAGAAATTATGGACATGGGAAAGAAAAGGAGATTTAATATGGTGCAATATTTATGCAATGGAGAAAGCAAAACTACACAATATTAAAAGAGCAGCAAGAAAGATATTTGAAGAGAAATATAGGCAAAGGAAAGTGAGCATGGAAAACTTTACAATACAACGAATAAGAAGACAGAGAGGAAAAGTAGAAAAGATTAGTGATGGAGAAGTTAAAGAAATAGAAACTGAGGTTATAGAGTACCTGTGAAGTGAAGGATACAGTGCAGAAAATCTAACTCAGAAAGCACCACAGCAGCATACAGCAATGGACATCCAAATTAAGGGGAAACCAGTGGAACAAGAAGCACCTGGTCAGTTACCATATGAAGATATTTTAGAGCCTTCCACAGGAAACCAGTATAAATGTTCACTTGAAGCTGGACAACAAGGGGAGGAACAGGAAACTGTGGCAACTCTTTTGAGGAGTGATAGGCCAGTGAGCTCCCATATGACAGAGCAATGGATGACACAGGATGAAACTGAACAGAATATGCCACAGAAAGATGCTGTAGAACTTTCTATAGAATGCCTGCAGGAAATGGAGAACAAAAAATGTGCTCTCATTTTAAAAGAACATGAGTTAAGAGAAGAGTTGCTTGATTTAATAGAGACAGATAGACGTATTAAGACCCTTAACGGGAACAGCCGAAAGAAAAGAAGAAGACATATTAAGATCAAAGAAAGAAACAGACTGCAGAAGGTCAATAAAACCCAAAATGCCAGAAGTTTGATAAAACAAATGAACACAGTAATTAGGACTTTCTTTAGAGATCATTGCAATATAACAGAAGTAAACAAGATATATTACTGTGCAGCTAAATTAATGAAAGATAAAATTCTGCCACAAGAAAGTAAGGGGAGAAATCAAATACTATCATGGAAATATCAAATAGAGAAAACCATAAAGCAATTAAGACAAGAAGTGTCACTGTTAGAAGAGTATAGAAAAGGGAACAGATCAACAAAAATACTCAGAAAGATAAATGTCATAATAGCAATGCACAGCATTATAACGGATCAGGATCTATCCTGCACTATTGCAAATAAATTAAACATTTCAGCACAGGCAGAAAAACTAAGAAGATACACAGATAAATATTAAGGAAAAGTAAAAAATAAGCTATTTATTGATGACCCCAAAAAGTTCTATAGAGAAACGGGAAACAAGGCAAAAAGAATTGAAAGGTCCACTGAAAAAAGAAGAAATAGGTACATTTTGGAGAAATATGTGTGTAGATCCTGTGGAACATAACAAAGATGCTAAATGGATAGAAGAAGTAAATGAAAGAATAAGAAGTTCAAATGTACAGGATATGAACTGGGATGAAGTAACAGCCAGAGAGAATGAAATAAAGTTAAGAAAAGCCTCCAATTGGAAAATCCCAGGCCCAGATGCAGTACCTAACTTCTGGCTAAAAGTATTAACATCTTTTCATTTATTTTATTTATTTAACATTTGTTTACCGGGAAAGTCCTACTTGGAACAAAGCTGATTTTCAGAGGAGGCCTGGGGAAAAACACTCTAGATGCATGTCTTTGTAATGTGGGAGGAAATCGGAGCACTCGAAGGAAATCCAAACAAACACAGGGGGACATGCAGACTCCGTACAGAAAGCACTCCAGATGAGAATTGAACTGAAGAATCTCTTGCTGTGGGGCGACAATGCTATCACTGCACCACTGCACTGTCTTTGCATGAAGATTTTGCCATGAGTAAGAATTACTTATATCTGCATCCCAAACAGAAACCAGACTGGTTAAAAACAGGAAAAACAATGCTCCTACTTAAGAGTGAACATGCAAGTTATCCAAAAAATTATAGGCCAATAACTTGCCTTCTGACAACATATAAACTATACACTGGAATTGATGCTGACACAGTTTATAGTCATTTAGAAGAAAATACAATCATGATAATAGAACAAAAGGGTAATAAAAGAATGTCACATGGAACAAAGGATCATTTGTTGCTAAATAAAGTCATAATGGAGAACTGTAAAAAGGGGAAGAATCTAAGTATGGCATGGACTGACTACAGAAAAGCATTTGACAGTATCCCACATTCATGGATAAAAGAGTGCTTTAAAATGTATATGATGCACCCTACACTGATCAATTACATTACTGTGACCATGAAACAGTGGCAAACCATTTTACAGTTAAGCCGTGATAAAGGACAAATTATTATTCCAGGGATAAAAATTCAAAGGTGGATATTCCAGGGTGACTCCCTGTCACTGCTGCTAGTCTGTCTTGCCCATAACCCATTAAGCTGTATATTTAACAGATTAGGCCATGGCTACAATTTGGCTCCTAGAAAACAACATACAGACGTCTCATCTTCTCTTTGTCAGTGATTTAAAACGATACAGCTCATCAGATGAGGAACTGAAAACATAACTGCAAGTAGTCAAAACTTTCTCAGACGATATAAGAATGCCATTTGGTCTTGATAAATGTGCAAAAGCAACCTTTAAAGCAGGAAAATTGCAGCACCAAGAAAACATCAGTTTGGGACAAAAATGTGATATAAAAGAACTTGAGCAAGAGAGAGTGTATAAATATTTGGGAACTGATGAAGGATCAACAATAAAACATAAACAAATGTGATTAAAACTTTGTAAGGAATATCTTAGAAGACTTAAATTAATTCTGAAAACAGCGTAGACATCCAAGAACAAAATTCAAGCAGCAAACCAATTTGCTTACAGTTTTGGAGTTACTGACTGGCCCCAAAAGGTGCTGGATAGATTAGACAGGAAAACAAGAAGGATGCTTCATGCTCATCAAATGATTTATAAAAAGTAGTGCATAGTAAGAGTATATATTCCCCATTCCGAAGAAGGCATGGGCCTCCTTGAAATTGATTAGTATAGATCTGCAATCGGGGACTGCATACATGTCTGTGACCTCACAAGACCCAAACGTAGTGAAAGTTTTGAAACATGAGAAGAATAAATCTAAGATGACTTCCCTGCTTAGTCTAACAGAAGCATATTGGCATCAAGTGGGAATGGAAATCAAACCAGAAGTAGATAAAAATCAGGCAGCAACTGACTGTGCCAAAAAACAAAAGAAAATATATAAGGTGAAGGAACGGATGAAAAGGCAAGGAAATGTGAAAAATGCTTACTGTAAATATAGTTGCAAGTATATAAAACTTCTGAAGGAACCTCATGTTGATCAGCATCAAATGTAGGAATGGTTAAGGAAAGGCAAATTTAAACCAAAAGATGAAAGGTTAATATTGGTGGCCAGGATAAAGAGGTATGTGCACGTTGGTTTGCAAAGTCCATTGAACATGTGGGAGAAACAGACAAATGTAGGTTTTGTAAAACAGAACTGGAAACAGTCTCACATCTTGTTGCTGGTTGTGACAAACTAATGGCAGAAGGACTGTAGAAAAAAGAGCAATGTAGCAGATAGATACCCAGCCTGTTCCAATAGTAGTAGGAGCAATGGGTCTTATAAAAAAAAATTACAATTGTATTTAGATATGTTACCTATACATGTAACTCCATACAAATTGCAGAAGTCATTACTGGGCACATTATTTGTGGTTGTTACAAAGAGCACTTCTGGCTAACATCAAAGACTGAAACAATATTAATTTCATAAACTATAATCATACTTTGACTTAGGAATGGGGTCCATTCCCGTCATGGTATTAGAAACCCAAAAGACTTGGAGAAATTAATAAAGATGAGTCTGAAACTCTCTCCTGCAGTTATTGACAAAGGACCTTCTCATTCAGAAAAGAAAGTTATGTACTTACCAAAATGATAGCTTGCGCCACCAAGCCCCACCCCATTACATACTTGCCCACCTTCCTCCTCCCCTCGTAGTGACTTGATGTTAAAGATTGTGATGTCTTTGTCTGCCTGGAGTGGCATACTTGAGATCTGAAGGTCTTCACATACAGAATTATGAGTAAAAAAGAGAGATGTAGTAGATCAGGAAGGTTTCAGGTGTCAAACTGCCTAACACCTGGTGGCATTACTCCTGCAGTTAGTGAGGATATATCTGCTCGTCTAGTTTTATTGTGATTATAAGTGGATCACTTCTGTACATCTGAGCTAGTTTACATATTTTATTTATCACTATTCTACCAGCTTCATAGGGTTCTAGATATTATTTAAATCATTTTATTTACAGCAGTGTCTCTTACCTAATTTTCATTGAACACAGCAGTGCTCACCACAGTCAAAGGCAGACTATGGCAGATCTTAGTCAAAAGGTTGAGAAGTGATGCATATAAAAACTAAAACTGCTTGTACTGAGAATACTGTCTTTCAGCACAAAAAATACAGGTGACTGACTTTAAACAACTACTTTTTATTGTGCAAGCAGTTTGATAAAGAAAAACAAAAAAATATTTTTTTGTCTAACAATCAAAGGTGAATAACATTAAAACAAAAGAAGATAAAGGACCCAGTGAATGCAATTGTGCCAATGCAGATCTCTATAAAATGAGCAGTGTTTCATGTATATAAACAGTTAACATGTTCCCAACAGTATGCATACCTAATAACTGACCTTCACTTATTTCATTTATATATAAATTTGTGGGCACGTGTATGTACACACACACACATATATAAAACAATATGTATTTGTATATTTATATATCATGTGTGTGTGTGTGTATGTATATTCCGGATATTAAATGCTTAAGTTGTCAAAGCAGTGATCTGATGTCTCATTTCATTAGACAACTGCAATTTCAAATCTGTGCATTCAGATGCAGATAAGTGAGGATAAGGAATTTGTCCTTGTCTTGCTATTGTGTGGTCATGGATTTAATATAATAATGATGCAGATGTATGTGGTATGTAGGAGAACTTGCTTCAGTACCAAGAATTTTGTTTAAACATGTTGCATGGGTCTGTCTAAATTGTCACAGTTAAGGAGGGATAAGGTTGATGAAGTAGTGATCTGATATCTCAGTTCAGTAGATCACTGCACAAAATGTTGGGGGATCAGAAAGTTAGTATAATTTAAGATGTGGGTGTGAGGGGAGCAGGGGAGTTTGCACCCTACAAATATATTATTTGAATGGATGTCCTAGGATTTTAGATCAGTTGGACTCAAATCAATTTGCTTTCATCGGTAAATACCTCACTGGCTGTGAATGCGGGTATGTGCCAGAATGCAGCATGCCACTTGTATATGTTTCTGAATCTGTCTGCAATTTTGGGTTTGCTCATTTGCACATAATGTGTGGCCATTTTGCATGGAGTGCCTCATTTCCACATTGTTATATGCATATTAACAAGCACTGCATATCACACACTTTTGAGCCATTTGTGTTACTGCACTGTATCTCTGAATCACTAACTCTTCACATTGCCACTACACACAGTAATGTGAGCTGCAGAATTTGCTAAACATCGATTAATCTTGGCCAGTGTCTTTAGCTATCTCTAACTTATTGTTTTATTCAGCCTTAAAAGCAATAATGTGCTATCAAATCTGCTTTCACATAGGTTTATTACTTATGCTTTTAATTACTATTGCAACTGTTCTGAATATTGTGCATAAATATATTTGTTGCAGTTTTTTACTAATTGCACTTGCAACATTCTTCCTGGGTCTACACAGAAAAAATAGGTCCTATCTCATTTGGATATTCTGGAAACCAAATGCAACAATAAAATAAATAAAGGAATGTGGAGGTCTGTTCTGTGTGATACATAAAATATCTTGTACTGTAGCTTTAAGGGACTCAGTTTGTGACCTCTAGCTTTGCCAGTGATCAGGAAACTCATTCCCTAAACCACCAGAACAAGATATTTCATGTGCCGCATGCGCGTATATATGTAATCATAAGAAAAGAACTCTGTCACACCATAACAACCCATGGTTTCACCCTACAGCTTTTTCAATGCTGTAACAACTTCTTCTTCTTTCAGCTTTTTCTGGTTTGGGGTCACCACAGTGGATCATCTGTCCACTCATGATTGGCAGTGGAGTTTTTTACGGTGTTGAGTTGCCAGCCCAGCGCCCAACCTTCCACAGAAGGCACACACATACGCACACACTCACACCTAGTGCCAATTTAGAGTGTCCAATCCACCTACTGCATGTCTTTGGGATGTGGGAGGAAACCGGAGCACCCGGAAGAAACCCACGTGACCACAGGAAGGACATGCAGACTCTGCACAGAAGGCACCCCAGCCGAGAATCGAACCGGAGAACCTCTTGCTGTGAGGCGGCAACGCTAACCGCTGCACCACCACGGCCACATAAAAAGTAAAATTATGCAGGTTAAATAAAAAGCAAAAAGTAGCTGATTAAGCAATGGCCCAGTTAAGAATTTGAGAACTAATGCAACAGAGTTTATCAAGCACCAAACTTTAAATGCACATAATTCAAGATATACAAAATTTAACAATGGAATCTATCTTTTTTGAGCAAGGAATACATGTATGTATACATATATATATATATATATATATATATACATATATATATATATATATATATATATATATATATATATATATATATATATGTGTGTGTGTGTGTGTGTGTGTGTGTGTCTATATATACATCTGTATATATAGATGAATATGATGATTGAAATTCACTAGGTGGAACTTTCTTGTCCATGACTGTGAAATAAAATTCATTTTGTGCAAATTTTAGTTTACATGACTATCCATGTGCTCTGTACTTAGCCTTCTGGATCCACTGGATAATTCAAAGACTTAAAAAGGTAAACCTTTTATAAGCACGTGATGAGTGCTAAAGTTAGCAGCAAGGTTTTCAGCCAACATGTATCCTCAGCTGTCATTCATACAAATTACTTTTATTCCTTCTACAAATAGCATACATCAAACTTCCACCAACAGAGAAAAATATGTTGATGAATGTAAAAGATACTACCATAACACAATACCAGCATAACTAAAATCTACATTAAAAGAAAAAGCTAAATAATTCTACCCACATCAAAAAGATCAAGAAAATATGAAAGTTACCATAAGGTAAATACAGCTCACAAACTAAAAGCAGCTTCTGAAGCAAAGGATAATCAAAACATTTCTGTAACTACATCAGATGTTTAAGAAATATCAGTTAACAAAGCTCTAAATTAATTTATAAAGTTATTATTCACTGTAACGCTGAAGATTTTTCTAATAGACTTGCAGTTACATTTAGCATCACACCAGTAGTCACTGAAGTTCTACAAATTCCCTTCATTGTCCAAGATTATTAAGGAACAAGTCCTAACTATGCTCCCTAAAGCTATACACTCTACTTCTGTGGGGGGCAACAATATATCTGGTTGTCTAATCAACTGCACCAAAAACAACCTCTCTTAACTCTTCCTAAAACTTCTCAACATAAGCATTACCACAGGGTATGTTCCTGCGGTATGGAAAATGGTTATTGTTTTGACACTCCATAAAGGGGTCTCCATCCTAGATCTTGTAAACCACAGACCAGCCCATTGAGGCTAACTTGCAAAGCCAATGGCATGTACATCTGATTTTATAAACTCTAAAGTAAAAAAGAATCTTATTGCTCAAGACCCACAACAATATGCTTTTGTCAAAGGGAAATTATGCCCATATAATTTGATAAATGTCCTTGAAAAAGTCACTGCAACTGTAGAGAACAGTCATAAAATAAATAAAGTGCACCTGGACCTGGCCAAGGCTTATTACACTGTTCCCATGCTGGGCTGTAAATAAGCTTGAATGCAAAAATGTAGATTTTTATATTTTAAGACGGATAGCACACTTGCTGACAGAACTGACAAAGCAGCAGGAGTTGAATCATCTTATTTTCCATAGAATTTATATTTTCATATGTGATTAGTGACAGAACTGACTTAGTTAAAGTAGCAAGTGCCACCTCAGAAAGCTAAAAGGTGCCTAGTGACATTCCTCAAGGAGCAGTACTGGGACCCCTTTTCGGCATCTACCTCATTGATCTCCAAACCACTAATCCAGACATGTGGCTAACTAAATTGGAATGCAAACACTGTTACCATTCATTCAGCATCTGAAACTGTACTACTTATAGCAAGGGCTAAACTGTAAACCATAGAAATCAATGATGTTTTAGACAAGGGCTCAAATAAAATGCAAAGACATGAAGCATTGTCATCCTTGATAAACAAAACTTGAAAGCAGCTTGCAGTATAAATAATAACCCACTCCTGAGTGATACAGTTGTCAGAGAGCTCAGCACCTTTACAGATAATTCCCTATCCTTTGACCACCATGTGGCAACAATATCTATCTCAATTAATGACTAAAGGTATCTGATCAAAGTCAAAAGAAGTCATCCTTCCTCTATACTCTGTCTTGATCTCACCAATTATAGATTATAATACCCCTTTAATATGTATCTCTCCAGACACACCATACAACAGGAAATACCCCAAAGATTCCTAATAAGATGATCATCAAACTAAAGATCCTCAACTAGTGATACAGACTTGATGGTCTATCCCTACCGCCTTTTATAGACTCCTGTGCAGTGACTTATGTCTAGTGCTCCACGCTAAGAACCGAACCTTCCTTGATATTCTATACCTTTATAAAACAAAAGGCTCCACAATCACCAAACTAAAGACTTGAATCGCTATCAATAAATAAACAAGACACTCTAGCGGGACAGATGTATTACTTAACACTTCCCTCATTCTGGTATAAACTCTGTTACCTGTAAAACAGAGGGATAATCTCAATTCCTTTAAGACACAGTTTGGCAATGTGAAGGGGACCTGTGAAATCATCCCAGACCTAACTTGTTTTGCACTCCTGGAGGCAAGTATTTTATGAGGCTAGGAAATGGCAAGGTGATTATGGTCCATGGAATCAATTGTACCTTGAAAAGTCAATTAATCTACACATTTATGAATAATAAAAGCAAAGAAATGAATCAACTAGTAAGCAACATTATCTCAGATAATTAAATATGTGTGTATACATAGTAAGGGTATGTGTGTTTGTGTTGCTTGTGCAGAGGTAGCTGTACGTGTGTTTGTATGCATGCTGCAATGGTCACTGTTTTGGGTTTAGAGGTTTTGGTTTTCGTTTTTCGGCTTTATAGTCTCGAAACACTGAAATTCGATATTTCAGTATTTCGAGATTATAAAGTGAATCCATATACATATATATATATATATATATATATATATATATATATATATATATATATATATATATGGTTCTACCTGACGACAGCGCAGAAGACCGAATTCGAGCTCCAGAAGATCAAGAAGACCGACGCGAATCGCGAGTGGCAGAACATCGACAATGCAGAAGACCGACACGACGGATGACAACACCAACGCCGAGGATGCCGACATGGGGAAAGGCTGTGTGAGTATGCGGTACTGACGGACGTTAGGGTGCGAGGCAGGTAAGTGGAGATTGACGGTCTGTGGGGATAGGGGTGGGTTAAGTGAGTTAGGGTTAGGGGTTAAGTGAGTTAGGGTTAGGGCGATAGGGTGGGTTAAGTGAGTTAGGGTTAGGGCGGCGGGTTAAGTGAGTTAGGTTAGAGCGGGTAGGTAAGTGTGCGATAGTGACGGACCTTAGGGTTAGGGTAAGGTTTAGTGTGGGCTTGTAAGGATTTTGGTGTGCTTGTGTTGTGTGTGTGGTTTGTGGAATGGGGATGTGTTTTGTTTTAATAATTGTTATTGTGGTGTGTGCAGTGTATGGGGTTTCGTGTTTGTGTACCGTCGGTTATTTGTCGGTTATGTGTGGTTTCGTGTTTATGGACTGTCGAATATGTGGTGTCGGTGATGTGGTTGTCGGTGTTGTGTGGTTTCGCTATGTCAGGTAGAACCATATATATATATATATATATACATACATATATTTCCATATGTATATATACATATATATATATATATATATATATATATATATATATATACATATATATATATATATATATATATATATATATATATATATATATATATATATATATATATATATATATATATATATATATATATATATTTATTTATTTATGTATATACATTTCTCATAGACGATGATTGTACTGTTCATTGGTCCTTTTATTAACATAACAAATACATGAAAATGTTAAATACTCTGCCCAAACAATAGATCATTTTTTTAATATAAAAAATGAGTATTTTTACTGTCCATAACTAACATAACAAAAAGCTTATTTATTCATTCACCTGATGCTAAGTCCTTTGGGGTATATGATCAGGCTTTGAAAGTCAGGCAGACTTCAACCCAACAAAAAAATGTAGTGTTCGCACCCTGCTCCCCTTCCCCACCCCAGACTTATATATACTAATTCCAAGATTGCATCAACATGAAGAAAAGGGAAACCTTTGAAAACAAAATAAATCACTGCCAGAGCATACAAAAGCTGCATTGGTAGTGATTTCCTATGGAAAACCATAATACTGGAGTTCAGTCAGCTAAAACCTTACCCAGTTTACACTTGCTGAGTTGTTAGAAAGTTGTCACTGTCTCAAATCACTTATACTTGATTAATGCTGCTAATTGTTCATTTGCAAAGTTTTTAATGTATACTGATCTGAATCCGTATAAACATCTAACCTTTTTTCAACTTCATTTGGTTTATTGAATGCGTATATATATTTGTGAGATGCATGTTTAGACAAGTACATGCTGAAAGGGGCATCATATTCCATAACAGATCTGCTGAGAGATTAGTATATTAGGTAAGTGCGCCTTGCTAAAGAAGATGTCCCTGAAAATTATTTGGGACAAATAAAAAGGTTTACTAACTACTGTGAAATATGATAGCATAAGGAGGTAGTCACAGAGATTCCTAGATCTATGATGACAGTGCTGGTTTGTTTGGGTTATGTATGTCATCTATGTGGAAGGATATGGATTTGTTTTATTTACCAAATTTAACAATGCTATATTTTTTCATTTAATTTGAAGCCACTATCCTTGTACAATTTACTGGCATGGTCTAACCCTTTCATATCAGCAGGTAAACAAATAACATCCGGTGTACAAATGCCTGCAAATTTTTTTAACCAATTGCCAGGAGCCCAGGTTTTTATTTTCAGAGGTGGCACATGTGACTTTAACTACATATTTTTTTCAGATAAACAGTTAACTACCCAATACATTAAGTTTATTTGTATGCCAAGTCTATAAGTCTGTTAAAAATACGTATGTGGGAGATAGTATCAAAGGCTTTAGCCAGGTCAAGATAAGTTGTATAAACTCTATAGTCACTATGTTCTGGTTCAAAAACCTTTTCAAAGAAGAGATCAAGGTTAAAGAGGTAGGAACTGCCTATAACAAAACTGAACTGGTGAGGATCCAGGTCTAAGAGGCTTTCAATGTCTAAACTGATGAGGTCAGAAATGACATATTCCATAGTCTTACAAATACAGTTAGGATAATATGTCTGCAATTGTCAGGACAGAAAGTTGGACCACTTTTATTTAAGGGCATCACAATGGCTGTTTTTCAGGTTTTGAAGTATAGATAAGTTATATTTGACATGAATAATCATGTATCTTCTTATGCAGTCTGGTCCAATGCATATGGTGTTTTTAGCTTTTAGGAGACAGACAGGACATGTTCTATAGTAATCACAAAGGTCGGTCTGCCACCGAGTCAACTTAGGAACATTTATTGATGTTTAGCTATTTCCTTGGGGTATGAGTGCATAGGGCCATTGTGGACAAGCTCAGAACATTGCTGGAAATTAAGTCTCAAGTTTCTGATACAGTTAAAGAAGGATTTATAGTTACTGTTGGTTGTGGTAGCTATTTTAATTTTATATTTAGCCTTACATTTTCTGAATATGTACTTTAGTTTTTTTGCTAGCTCATTAAACTAATCTCTTCAACTTGGTAGAACATGAGTTATTATAGGCCATAAGTGATTTGTTATTTATATTTAGTTTATTTGGATGGACATTTGACCAGGGAAGTTTGCATTTCATAGGTTCATAAGTGTTTACTAAGCTAATGACCACAAGGACCTTTTTAAGCCTAGCCATGTATCCCAAATCTCTGACAAGTTCTGATACCCTTGATAAGTCTACGCAGGGGCTTGGGAAATGAAACATTTACAACCTGGGGCCTGGAAGAGGAACCATTTACAGGTTGCCAGTGTCCTTTAGAGACATAGGTGCCAAACCAGGGATGAATTTCCTGTTCCCCATCCAACTGTCCAGTTGCAATTCAATTGTGTTAGGGAGGAACGCTGCTTCACATGGATGGGGAGCCTGTTCCAGAGATGGAAGTAGTCTCTGGGATACACACCTTCTCTCTAGCAGGTCCTATTTATATACCAAGCAAGGTTTACGACTTTAGAATGGGTAATTCTGGTGCTGTTTGTTTTGTGGATATGCAGGAGGCCCATTAGAGTGGGGTCTGACAATGCCCTATATGCCAGGCATAGATCTTCCTTCAAAAGCCTGTAGGAGACAGAATACAGGGATAAGCCATTAAGGTGGTCTGCAAAGGACATTTTAAGTATGCCCAGTATTCTTTTAGTGAGGAACCTCTGTGGACATTCCAGTTGTTGGATATGCCTGATTGGGGTCACTGTACCTGATAGGTCTGATGACTGCTGACTACAGTGGAACAATGACTACCTTGGACTTAGATGCCATACCTTTGTTTATAAGTTGTGCAGCATAGAATGATTTCCTCACTACTGTAGATACATGATGGTCTAAGGCTAGATTATTGTCATTGTGTGTCCCTAAGTCCTTGACTACTGGGTCAACTCTAAGGATTGTGTCGTCAATATGATAGTTATCAGGGGTGGATGACTTCCTAAAGGATACTTTATGCATTTCTTGGCATTTAGTTTTAGTTCATGACTCTGACACCAGTTGTTTGTCTATGTCATCCCTTCCTGGAGAACATTTGTGCCAATGTGGGATTCAATGACATTTAATTTGCAGTCCTCTGCAAATTTAGTCAGCCAGAGACCACTGACATTGGCCTTGACTTCAGAGAAGTAAATACCAAAAAGGGACGGTCCAACGACTGATCCCTGAGAGACTCCACTTGGGACTGGTCTCTTTGTAGAAGTAGACTGCCCAATTCTAACTTACTGGTCCTGTCTGTGAGCCAGTTGGCTATCTATTGAGTGACATATGGATTTGTACCTAACCTCTTGAGTTTGTCAACAATGCCCGAGTGCAGTACTATGTCAAATGCCTTGGTCAGGTCAAGGTAGGCAGTGTGAACCATTTTGCCCTCATCCATTGTTTTGGTGACCCTCTCAAAGAAGCCCACCATGCTGAGTAGGCATGACCTGCCCTTGACGAAACCAAACTGGGTTGGGTCCAGTGTCTGGAGGTTTACTAGATTACAACTGAACATTTTTGTGATAATTATTTCCATGGCTTTACCTATAAAACTAGTGAGACTTATGGGTCTGTAGTTTACAGTGTCTGTAGATGGCCCACCTTTGTGCAGAGGGATGACTGTTGCTGTCCTCCATTCATGAAGCCGGTTTGGAGACTACAGTTAAAAAGCAATTCCAGAGGGCCTAATAGGTCATGTTTCATGCTATTTAGATAGCATCCTGGGATATTGTGTGGTCCCATTGATGTAGTGTTCTTGGCCATAGAGCATTAAGGACCTGTTCCCTAGTGATAGCAGGGGGAATTATATTTTATGATATTTCCTGAGGGAAGGTTCAAGGGGAGAGAGGGGTAAAGTCGGCGATGAATTTATCGGCCAGTAGGTTTGCTATATCTTCTCTCTGAGTATAGATATCTCCATTTGCAATGAGCTCTGCAAACAATTGTGTATTGCCTTTGAGGTTGCAGACATAGCTAAAGAATGCATTGTGGTTGCCCTTGGCCTGGGAGGCCAAATTCACCTCAAATTTGGCTTTGGTAGACTTTATTTGTCTTCAGAGTTGTTTGTTTAGTTTGATGAGAGTGCTTTTATCCTGGTGGGTGCTGCACCCCCTAGTTTGTGCCATGATTTTCTTCTTTCTGTTATATACCTGTTGAATTTGTGATTCTACCAAGGTGGCTTGTTTTTTGAGTTTGTTCTGTGCATCTTCCTGGTGGGTACAGCTTCCTTTATGCCACTATTAACATGCTTGTACAGGGTTTTTGTGAACAGTTCTGCATAGGTGACAGTATTCTCAGGGTTTATGGGGCTTGAGATTTTGCCAGGTTATCACTTAATAGTAGGAGGTTAGCCTTAGAGTAGTTCCTGAATATTTCAGGTTTAGCTGGGGATCCAGGTTTTATTTTTACTTCAAAGACCAGTTTGTGATCTGACCTTACCAAGGAAGACATTACAGTAGGGCGTGTGCAGCACTCTCCCATATTAGTGAGGATCAGATCCAGTAGGGTTGAACCCCTGGTTAGTGTATTGACTATTTTGTCCAGGGAGTTTGTGTTTATAAAATCCAGAAATCTCTGTGCCTGTATGTTTGGTGTCATATATGATTCCCAGTTAGTTGTGGGGTAATTAAAGTCACCCATGAATATGGTACTGGGTTGGATGGTGAGTGCATCCAATAAGTTTAAATACATGGTATGTGCTTCCTGGGTCATAGATTACAAGGAAGTTATTGGATTTTTCCTATGTGAGCTGAACATGAAGCACCTCAGTACATTGTCCTGTTTAACCAGCCTTGAGGTATATTTATTTTTGATGTAAATAGAGACACCTCCACCTTTACTCCCTGTCTGTGTAGTAGCTGGTCTAAATGTGTGGAAGGCATTATAGCCTTGCACCGTTGGTGTGTTCACTGTAGCTTTAAACCATGTTTCATTGATCACACAGATGTCAGCATTCTCTAGGTTGAAGAGAGTTTCTAGGGAATGGAGTTTTTTGTTTAGACTCCTAGCATTGAGCAGTAATACCTTTAGATTTTTTTGGTTTAGATTCACTAAGTTGGAAGCATTTTCAGTTTGGCATTGCCTAAAAAAAGGCACTCTGGGGGACGACAATGTTTCAATGTTTTAGCTAATATTCAAAAAGACTAGAGATAAGAGGTGCAGACCATCCTTGGCAAAGCAGCGTGGTCTCTTGAACATCTCCTTCCACACTGACAAATACTGCACCCCCTTAGAATGACACCAGAAACTAAGCCACTTATCAAAGTCAGTCTTCTTTTGTTTGTTTTGTGGCATCATCCTTGGAGAAGGTAAAATGCAGCTCAATGTTAGGCTCATACCAGCCTGAGACACATATTCTGAGAGCACTATGATGTATGTCTTCATATATTCTAATGCAGTACATATTAGTTCATTTACTCCCATATGAACTACGACCAAGTCATACTGGTACTTGTGGTCCAGTGACATGAGTGTGTGCATAATGTGATGGATCCTAGCTCCTGATAAGCAACTAACCATGACTTTCTCTTGAATTTCCCAACAAGTTTTGGGCTGACAGGGACTGCCTTGTCAATACAGCTATTTAATTAAGAGTAGAAATCAAAGCTAAATGTGGCCACTTTAGCAGTGGGGTCATCTGAGAGAGGATTACAGCAGAATTTCATTAGGTCATCTACTACTGCTTAGTAAATTGCTCCCTTGTTTAGTAAAACATTTCTAATAATATTTACTTTGGGTTTGTATGGGGTAGCACATATGTATTTGTATCACTTAAACCCAGAGGAGTAACTAGGGTGAGGTGAAATGTGGCACGCAGAGCCAGATCCAGCACTAGGTGACCTAGGCAGCTGCCTATGGCCCATGGTGGCTGGGAGGGCCTGGCCAAGCAACATTTAATTAGAAAAATAATATGTTTTAACTTGTCCATTTTAACTTAAAAATAAAGTCTGATTTTACTTAAAAAGTCGAGCTGGTATTCTAGTCTGCTCTATTTGATACGCATGTTTTTTTCACTCTACACACAGAGTGCAGACTTCATGTTCAACAACAATATGATTGAGGCATAACACAAGATTAAAGTCAGAAATGCAGCAGCAAGACCCAGCACCAGTGTGTATGTGCATGGAGATGGGACAATTGTTTTTGTAAGCAACAGGAAGGACAATCATTTTATTTTTACAAGCAATCCCAGGTAAGTGAAGCAAGCAGTGTATGTGTGTGAGTGTGTGTGCATGTGTGTATGCTTGAAATGCCCCTGTTAGTTAAATTACTTGTTCAGGGCTGCATTTAACTTATTTATTTATTTTTGTTTCATTTTATTGTGGTAGAGTACTAAGGAATACAGTCTAGCAAGGTCAGACAGAGTTTTATAATTTTGTTGTTCATAAAAATGCATGTTTCAAAACTGTTGCATTGTTTAACTTTTTAAATGATTTACAGTAGTTTGCTTTTATTTGTCTCAAGTTTTGCAGAACATCTCTTATTTTGCCTCATATTTAGGCCCTGCCCTGTCCTTGTGAAAGTCATTTAATCAGACGGTGCTTTGGGGCAACTGGAAATTTGGCTACACTTCTTAATGGCCCCCTGAACTTCAAATCTAGTAACTACCCATGAGCTAGAATAGTTAAGGTGTAGAGGAAGGAAACTGTAGTAAACAGAAGCAGCATCATTGGAACCATGTTCTTTTGATGTTATCCTTGGTGTTCTTGTTTTCCTGAATGTTGACCTTATTTTTATTAATCCACTATGACTAAATTTGACAGCATAACATTTATGAGTTTAATGTTAAGATTTTTAACTATTAATTAATTTTTATTTAGCTTGTTTTATAGGTACACTGGTGTGAAATGTAGTGTTTTTTTTTTTTTGCTACAATAGTTTGTATAGCACTTACTGCAGATGACTATGGCTATTAACTATTAAAGAGATGCTTCCTGTAGTACATGGTTTGCTTCTCTCAGCCTTCACTTGCCTTTTATGTGATGCTGCCAAGTTACTTACTAGACAGTACACCTAGGCTGCTCCTGAAAGGGGACACATGTCCATTGTGCTGTCACAGTATGTTAGCAAATGCATTACACATCTATCATTTAAATTCCTGCACCCACTACAAAGATGCTAATTAATACTTCACTGTATGCTATTTAAGTATTAATCTCAACATGCATTTATAGATGAAGAACTGAAATGCAAAGTTGTTTGTTAGCAGTAATCTATGCATTAATAATAGCTCTCTTTTAGTATAAAATTATTCAGGTGACTTTTACGTCTGTAGATATTCTGTATATTGACTTGGCGTATGTTAGTGGGTGCTTAATATCTCTTATGCTCTCAAAATACTCTTCTGTTTAAACTGTGCTACAAGTGGCTGGAGCATATGGTATGTTTAAAATAGTGAACTGCTGTGATGCATGAGTGACAACAGCAGTAATCCAAGAATACTTTATTTCAAAAAGTTGAGTGCTTTTGTTCCTTATTCTTAATGGAACTTTATCCAAACTAAATCACATTAAAAAAAAAACAGTTATATACATTGAGTTAAAAATCATGTGATGACAGAATCCATTAAAAACTAAGAATCAATTGAACAGTTAAAAACTCATTAAGCATCAAAGTATTTTAATTTCAAAACTGAATTAATGGAGCAAGTATCATCTAACCTGGGGAAACTCATGGCATCTAACCTAAGTTGCCATTTTAATTTGCATTTTTCCAAATGATCATTTAATATAAAACCCCAGGAATCACTTTTTACCTGTTCAATAATAAGAAAACCAAAATAATGTGTCTTAAAAACAGTTTGAACAAAGCATTGGTGACTCTACCCTTCCTAATGTCTAACAAATGATTATAAATTTGTTATTTCAGTTTCCTAGAAGTCTTTCTAGTGTAAAATGCTAAACATAACTGACACTTTGCTAAGTATACTACCTGCTTGGAATTGCAAGAAAAATGACCATTGATCTTAAATGTTTCACCTGTAATGCTGAAACTATCACATCTAATATTTGGGCATTGAGAGCAGCAACCGCACTTATACATCACCCATATATATATATACTTCATATTTCTATTATCCATATTCTTATTCTTTTCTAAAGAATTTTTGAAAAATTTTTGAACACTTTATTTTTTTATAAACTAAACAGGGTCTCTCCCCTTTTTTCTCCATTATGGATCTATCCATCATAAATAGTCCCCAGTTTTGTTTAAACAATTTACAATAGCTCTGCTATCAAGAGTATAAGTAATGATAAATAATTCATTGCCTTTCAAACCATTTTTCCATTCAGAAAATAATAAAGAACCACTGGTGTCTGTACTGCTTGGGCCCAGTATTGGTGAATATGTGCCATTCCTTCTCTTGTATAACACTTCATCCCTAGTTTCTAGAACAAAACTAGTGGGGTAACCTCTTTTACAGAACATGTCCACCAATATATCACATTCTTTATAGAAAAACCTCTATGTCCACTATCATTCTGGCTAGTCAAACTAGTTGTCCTTTAACAACTGCCGTCTTTTGATATTTAGGATGCCAGCTATTAAAATGTAAATATGAGTTTCGTAATGTAGGTTTTCTATGAATATTAGATCAAAATCTTTGGTTGACAAAATCTTTTTTCAATTCAATATCCAAGTAAACAATTTTTTCATCATTGAAATTATGTGTGAATTTTAAAGGTTCTACAATATTATTAATGTACATAATTCAAATTACTTAGACTATCAACCCATAAGATAAATGTATTGTTCAAAAAACTTGTGTAAAGCACTTGGAAATCATTCAATTCACTATTAAATATGTACTGTGATTCCCAGTGTGCCATTACAAAATCTGCAATGGTTGGGGAGCACACTGGTCCCATAGCAACCCCAGTTTTTTTCCTAAAGAATTTGCCTTCAAAATTAATGAACTTATTTTTTAATACCACTTCCATTAACACAGTGATGGCAGTGATCTTATCTGAATGTAAGTCCACATGTCTGAAGATACCCACATCATGCGGAATCACAGTGTATACATTTTGTGGATCAATAGTAACAAAGATACCATTAGCTGAATACTGAATATCATTCAACATACTTAAGCAGTGCTTGGAATCTTTACAGATACAAGTCAAATCATCCATGTTTTTTTTTAAATATTTCCCACAAATTTTGCAATGTAAAAGGTCTTAGGCCTTTTGCATCGCCGCTCTGTCTAAATGGTGGATTTTCAAGGCACTTATGGATGGTTAGAATACTGAAAATACCTGCTATTACCGCTCTTTCATTTTTCATGAAGTTGTACGTACTCGTTTTTAGATAGTTGACCCTGCAGTGACATATTCTCTAACAACATAGCTACTCTAGCAAAGGCAATATTGATTTTGTTGTGTGATATTTCCACATAAGAATCATCCATCAATAAGTCTTGTATAATCCTCTCTATTCATTATAACAAGCCCTCCCCTCTTGCCCAGTTTCATTATTTTGATGTTTTTGTCCTCAGTTAATTCTCTGAACAACTTAACTTTACTACCAGAGTTGTTATAAAATTTTTCAATACTTGGTTGTTTCAGAATATTCCTGATAGCTAATTTACATATTTTGTTCAAAATAAATTGAACACAGTGATTCAATGGGGGATTAAAACAGCTAGGTCTATGCAGAGCTTTAGTGAAATCATTCATTTTTTCACTTGAAAACAATTAAGCTAAATTTAATTTACAAATATACAATTTTAAATCCAACAAAACGTCTGCTATATTTGTCAAAACTGAAAACAAAAGAAGCTGGAAATGCCTACCAGTGGGATTGCCAGGGTTGATAATGCAAAGCAGCTTGGGTTTACAGTACTTTCTGCTTTTGTACAGTGCTGTCCGTAGTTCCTCTACTTGTAGTGACCATCTGCTATCTTCATGCAGGTAATAGTCCACTCGTACCATGTTGTTTAAGGCAGCTACATGCGAGTACATAGGATAATGGGGCACTGGCACCAAAGCTCCAGCTTGATCTGTACCTCTGTCACTAGTAAATACTTTCAGCACGTTCTGTGGAAAGATATCAGCACAAGAGAAAAGTACACCATCAGCTCTGAACTACAGTTTCTGGTTATGACAAACAGAGATAAAAAAATTATCAGCAGCTGTGAATTACAATCTCTGTTTACTACAACAGTGATGATAAATAAAAATTATCTGCAGCCATGAATTATAATCTCTGGTTACTATAACAGTGATGAAAAATACAACTACCTGTTCAGCATGCAGCTGAAAAGAACAATGTATCTTGTGTAACACAACTGGTATGTGCATCTATGCTAGATGTACTGCCAGATGTTCAGTCTCACACACCTTTTACATCTTGATCTATAACATCTACATAAAATGGGATATACCATTTGACCTTTGCAGGTTATTAAAACAAAACAAAACAAACAAGCTAGCAAAATAAATAATTAAACAAACAAAGAAAACTTTTAAATCACATCAGTGAAAACTCACCTCCTGCTACCTAGTCTCATGGGTTTCATGGTATGAAGCGCTGTTCAATAACCCGTCTAATAAAGCTGGACCCAATTCTACTTTTAGAGATACTCACAAGGAGTCAGAAACAACCCCAAAGCTGGCTAGAAGAACAGAGGTAAATGGGGCTGTTTCATGATGCAGTGATTTGCGATTCAGAGACACATTAGCCTCAATGAGGAAAGACTTCATTATCGGATAATTTGCATGGGTCTTCCCTTTGGTAGGTAACATTAGCAGCCCATGCATCTGATTGGCACATGCCTCCCCTCATATTCACCATCTCACAAACATACACACACATATATACACACACACACACACACACACACACACACACACACACACACACACACACACACACACACACACACACACACACCAAATAATAAACATATCCCATACACCTATCCTTGTACTGTCAGAATGTTCCCAATGTCTAGTTTTTTGAGCCCTCCAAAATCACAGGTGAATAAAGTCAGTTGATAATGCCAGACATTAGAGCTTCATACTTCTTACTCTGCTGAAACTACATTTAAGTCTCAGACTTCATATCCTTCAGTAAAACACATGATAATGCAATAGCTGTTATTTTAGCAAGTTTATAAGTTTATAAGAATAGTTAAAATCCATCCTTGACTGTGAGTCTTAAACTCTGATTGTTTTTGGATTTGTCCAGATTTCTTGCACTTAGAGGTTCGGTGGTATACTCACAGGTGCCCTGTACCTATCTGTCATTACTTACAAAGCATTATAGTCCTTGAATAATACCTTTATTATATTGAAAACAAATTAATACACTAACTTATCATTTGGTGTGGCAGGCTGTTTCTGCTATTTCTTTTGTCAAGTGTGCAGGGTTTGAAGCTTTTTCCTCCCTTCTTTTTATTTTACTTTTTTTCCAGTTTTAGTTGGTATTTCACATTACCCCTGCTAATACCCTCTGTGGGAGGTGGTATGCTGCAGGATTTTAATCTTTATATTGCTTTTAATGCATATGATTCAGAGTACCCCTGATGTCTAGTGGTTTCCCTGACCCATACCATTTTTTTATATAAGTAAAGTGCAATATGCAGACTATTCTTAAGAGTCTAGTGCTCCTCCCCAACCCTGAGTGTCATTAAGGCACAATATTTCGAGTTATCCCCTCTGTTCAGTGTTCCCCCAAATACCAATATTGCAGGATTTGCTTTTTAGTCTATGAAAGTGTGGAGGCATGGCAGGCCCCCAACCCATATACACACATACACACAACCCCCCCCACCTGATCCCACTCACCGACACATTCACCTGTGTGTGTGTGTGTGTGTGTGTGTGTGTGTGTGTGTGTGTGTATACATATATATATATATATATATATATATATATATATATATATATATATATATATATATATATATATATATATATATTTATTTATATTTATTTATTGACATTTGTTGACTGAGAAAGTCCACTGGGTCAGGAACCCATTTTCAGTGGAGGCCCTGGGAGAAAAGCTCCACTATGAAAAGATATACATAGTTAAAGGCATTAAACAGTTTTAACAGAGCAAAATATATAGGTTAAGTAGTACAACAGGTGTTAATAAAAATTGACAGAGTTACTATATACATATACATAAGCAACAATTGATAAAATTTCTATATACATATAATACAAATACTAGGCAAAAAGTGCCAGAAATTATCATATGATTTATCAAGGTGTATTCAATACTTTTTTGAGGTTCTGACAGTCAGTCTTGTCAGTTTTCACTATTGTGCATTTATGGCAATGCAGTCTTGGTTTTACGGTCTTCCCTGATTAGGTAAGTCCATCAACTGAAGTAGATCAATATATATATTTTACTGCATATTTTAGTGTTCTTGTACTTTGGTGATATGTAGTTTGTGATAGTGCATTTTTTGTTGAACTGCACTTTTGCTGTTCTGGTGCCAGCTTTTTAACATTCAGTAAACTGTAGTTTTGGGAAAGTAGACCCATACGTATGTATATATATATATATATATATATATATATATATATATATATATGTATATGTATAGATATATATATATATATATATATATATATATATATATATACTACACTAAACACTAAATATCAGGAGAGAGGGATGTAGCCATTGCAGTAATAAGATTGATAGATGTAGGTATCGCATAATGACAGTGGTTTTAAACAAACCAACATCTGTTTTATTCAAGGATAAAGTATAAACCAAATATTCCTTCCAATCTACTTTGGGCAAGATCTTATTTCTGCCAATGCATAATGGATGGGGTGATGGTTCTTGTAGTAATGTGTTTCTGTAAATGGATTATCCACCTTACTAGAACCCATTAGAAAGAGTAAATCAATCCAGTTTTATGCAAGTGGTAATGGAACAACATGAAAAATCTCACCCAACCTAGAAAAACTGATATCTCACCTAGTCTGCACAGCCTGATAGTTCTTTCTTGATTATGTTGGTGGTGGTACATGACCACTCTTAAGGAAGAGATTTGTCTGCCTAATTCTGATAATGAATGACATTCCATCATGCCAACTAGTCATATAACCTGTGGATGGATTCATAAAAATAAATTTTCATTATCTACTCTGAATTCCTATAGTACTATCTGGGCATGTTTATTTTTATTGTTATTATTTATTTTTGTGAATTTTAGGTGGGTATACTTGCCCAGCAGATGTGCAGTTGAGCAGGCTTTTGAAGTAAGAAGGATATAGACCCCAAAAGTTCCTCACCAAAAGGATAAAGGGACTCCAAAATCTGTCATATGCTGCCAGATTGAAGAAACTCCAGCTCTATTCAGTCGCATACCGTCTGCTCAGAGGTGACATGTGCCTGACATACAAGGCCATGTCCAACCCGGAATTAATGGACATGCTCCACCTCAAAAAATCCAAATCCACCAAAACCACTAGAGCAAGGGACTTAAACCTTAGCACGGATATAAATAGGACGTGCTGGAGGGATAGATTTATCACTCAGAGACTCCCTATGCTGTGGAATAAAATCCCGGTCCATGTGAGGCAGAGCACCTCGCTGACTCTGTTCAAGAGAAATCTAGACCTGTGGATGGGAGATCGTAGGTTTACCCCGGGAATCATCTCTGGGTCACTGCTGGACAGAGGCACAACAAACTAATGGGCACAGTATTTTTTCATATAAGGGGTGGCGTAAGCCACAATAATTTGGGCTAGGCTTATAAATGCCTTAGGGCAGATAGCCTAGTATAAACCTATGAACCTATGAACCTATGAGCTCTAATGACAGTCCCAAAGGAAAAAATATTTTCAGTTTAAGCGGAAAAAAAGAAATCAGGATGTCCTTGATAAGAGTTTTAAGTTCCCTTTCACTTCATAAGAAGAATAAAGCCTATTGGGAACTAAGTGCAAATTCACATAGAGTGAAGGGTTCAAATTGTGAAGTATGAATGAAAAACACATCTATGTTGTTAAGAAAAACAGTCATAAAATTAACTACAAACTTCCTATAGTATTCACCTAGTCCAAAGAAAGCATTCACCTGTCTTGCAGTGGAGGGTGCGGGCCATTTTTATGGCCTCTGTTTTTTCAACTTGTGGTCCTACCACCCCCCTCTTCCTACAAGGTAGCCAAAATACTTGGCTTTCACCATGCCTAATGTACTTTGCTTAGAATTCACAGTCAAGTTTGCCTGTCCTATAGATTCCAGCACAGCTAGTACTTTTACTAAATGAGTCATTGTCCTCATATTGAATGACCCAGGTATACAGAAGTGCATTGTGAGAGGAGTTTTAATATTTCATCCATCAGCCTCTGCAATGTCACTGAGGCTCCAGGAAGACCAAATGATAACAATGTGTGATGAAAGAGACCATCATGGGTTACAACAGATGGCTTCTCTTTGGCAGAAAGGTAATATGAGCTTTGGCCGGTTAAGACCTGCATGATATCAACTTGAATGCATAAGTGAAGCTAAGTAACTTTTATCTGCACTTTTTAAAGTAATTTGTTTGTGTTGCATTGAGCAATATCTAGCTGGAAGTTGACTGTTTTTTCAGTAGTACATGTGGTATTTTCAGTTAAGGCTTGTTAAAAACCTGTATAGCCAGTGATAGGTGGGGGTAGTTTCCTTCATTGTTATTCAGTTTCTGTCTTATACAAGTGGTACAGTGAATTATCTTCTGTTTAAACTGTGAGCTTTGGCCGGTTAAGACCTGCATGATATCAACTTGAACACATAAGTGAAGCTGAGTAACTTTTATCTGCACTTTTTAAAGTAATTTGTTTATGTTGCATTGAGCAATATCTAGCTGGAAGTTGACTGTTTTTTCACTAGTACATGTGGTATTTTCAGTTAAGGCTTGTTAAAAACCTGCATAGCCAGTGATAGGTGGGGGTAGTTTCCTTCATTGTTATTCAGATTCTGGTGGCTTTGAAACTGCCCGCCCCTCTTGTAAATATGCACTTGGATACTCCTCCTGGGCCCATCTCATTTGCTCACTCAAAAAAAAAAAAAAAAAAAAAATTTTCTGCTTTTACTGTATTTGTGTTTCTTCCTACTTTGTTTTGCTTTTGCGTCACCTTAAAAGTACTCAATTGTATTTATTACTGCTTGGTGTAACTCACTCTAAGCCTTTTAGTTTTAAGCACTTGGGCTTCAGACCAGTTGTTTTACATTAGGAAGGTGTGTGGCCTGCACTGTGGTGGCAGGACAGGTAGTTTACATCCTTCTAAGTTGGGAACTGCTGATTGAGGGCTCAGTGTCTGTTATTCTAAAAGTGTATTAGTTCTGGTTTAAGCACTTGGGCTTCAGGCCAGTTATTTTACATTAAGAAGGTTTGTGGTCTGCACTCTTGTGGGAGGAGAGGCTGTACTCTGCCCTTCTGAGCTGGGAATTTCTGGTTAAAGGCTTATAGTGCCTGCATATTTGAACTGTTTCTTACTAAACTGGTACACCTTGTTTGCTGTAGCATAGACTAGATCCAGGCCTGCTGAATCTAGCTTTGTTTGTATAAATTGAGCACTAATCCAGGCATTCTTTAAAGTATTCAATTGTATTTATTACCGCTTGGTAGTAACTTGATTAAAGTGTAGCTATCATTCTAAGTCTTTTGGATTAAGCACTTGGGCTCAGACCAGTTGTTTTACATTAGGAAGGTTGTGGCCTGCACTGTGGTGGCAGGACAGGTAGCTTACATCCTTCTAAGTTGGGAACTGCTGATTGAGGGCTAAGTGCCTGTTATTCTAAAAGTGTATTAGTTCTGGTTTAAGCACTTGGGGTTCAGGCCAGTTATTTTACATTAAGAAGGTTCGCGGTCTGCACTCTTGTGGGAGGAGAGGCTGGACTCTGCCCTTCTGAGCTGGGAATTTCTGGTTAAAGGCTTATAGTGCCTGCATATTTGAAATGTTTCTTACTGGAATTGGTACACCTTGTTTGCTGTAGCATAGACTAGATCCAGGCCTGCTGAATCTAGCTTTGTTTGTATACTTGTTTGCTTGTTATTTCCCTGAAATGCTAATTCCACCTAAAACGCGGTTTTTCAGCACTTCTGTGGATCCCTAGTGACATCTGCATTGCTTACTGTACTTATTTCCTTGTTTCACTTGAAAGAAAGTTACTGTTTGTCATTTTTGCATTTAAGTTACCTGTAACACATTGCATTTAAGTTACCTGGCACTTGCTCACTAAAGCAATTATATAAGTCAGCACTAAAAAATTAAAAGCACTACACCCTCACAAACTCCCCTTGAGTACCTTGTTCCTACATGAACTCCAAGAAGAGCTAAACCCAAACATAAAACTACTGTTCAATCTCAGCCTTACCACAGGATATGTACCCAAAGAGTGGCGTACAGCAACAGTGGTCCCTCTCCACAAAGGTGGTGCCTCAACGGATCCTGGAAACTATCGCCCCATAAGCCTGACCAGCTTGGTCTGCAAAGCTATGGAAAGGATCATCACGGACCTCATAAAAAAAGATATTGGGGAACTACAGACACTGGATCCTACCCACTTCGGCCTCTTAAACCTGGTCAATTTCTTTGAAACAGTCACCAAGGCCATTGACGAGGGGAAGGTGGTCCACACAGCCTACCTGGATCTCGCAAAAGCCTTCGATACAATACCCCACTCGGGCATTATAGATAAGCTCACCAGCTTAAATATAAATCCCTATGTCACTAGATGGGTTGCAAACTGGCTCAAGGACAGAACCCACATGGTTAGAATTGCTGGAGCCATGTCAGACTCCAAACCAGTTACAAGTGGCGTCCCACAAGGCACAGTCCTGGGACCTCTCCTGTTTGGTATATATTTCTTGGAGGTACAGGCCAACATGGAAGGACTGTGGCTGACTAAGTTCGCAGATGACTGCAAACTGGGCGCTATAATCGACTCTCCAGCTGACACAAGCATCCTCCAAAAGGGCCTCATAGAAACAGACAACTGGTGCCAGAGCCATGGCCTCAAGCTAAACGCCAAAAAGTGTATAATCATCCCCTTTGGCAAAAACAAAGTGCCCACAAATTACCACATAGGCGGTAATCCATTAAGTACGGAAGAAGTAATTAGGGACCTGGAGACCCAAGTTGATAGCAATCTCTCATTTGACAACCACTTGGCCAAAGTGGTTAGAAAAATATTTTATATAGCCCACCTAATCATTAAGGGATTCACATCTAGATCAGGGGAGGTCATTGTGCCTCTTTACTCATCCCTCATCAGGCCCATAATTGAGTACAATGCCCCTTTTGGGATGTACCTTACCAGACACCTGCAGCAACTGGAAAGACCCCAAAAGTACCTTACCAAGAGGATCAAAGGGCTCAAACAGATGTCATATGCTGCCCATTTAAAGAAACTCCAGCTCTACTCAGTGGCATACCACCTGCTCAGAGGCGATCTGTGCCTGACGTATAAAGCCATGTCCAACCCAGAATTAATGGACATGCTGCACCTCAGAAAATCCAAATCCCATTGAGCTACACGCTCGAGAGACTTGAACCTCAGCACTGAAATAAATAGGACATGCTGGAGGGACAGATTCATAACCTAGAGGCTCCCTTCACTCTGGAATAAAATCCCAGTCCAGGTTAGGCAGAGTCCCTCATTGACTCTCTTCAAGAGGAATCTTGATGAGTGGATGGGGGATCATAGGTTTACCCAGGTTATCACTTCTGTGTCACTGTTAGACAGAGGCACAGTATACTAACCTCAAAAAAGGGCATAGCAAAATTAATTTAAAATGGGTGGCGAAGGCCAAACACACTCTGGCTAGGCTTATAAATGCCTTAGGGCAGATAGCCTAGTATGAACCTACGAACCTAATAGGTATCTGTCAACATCCATTAGTCAAGCTCACCATTGTCAAGTATCTAGCATTTTCCAGGTTCTCTATGAACTCATCAATTTTGGCCATAGATTAACTATCAAACCTGGAAATGCTATACAGTTTCCTAAAGTCATTACAGAATCTGTACATCAGGTTTAGGAACTCTAACTATCAGGGTACTCCAGTCACTCTGTGGCTCTTCTATCATACATAGTTCATTTTTTGAACTTCATACTTTACTGCTTGTTTTTGTGACTTTGGTACTATAAGGTCTCAAAGTAAACTTCATTCAAGGTATTGCCTCTGTACTATGGTCTGTGATGATAGAAGGTACTGCCAGCCATGCCAGGAGAAGTAAGCCAGTGGATGTGTAACATATACCAGCACAGCTAGCTGGAATTTTGTAAAGAATCATATGTCATTTGTATATTAAACTGATTTGTACAGATGCTTGTGTTGAAAATGTATTTGTACTTACTTGTGTTAAAGTGTATCAACAGTGTGCCCTGCTGTAAAGGAAAGAAATGTTCATGTGTTATTGTAACTGAATTAATGTATATGTTTTGACAGAGGATACTGGAAGAGAAGAGGTTAATCTCAAACTTCAAAATAGCAAGAAAATTAAACTACTGGGTCTAGGCCATAAAAAGTTACAGTTTTGAATGAAGCCAGAGACACAATGTCTGTAAAAAGTATGGTTTATTATCTCCTGTAGGAAGAAGGGAAATGTTTTATTGTTTTATGACTTCCAGCAACTGGACCAGATCAGACCAATGCTCTTGTGTAGGTATTATTGACATGTAGCTGCTGCAGTCCTGGCACTGTCTAGTGTTGGTTAGTGTGGGAAACAAAGTCAGATGACCAGATGTGATGTCATTGTGTAATCAACTCTGAAATAATATTTATATATTATATTGAGAAGTCTCTTAGACTGGACAATCTGTTGTTGGAATCTGACAAAGAAGGAAGACCACTAACCCACTTCATCTTGCCTTGTGCTAGTAAATGACGAGGAATAGTAATTCTCTAAATCAGTTAGGAATATGTAGTGAAATTAGTTAAGTATTGTTTTTCTGTAACTGTGTGAGTCTTTCCAGCTGTGTTATTTTTAATATTTTCTGTGACTGAAAGTATAGTGCTTACTGAAAAATGGTTATTTAGCATTTTCTTGTTCTTTTATTATTTATTATTAAATATATTTAAACTCTTCATTGTGGTTGGTCCTTTTTAGAAAATATTTAAGCTTTGACAGTATTTGCATATATTTATTTAATGATAACTGTGTCCACTCCTGAAACCTGTCTCTTTGGTCAGCATTACCATTTCCATCAATATTAATTTCACTCAGTATAATTGGGTACCCTTGCAAGAGCCTTAGGAAGCTGGCTTTGCAGTGCCTGGTGGCAGTGATTACTACCTTATAGTCTGGGCAGAAAGGATCATCACTAGTTAGCCTGCGGCAGCCTTTCGCAGCTGTGTGTGTGTGTGTGTGTGTGTGTGTGTGTGTGTGTGTGTGTGTGTGTGTGTGTGTATGTGTGTGTGTGTATATGCAAATCAAATCTCAAAGTGGAGCAGGGACACAAAGCACTGGTTTCACATATAGTGTGGAGGATGACTTGGCTTGGGCACTCAACTGAAGACATAACTCTGCAGCTGCACCAGTGGGGAGTCTTATTCAGGACCTGGAGGGGAGACAAACAGAAAAACCCAGACCCTGGGCTGAGTATGTTTCCTGTGTGCTCTTAAGGGAAATTGGGCTTTATGCGGAGAGGTCTGCATCTTGAAATACTGAGTGTATCCATTTGTATCATAAGTGAACATCCCTCTCCAGTGTCAGTGGTGAGGACTGAGGCTCCTTGATTACCAGCCCAGAGTGGGGATGCAACATACTGTATGTTTAATTCTCCCAGGCATTTCTGAAAACACTAATTTCTTAAAATGAATTCTCTTAATTCCTGCTTTTGAGTTCTTGACAATGATTCTGCTAGCTGTATTTCAGGTGAAATCTCACTAGTCTCTCTAGAATAAACTTTGTATTTCAAATTCCCTGCAGAATTCACTACTTCCTGCCATAGTTTCAACATATTAATGTAATGGGTTTACTGTGATCTGCCTTTCTCTTTTCTGATTATATAATCTTTTAGTTTATTAAGTTTGTTCCTTGTAACATCTTATTTGGTCAGAAATGTATTTTCCATGGAGGACACTAGCATAAGTATCTGGTCTCACAGGTTAAGTTCTCTAAGTCAGCCATTCTTATTATAGCTTTAGTGCTGGCATTACCAGTTTTAATCTATCCTGCAAACAGAATTAGTATTTTATCACACATTTGAATGGTGTATTTTTTCTTCCCAAGTTTCTATAGCAATGTCAAGGAGCCCTCTTGAATGCCTACTATATAATAAAAGTTTAAATGGGGTAATCCCAGATAAGGCATTTGTGGCACATCTCTGATCTCAAATTAAGTAGGGTAACAGGTGATCCCAGACTGTATAATATGGACAAATAACTTTCTTTGCATTGATTTCAGTGTTTGTTAAACCTCTCTCCTAATCCATCAGTCTGTGGATGTGAGACTGATGACTTCTACTGTTTGACTTTAAAGCACCGACACAAGTGATGCAATACCTTTAACATAAAGGAAGTGCCTTGGTCAGTAACTATATCTTTAAGGATAATAAATCTGGATAACAGTACCACTTCTCTGGTGACAGGTAACTGCCATAGCATTAGCTTAGTGTAATAGTTCTGCTTCCAAAAACTTGGCAACATAGCCCATTATGATTTATATATATACCAATATCCATTGCTGTGTTTTATCATTGGCCCCACAGCTGCCATAGCAATAAGGCACTGCGATCAAGGACTTCTATATCAAGTACAGGGTGGAGTGTTCTGGCATTCTGGGCAAGAAGCATATATGTTTTCTATTTCTTTCATTGTGCTTGGCCAGTAAAATCTGGCTAGCACTTGTGCTTTAGATTTGGCTATCCCTAAGTGGCTTCCCAATACATGACTATAGCCAACTTCATTACTAACATGCTATAATGTTTTGGCACTAATAACGGATGTGAAAAAAAATTCCTTTTCTTTACTAACTTTATAAAAGGCAATCTTTTAATCCAATATAGAAGTCAGAAGTACTGGGAACATCTTGCTCATTTGACTGTTTACCCCTACAACATTATTTTATTTTATTTATTTATTTATTTATTTTATTTTACATTTGTTGACCGGGATGGTCTAACTGGATGAATGTCCATTTTCAGTAGAGTCCCAGGGAGATAAGCTCCAAGAAGTTACATTAGTACAACTATTCGGATAAAGGTTATTATACAGATACAAACGTAAGGGGTCAACAGTTCAAAAATGTACATAGTTTAAACATAAATTTACGTAACAAGTTATGGTACAGATACATACTTAAAGTTTCAGCAATTACAAAAAAAACTTGCACAGTTTGTACAGAATTTGTTGGAAGCATTAGATGAGGTATTTTACACTCTATTTACAAAAGTCTTGGCTATACAAGTTAAATTAGCTATAAAGGGTAAGATATGTCTTTGTAAAGGATAGGTAATAGGTGGATACTGACAAAAGTCAGAGCAGATAAAAGGTCTGTAGCAATAGAGATAAAGGAGCCAGATAGGATTAGTCTGGATTTGTACAGGGACATAACCAATGGGTATTAAGATTGAGTTTCAGATTGTGCTTAAAAAGTGTAAAAGAAGATAGTGATGTAAGTTCGTAAGGGAGTTGGTTCCAGTTTTTTCCCACTGCATTACAGAACAAGGCATCTCCTGCCATGTTTTTAGATTTATATGTTGATACAAGTAGTTTATTAGATGATCTTAATGTTTTGAGGTTTTTATATTGGGTAATGAGGCTGGAAAGAATTGGGGTATTAGTGGGATGGTAGAAGGTCTTGTGGGCAATGGAGAGTTGGTTATAGTGAATCTGATTCTGGAGCTCTAGCCTACCTAATTGTTTCAGGCTATAGCAGTGATGGGTCCTGAAAGGAGAAGCAGTGACAAATCTGGCATTGTTATTATATAAGTTGGTCAGCTTGTTCAGGTTATATTTGGACAGGTTTGTATACATGGAAGAAGCATAGAGAAGTGTGGAGATAAGGTGGGAGTGGGCAATAGTGGTTCTAGCTAGTGGGGAGAGAAAGGGTTTAATCCTGTAAAGAGATCCTAGTTTATTGTTAACAGTTTTTATGGTATTGTTGAAGTGGGTATCAAAGTTCAGGTTGTTATCAATAGTTTCCCCTAAAAGTTTGGTTGTTGGATCAGGAGATATGAGTATGCCATTGTTGGATGAGATTGAGAAATTGAGTGGGAGTGACTTCCTGGTAGGAATAAAGAGCAAGGGTTTGTTTTTTTGGGGGGGTTCAAGAGGAGGCAGCATTGTAAAAACCAGTTCTCTGTTATACGAAACATTTTTTGGGTTAGAGTCTGTAGTTGGGATTGAGATGAAGCTGAGCAGATTATTGTTGAATCATCTACATATTGTATGCAGTTAGCTTGGTGAATAGCTCGGTTTAGGTCGTTGATAAATATTGAGAAAAGGAGGGGCCCTAATATGGAGCAGGGACACAAAGCACTGGTTTCACATATAGTGTGGAGGATGACTTGGCTTGGGCACTCAACTGAAGACATAACTCTGCAGCTGCACCAGTGGGGAGTCTTATTCAGGACCTGGAGGGGAGACAAACAGAAAAACCCAGACCCTGGGCTGAGTATGTTTCCTGTGTGCTCTTAAGGGAAATTGGGTTTTATGCGGAGAGGTCTGCATCTTGAAATACTGAGTGTATCCATTTGTATCATAAGTGAACATCCCTCTCCAGTGTCAGTGGTGAGGACTGAGGCTCCTTGATTACCAGCCCAGAGTGGGGATGCAACATACTGTATGTTTAATTCTCCCAGGCATTTCTGAAAACACTACTATATTTATTAAAATGAATTCTCTTACTTCCTGCTTTTGAGTTCTTGACAATGATTCTGCTAGCTGTATTTCAGGTGAAATCTCACTAGTCTCTCTAGAATAAACTTTGTATTTCAAATTCCCTGCAGAATTCACTACTTCCTGCCATAGTTTCAACATATTAATGTAATGGGTTTACTGTGATCTGCCTTTCTCTTTTCTGATTATATAATCTTTTAGTTTATTAAGTTTGTTCCTTGTAACATCTTATTTGGTCAGAAATGTATTTTCCATGGAGGACACTAGCATAAGTATCTGGTCTCACAGGTTAAGTTCTCTAAGTCAGCCATTCTTATTATAGCTTTAGTGCTGGCATTACCAGTTTTAATCTATCCTGCAAACAGAATTAGTATTTTATCACACATTTGAATGGTGTATTTTTTCTTCCCAAGTTTCTATAGCAATGTCAAGGAGCCCTCTTGAATGCCTACTATATAATAAAAGTTTAAATGGGGTAATCCCAGATAAGGCATTTGTGGCACATCTCTGATCTCAAATTAAGTAGGGTAACAGGTGATCCCAGACTGTATAATATGGACAAATAACTTTCTTTGCATTGATTTCAGTGTTTGTTAAACCTCTCTCCTAATCCATCAGTCTGTGGATGTGAGACTGATGACTTCTACTGTTTGACTTTAAAGCACCGACACAAGTGATGCAATACCTTTAACATAAAGGAAGTGCCTTGGTCAGTAACTATATCTTTAAGGATAATAAATCTGGATAACAGTACCACTTCTCTGGTGACAGGTAACTGCCATAGCATTAGCTTAGTGTAATAGTTCTGCTTCCAAAAACTTGGCAACATAGCCCATTATGATTTATATATATACCAATATCCATTGCTGTGTTTTATCATTGGCCCCACAGCTGCCATAGCAATAAGGCACTGCGATCAAGGACTTCTATATCAAGTACAGGGTGGAGTGTTCTGGCATTCTGGGCAAGAAGCATATATGTTTTCTATTTCTTTCATTGTGCTTGGCCAGTAAAATCTGGCTAGCACTTGTGCTTTAGATTTGGCTATCCCTAAGTGGCTTCCCAATACATGACTATAGCCAACTTCATTACTAACATGCTATAATGTTTTGGCACTAATAACGGATGTGAAAAAAAATTCCTTTTCTTTACTAACTTTATAAAAGTCAATCTTTTAATCCAATATAGAAGTCAGAAGTACTGGGAACATCTTGCTCATTTGACTGTTTACCCCTACAACATTATTTTATTTTATTTATTTATTTATTTTATTTTACATTTGTTGACCGGGATGGTCTAACTGGATGAATGTCCATTTTCAGTAGAGTCCCAGGGAGATAAGCTCCAAGAAGTTACATTAGTACAACTATTCGAATAAAGGTTATTATACAGATACAAACGTAAGGGGTCAACAGTTCAAAAATGTACATAGTTTAAACATAAATTTACGTAACAAGTTATGGTACAGATACATACTTAAAGTTTCAGCAATTACAAAAAAAAACTTGCACAGTTTGTACAGAATTTGTTGGAAGCATTAGATGAGGTATTTTACACTCTATTTACAAAAGTCTTGGCTATACAAGTTAAATTAGCTATAAAGGGTAAGATATGTCTTTGTAAAGGATAGGTAATAGGTGGATACTGACAAAAGTCAGAGCAGATAAAAGGTCTGTAGCAATAGAGATAAAGGAGCCAGATAGGATTAGTCTGGATTTGTACAGGGACATAACCAATGGGTATTAAGATTGAGTTTCAGATTGTGCTTAAAAAGTGTAAAAGAAGATAGTGATGTAAGTTCGTAAGGGAGTTGGTTCCAGTTTTTTCCCACTGCATTACAGAACAAGGCATCTCCTGCCATGTTTTTAGATTTATATGTTGATACAAGTAGTTTATTAGATGATCTTAATGTTTTGAGGTTTTTATATTGGGTAATGAGGCTGGAAAGAATTGGGGTATTAGTGGGATGGTAGAAGGTCTTGTGGGCAATGGAGAGTTGGTTATAGTGAATCTGATTCTGGAGCTCTAGCCTACCTAATTGTTTCAGGCTATAGCAGTGATGGGTCCTGAAAGGAGAAGCAGTGACAAATCTGGCATTGTTATTATATAAGTTGGTCAGCTTGTTCAGGTTATATTTGGACAGGTTTGTATACATGGAAGAAGCATAGAGAAGTGTGGAGATAAGGTGGGAGTGGGCAATAGTGGTTCTAGCTAGTGGGGAGAGAAAGGGTTTAATCCTGTAAAGAGATCCTAGTTTATTGTTAACAGTTTTTATGGTATTGTTGAAGTGGGTATCAAAGTTCAGGTTGTTATCAATAGTTTCCCCTAAAAGTTTGGTTGTTGGATCAGGAGATATGAGTATGCCATTGTTGGATGAGATTGAGAAATTGAGTGGGAGTGACTTCCTGGTAGGAATAAAGAGCAAGGGTTTGTTTTTTTGGGGGGGTTCAAGAGGAGGCAGCATTGTAAAAACCAGTTCTCTGTTATACGAAACATTTTTTGGGTTAGAGTCTGTAGTTGGGATTGAGATGAAGCTGAGCAGATTATTGTTGAATCATCTACATATTGTATGCAGTTAGCTTGGTGAATAGCTCGGTTTAGGTCGTTGATAAATATTGAGAAAAGGAGGGGCCCTAATATGGAGCCCTGGGGAACACCTAAGTTAACAGGGAGATGGGATGATAGGTTGTTGCTCATAGGACAGCCTGTTGTCTATTGTCTAAGTAGGACTGGAACCATTTAGTAGCCATTGTATCGAGATAAAAGGATTTTAGTATATTAATAAGTAGATCATGGTTGACCATGTCAAATGCTGTGGAAAGGTCGACGAAAAGTGCTGAAGAGAGAACATTGTTATTACTGTTAGAATTGATGCAGTTGGTGAATGATAAGAGAGCAGTAGTTGTGCTATGGAAGGGTCTGAAGCTATGCTGACACTTAGCCAGAAGATTATTCTGAAGTAGATGGTCTAGTAACTGTCTATGGATGCACTTCTCCATTATTTTTGCTAAGGTGGAGTGTAGTGCTATGGGACGGTAGTTAGAATATTCTGTGGAATTTCCACCCTTGTGTAGGGGAATAATGTGGGAGATTTTTCAGATGACTGGAATGGTGCTTTCTTGTATGGTTCTATTTAGCAACAGTGATATAGGATATGCTATGGTTTTGGCTGCTTTTTGGAGATATTCAGCAGGTAGCTGGTCAGCTGATGGGGTAGATGGTTTTAGCTTGTGTAAAAAGTTGCAGATGAGGGAGGTTGGGACTGGTTGCAAGTGTAGCATTGGAAGAGAGTTATCAGCAAAGGTTGGGAGAGCAGAGCCATCAGCTGCAAGTTGATTAGCTAGTGATTGGATGGTCTCTGTGAAGTAGATATTAAAAGCATTTGCAGTTTGCTGTGGATTGCCAGGATTTTCCCCAATAGGGGGTGGTGTAGTGGATTGGCCTGGACGAAGTAAGCTGTTTATGCTGAACCAGAACTTTTGTGGATTATTGTGGTTAGATTGCTGGAGATGGCAGTAAAAGTGTTTTTTATCTTCAAGTATAGCTTTTTTGTCTCATTTCTTATTTGTCTGAAATTTTGTTGGTCTGTGGGATTTTTTGTTGATCTCCACTGTGCCCAGACTATATTTCTATGCTGTATTTTTCTCGTATTTCATTAGTAAGCCATGGGGCAGGTTTAGATTTAATTTTGATAGAGCTCTTTGGTGCATGGTGGTCAAGAATTGTTAAAAATTTTAGGTTAACAGCCTCATCCAGTATGAGATGTTTTATGAGTGACCAATCACATGCTTATATTTCAGTTTGGAAGTGATCAGGGTTAATTTTTTTTTGCTTCTTATTGTTCTATATATGGTAGGGTTGGGAATGCTAGACTTTTGCCTGATTATGTAAGTGAGAGAATGATCACTTAGATCATCTGGGAGGGTTCCTACTTTGTAGTGTTGTTGGTGATTGTTAATGAGAATCCAGTCTAGGATGGACTCTTTATTATTGGATTTATTAATTCTGGTTGGGGAGTGGATTGTTTGTGAGAAGCCATGAAGGTTAATATGGGAAGTTGGCATTTTAGTAGAGCAGCACTTCCAGTTAATATTAAAGTCACCTAGACTTGTTGTCTCTTGGGGGATTTTTGAAGAGAGCTCAGCATGGATACCTTCCAGGGTGCTGGTATTGTTATCAGGAGGCAGGTAGATACAAACTATATTTAGCGATTTGTTGAAATTAATCTGTATTTTAGTGCCGATCGTTTCTACATTGCTTTCTGGAGGGCAGCTGTGGTTTAGTATGGATACTTGTAGCCCTTCTCTATAGAGAATAGCAACTCCCCCTCCTTTTTTAGCTTTGTGGTCTTGTCTTAAGATGTTGTTTCCTGGTGGAATAATTTCAGTATCTTGAGTAGTGTGTTTTAGCCAAGTTTCTGTTAAGCAGAGGATATCAAAGGAATGAAAATCCAGGAGAGCATGAAGATGGGCAATTTTATTATTTATGCTGCAAATGTTTAGGTGGGCAATAAAGAGGGAGTTGAGAGATTTAGATGAGATAGTAGGTGAGGCGGGAATATGGATTTGTGGCTCTGTGGTTACTTTAAGTCCTGGTCCAGAGTTAGGATGGATGTCTCCATCTATTAAGGAGATGTGTAAAAGCATGTTTAAGGAACGATGAATGTTACAGTAGTGGTTGAGAGGTTTTCAGGGTTTTAGGTAGTTATAATTGATGTGGGTCAGTCTGTGATATTTTGGAGGTAAATAGCTAGGTTGAGATGTTATATTTATGTGCTCGGGGGAGTTAGTTTGAGGTATAATACTCGTTTGCTTTTTAGGGAGATTTAGCTGTAAATAGTGTGGCTGCTCATAGGAGGTTATTAAGTAGGCTGCTGCTAGGGATGGTAGGAGTAAAAGAAAGATTAGAAGCTTTAGTTAAACTTGGGAAGTAAATGTATACATTTTAAATGATGAGCTTTAGTGATATTATTTGGCAGGAAACTTTATACTAAGAGTGGTTAAAGAGAGTGGTGTAATTTGTTAAATAGGTTAATAAGGAGGTAGTTGTGATTGGTTTGTAGAGGGAGAGGGTGTGGTTTAGATGTATAAGTTTAGGATCACTGGGGGTGGGTGGGATATGAGGTAGGGTAGAGGAGCGGAGTGAGCCCGCAGGGCGAACGGAGTGGGTAGAGAACAGAGAGGTAAGGAGCAGAAAAAGAACAATCAGTTGGAGTAGGCTACAGTAGGTAAGTAACCCTGAATAATGGAGTGAAGTTAAGGAAAGATAATTAGGCTTCTAGGTGGGTGTTGAAGGGTCACCCCAAGTAAAGAAGATGTTATGGGCTATACTTTAAGAGCAAGCCTAAGGACTCAAAAAAGATATAAAATAGTAAGGGTGTATTACAGACTAGGAAATACTTTTAAGTCTTGACGGACAAGATTGCCACCTAGTGGACAAAGTCAATATTGTAAATTGGGGAAAAGTGGGAGTTTGTGTATAGATTCGGAGGAAAGAGTAGTAGTTAAGGTAACTTTTACGTGGAGGGGAAAGAAAAGAGATATATAGGTTCCAGACTGGAGAGGGGATGAAGCTGCTGGCTTTCCTGGCTAGCACTCTTAGAGCCACCAAAAACAGAATATTAACTTATAGGCTATACTGGCAGTGATATTGTAGACACATACTTTCTTGCTCCCTTTTCTTGAGATAGTACAGGGAATAGGTGGCTCAAAGGTGAGACTGGAGGGAGTTGAGACAGGGTCCTTGTTCTTCAGGTAGTTAAACTCTGCTTCTTAGCTTAAGTATAACCAGGTTAGAGAGTTTCTTGCTCCCTTTACTTGAGATAGTACGGGGAATAGGTGGCTCAAAGATGAGACTGGAGGGAGTTGAGACAGGGTCCTTGTTCTTCAGGTAGTTAAACTCTGCTTCTTAGCACAACTATAACCAGTTTGGAGAGAGAGTATCCAAGGACACTAGGCCAGGAACACACAGCAGCTGGGGCTATTCTATAGTATTCTATAGTATTAGTTACATTCTCTCTTTCTTCTCGTATTGCCTTTTTAAAGTTTATATAGTTTACTTGTAAGTCCATTAACTAGGGATTAACCTACCTTGAGGTGGAAGGTACAACCCCCCCAAAAAAAGCTGTGGTACTACAGATTCTGTGTATTCACTGGCAAAGGGTAGTCCTAAACAAAAAGTGCCTTCTGCTTTATTGCCTCTACTATCAGTGCAGTCATATTAAAAGAGTTTTTGCTCCCTTTTCATTTTTTTCCTTCTCTATGTTGCTTCCTTACTTCAAAGGACATCTTAGAACATTTGTCACCAGTTTTACTTTTTTTCCTAGTTTGCATATTACTGTTTTGGGTGGTTTCACTTTATTTTAACTTTCTGATGAGAGTTTGCCTTTAACTGAAATTTGTTTTTAACACTAGCAGGAATCGGCTCAGAGCTCTGCATTTTCCTTTTTTGTTCTGAGGGTCCTCTTTCTGTGCTAATGCAATGTGTTAATGTGCAAGCAGTGGTGGCTCCAGGCTTTCTTTCTTGGTGGGGCACAATATAGGCATGGTAGCTAGCTGGTGAGGCATGCGGGATATCTGAAGACTCAACAGAAAAGTATAAAATGCATGGTAACTATTTGCAATCCATTGTTAAACACAAAAGACCATTTCCCTAATTTATTTATGAAAAAGTAAATGCCATAGTCTAATAATGTATTTACATATTTTATATATCCTTGCAATATGCAAAACACAGAGAAACCTACATTAATTCAGTTCAACGATTCTGGTTTGAATGAAGTGTTAGTTTGCTGGTTGCTAGCTAATAATACAAGTGGGTGAATGGCATAAAGACATTTGTACCTCGGTAAAAAGAAAAAAGAATCATAATACAATTCACGAACAACAAATTGAACAAATCTTTCACTGATCAAAGGTTTACATTTTGTTTAGAACTGATTTCAAATTTTACAACAAAAACATTAACATCCATTTTTTTAAACAAAACAAAATATTTTTGCACTGAAATCCAGCTTAGCATGAACAACAACAAACTTCTCTTCCATTGAGAGTCTTGTGTATAAAAATGCATCTGACAACATAATAAACTACAAGAAACCTGCTGGAATTCAGAGTAAAATAGCATATAGTGAAGCACTGATCAGTGGCTATGTGAAGGGTACAGGAATTCAAATGACAAATGTGTGGTGCATGTGCTAACAGCCTTCAAGGACATACATACCAGAATATGATATTAGCAAGAATGCTAACAGAGGATGAATAAAAAGCTCTATTTGTATCAAGATGATTTATCATACCAGATGGCACTTGAACCCACAATCCATCACTTAGGCTGCCAGTGCCTTATCAATTAGGCCACTGGGCAGTCCACTGTATATGTGTCCCTTGTCTGGTGAAGTAAATTGGTCAGAATCCCTCACACAAGATAAATGAAGGATGAATGAATCAAACCCTGTACTACAGGAAGCAATTTATTAACAGCTCATAGCCTTACTTTTCTGCTAACTGCAAAGTATTGCAGCCCAAATACAGTGTATTTCATACCTGCATGCTTGTATTCATAGTTAAAATATTAACATTAAATGCATAAACTTAATATTGTGCAATTAATTCACAACTAAACAATAATCACACTATCAACATTAACAAAAACAAGGAGACCAAGGATCACACTCAAAGAACATGGCTTATATGATGCTGCTATTCATTACAATTGATTCCTTCCTTTACAGCACAACTCCTTCCTGGATGTAGGCACCAAGCATAGCTGCACATTTCTTAAAAAGCCGATGATGTGGATCATTTTTTTATCTCTGCAGCCAGAGTGCTTGCACTCCACTCTTGTTACTTTACTTGTGTTATTTATCTTCCAAATTACAGATGGCTAACTGTAGTTTACTTGCTAGGTTTAGAGGTAACTGTCTCATTTCTACAAAAATCATGGACAGGATAATAACAAGTTTGAGAGATGGATGTGTCATCGAGTACCTATTATAGCAACTGAGTTGCCATCTGCTGACATTTTGCTATCAGAATAAATGTTCCTTTTCAGGCTGTTTGCTAGTTTGACCGTAACTGTTTGAATGATGAAGGTACAGGATTGATAGTGAAGCAATATACATGGGTCTAAAATACCAATGTAACATCACAGAGGATGGCTTCCTATTCTGATTCCTTATATAAAGTCTCAGTGAATGGTGACACATATGCATTCACCCATCTCTACGGATTTGTATGCATGTGTGGACAATGATTCCACCAGTCTGGTCTTCTGCTGCAGTTCATTTTAGAAGCTTAAAGTAAACAATGCTGCCAATAAACTTCACATCATGAAGTCTTGGGTTTGATTCCCTCGTTGTACATTTCTTATTGTACAAGACTACATGAGCAATTTGACTAACCAGACAGTATTCTGGAAAGGGGCAATTTAGTGGGTTTACCCTGATAAGAAATTTAAAAAAAATCTCCTTCATACCCAGAAAGCCACCAAACCCTTGCACTTTACAAAGACAACTGTTACCAGGCAACCTTCCTTTCCCCATTAGCTTATCAATAACATTAACTGTGGCAGTGGAGTTGCTGGTGAAATTATACTCATGTGCTTTTCATTAGCTTTTTTTAAGCACCATGTAGGATGGTAATGGTGCAGTTTTGTGGTTAGAAAAATAACTATAAATAGCAATTAGCAAACATAGGCTTGATTCTCATATTCTGAAGTGCTTAGCTACATAGTTATAAGTTGGCCTTATGTCAGAGAGTTCAGGTATTTCCCCAGGTATCAGTCAGTAATCACATGGCAGTGATGAGATCTAAATGACCTGGTTGTCTGATCTGCATTTGCCAGCTAGTACTTTAGTCTAGTAAGATGAACTGTCTATAACCACATAGCATGGATGGAATCTAGGAGCATTAATATAGTTGCGAAAAGGATGTAGTTAATTTACAGTTTGATACGTTACTACTATACTGCCAATAACAGAGCAAGAGTGAGATATAGAAACCTGACTTTTTGCTGGGATGTTTTCATAAGTGAGTGAAGAGAACGGGTAACAAGGTCCTAATGGAAGGTTTAAGTCTTTTGGCTTTTCCCAGTTAGGGGTCGCCACAGCGGAACTCCGGTCCGCTAATGATTGGCAGTAGATTTTTATGTGCTGGCTTGCCAGGCCTAACGCACAAACTTTAACGAAGGAACACCCATTCATGCATGTCAACACTCAGAAGACACTCTAACTGAGAATCGAACGTGCAACATCTAACTGTGAGGCGACAACGCTACCGCAGCACCACATTGGGAGGGTGGCCTAATGGCTAAGGTGTTTGCCTTACAAACACAAGGTGCAGGGTTTGAGTCTCACAAGGGATAATTGGCTAGGCTTAAAATGGCTCACAAGGGCAGTTAGCTTAGTACCAATCTATGAACCTATAAGTAAATTAGTTATTAGTTTTGTTGGCTGGAAATATCCAGCTAAGCTATACCCCTTCACATTGGAGGTCCAGGGAGAAAAATAAACTAATACAAATTAAAAATCTATGCAAGAAAAACAATATGTAGCTAACCAGTGTGCAAAGTTTTCAGACTTAGACAAGAAGCATACATTCAGCAAACAGTTAATAATGTGCTCTGGAGTTTGCCCATGATACACGCAGATTGCTTTCTCTGCACTGAAGACCATGAGAATGGAGATGTACTAACAAGGTCACTTACCAGAAGCTGAGTTTGAGTTTAGATTGGCTGAGGAAGGTAGACTGGCAGTGCAAAGTACATTACGCATAGCTGGAAGTTGGCTGTGGAAGGTGTATTAAATGTAACTGGAAGTTGAAACTCAGACCACACAAACACACACACACACACACACACACACACACACACACACACACACACACACACACACACACACACACACACACACACACACACTCGCACAGTTTCAACAGCTATTCCACTCATCATTTTGAATGTTGCATACTCTAAACTGAAGAGCTTAAACAAATCCTGAAGATGCTAACCTTCAAAAAGAGAGTGGTGCATGAGCTGTTAACACCCTCTGTTACCATGCTTGAAAATGCCTGGCTCTTGTGCTTCCAAAGCCTCTCTCTCATTGGCTTTACATTTGAGCTAATGAGAGATATTTCCTGATAGAGTAGTAGAATTGCACTGCAGCAGTGATCCAGGTTGCATCTGACACTGATGATGATAGCAAAATGTGTTTATTCAAGGGACTGTGGTACTTAACGGGGCATATAGTTTCACATGGGGGCACATGCCCCTGTGTGCCCCAGTCTAGTGCTGCCCTTGCTTGCAAGTCTCTATGTTAACTTCTGTTTCATAGTGATTACATTCAGAGTTTACTATTAGATCAGCTTCAGTTCATATGCTAACATATTATACAGTTTTTTCTTTCTATTGATCTGTTACTAGGGCATGCTTCAGATAAAATGCTTCTGATAGCCCCAGACAAATTCTAGTCCATTTTCCAGCATTCTAAGTCAACTGCTTTCTCTACGTTTTGATGCTGGATCTTTGTATGAGTATCACTACATGTCTTACTCCCATTCCTATATGAAATGAGTGTATCAAGCTGCTGTTCTACCTCTTTCTTAGTAAGTTTATCACACTGCTTCAGAATTATTGGGAACACTTTGCAATGCCCATTTCTTATTCTACTAGGCAAAGCTCCTTTAAACCTATACTGCTAAGATTTATAGCATGTTCAATATACTGCTGTTACTGTGTTCAAGTCAAAGCTTTGAAATATGCTTTAAATCCTCCATCTGTGAGCTTACCAGTTTATCCAAATTATAAGCCTATTTATAACATTGTATTGCTTGTACTCCTGGAGTTACGCCAACCCTGACCACACATGCTTAATTAAAAGTGCGTCCATGTACATATAATTTTTTTGATATTTGCAACAAGATCTTTTATGTCCACATGAGCTATCTCCAACTTATGCAGATGGGACCTCAGTTTAATATTTCATCCGAAGGATGAACACAAAATAAGCCGTGGCCACAACTGCACTAGTTATTACTAATGGCAAAACAGTTACATTACTACTAATGTCTTCACACTACAAAACAATCACAGTGCGGTCAAATACTTTCAAGAATGACTTATCTCTGCCTTATCCTTCTATGGCAGTCTCTAATGTACTGGACATACCACTTGTCTCCACTGTTAAGCTACGCATGGCTGCATTACATATAACTCTGCTGAAGGTAGTTCAGATAAATGTAGATTCTTGCTCAGTAATTCCTGACACAGGAATCTGCCATTCAATATATAGACCTCCAGAAATTAGTAAAAGGCATCTCTGACATTAGGTTTAGGAAAAGCTCCTCTCACAGAGTAGGACAGAGTCAGACCTCACTGAATGGCTTCTTCTTTGTGTACATCTCTGTATGTCTCTTTTACTCCAAATAGACTCCAGGTAAAAGATAGGGATCAGCAACTGTGCAGTCCTTTCTCTTCCTAAAGTCCTTTGTTCTAGAGTCCAGAAAACTGCCACACTGTCCTCAGCCTGCTTCTCTCACAGATAGGCCAAAGTCAGAGTTCCTCACAGTAGGTCACTTGCCAGTAACTCCTCAGTAATTTCTTGGGTTCCAGTACACCTCATCAAGATTAAAATGCTCAAACATTCGACTGTGATGCAAATGTCAAAGCTTTCATTAGATGAAATAAATAAAAGTATTATTTTTGCAGAGGTAAGTCATCCTGCAGTAAGCATATTGTGAGGGGAGGATCTTCACTCCCACAGTCCCTGATTATATATACTAGTTTCACACAGACAAAAGTGAAAAAAAAAAAAAGCTTTGAATCGCTGTCAGTGTACAAACAGAAATCATACCGTATTGTGAGAAATGAATGATCATCATGTTGAAGAGTAATGAAGTGTCGTCTACAAGATGTTCATAATATTGATCACTGCTGCAGTAGCCTTTGTTATATGGGTTATATCCTGACTAGGAAATAACAGGAGGGTGAGGAGGCCGGTTTTCAAAGCTTCAGGATACATTCCATGCATCCAAACTGTCAGTCAGCTCGAGATGAGCTGACTAAAAAGACATGTTTGGGTGCCAAGCCCTTCAGAGCTCTCCTGCTTCCAAATGGCGTGCTCCTCTGAGGCTTTTGAGGATTGATTGTTGGCTTGTGCCGTTCCTTTGCTGGGCAGATAAATTCCCTTTGGGTAAAAATCTTTCATTTAAAAAAATATTTATTTATTAATAGTTTCCTGTTCAGAAAAGTTATTATAAGCTAGGAGTTTGTGTTTTAATTGACTGTCAGAAGACTGCTTTACACTTTTAAATGAAAGTGGACTTCTATTCTGTCACTTTAAAAGTTGTTTAAAGTAATTGAAAACCTATTTTTCTGTGGAGAATTAGTGTTTATTTTACTTTTTGGAGCTGGCATAGGGTTTTGAAGTGCTTTTTACTGTTTTTTGTGTGAAGAAGGGACTTTTAAAAAATTTATTTTTACTGTCTTTTGCTGCTTGTTTTCCAAGGGAAAGAGGCACCATTTTTGTCTTGAACATAAAACAACCCACCAGTTCTACTGCCAGTCCTTCCTCCAACCACAAAAAGAAAAAGTTAAGCAAACATCCTTTGCCACCACAGCAGGCTAGCAGTTTGCCTCTGCCACTGATAGGTAACTCTACTGTAGCCATTGTTTCTTCCTCAGACCACTCTATCCTCTGGTGTACTACCTACAGCCACTATGGACCAGGGGTTGGCCACATCCTTTGTGGCTGTTGAGGTCTCCTCAGTGGACAAGGAAGAAACAGTCTTCTTGGTTCTAGGAAAGGGAACAGGGAAGACTTTCCTGTTTAGTCAGAATGTTGTGCCTATCCCTGGGGAAGCTGCTGCTACACTGTTGGCCCCATTTTCCCTGTCAAAAAGAATCAGAAAAATAAACGTATATCTACTCCACCTCAAACGTCCTTAGGCAGGAGAGGTTTACTGGGTCTAGTTCAGAGTTTAATTCAGGCTATTGATTTTTCTTGTAACATGATTTCTGATGAAAGAAAGAGTGATAGCTCTTTTCCTGAAAATATTCAAGATTCTGAATCTGGCCTAGAAGATGAAAGGACATATACAGGGCTTTCTCCTGTGATTTCTGATTCAGACTCATTGGAGAGCTCAGTTTCTGATTCTTCCTGTGGAGGGTTCTCTCTCTCCCTGAGACTACTTTCAGAGTGTGCCAGTGTTTTCAGTCGGAGAACTCTGAGGTTTCTGAGTTCCACAGAAAATACTATGAGCTCTTACGGAGGGTATTTCCAGAATCTTCACCCTTTTTTCAGTTGTGTCAGCTTTGGAGGATGTGTTTATGTAAAATCTAGATTTCAAAACAATAGTCTTTGCTGCACTGCCTTTCCACTTTGACTCCGGAATGGCAGGATAAATGAGGTAAATATGAATTAAAAAAAAAAAAAACTCTATGCCTGCAGTTCAGGTAAATGACTGAGTCACAGGAACAATAACTAAGAAAGTTCTCTAAGGAGGCAAAGTGGTACTTTTAGAACTGGCTGGCAGAATAAATTTGATTCAACCCCATGGTAAGACTGTTCCAGGTGAAAAGGTCAGCTTCCAGCTGTATAGAGTAGCAGAACCTTGGCTAAGTGCCATACAGGAAGTAGAAAAAAAACAGCTTATAGTAGACGTAATAAAAGGGTCATGGCATGAGTGCAGCAATGCGATAGTTGCACTTCCAGGACCTAAAGGATCAAATGGGAGCAGTGATGATTGTGAAAAGAAATGAAGTATTATGGGATGTGACAGCGATTCACTGCATGCACTGGAGAAACTAGTGGAGAGGTTGGAGAAGGCACGAGTCTTGACTGCCATGAGCCAGCTACAGCCATTGAAGACTGGAGGACTGTGTTGACTTGGCTCAACCCTCCACAAAGTGGGTGGTCTGTTTTGGGGTCACAGACCACTCTCTGACAGTTTCTTGCTGGTGGGGGGGGAGGGGGTTGCAACATAAGGTGGTATTTTTCACAAAAAAAGAGTATAAAGTGACCCAAAATATGTAAATAATGTGTCGCACGCCAGGTCAGGATAAAACAGGTGAGCATCATGGGTTCTTGTTCGAGCAGCTTTATTGTCTGTAAACACATCATAAACGAGGTTAAGTAACTTTAACTTATAAACAGGTTAGCATCATATACATGAATGTTAACATTCTGGCTACACTTTCAAAATGGCGCTGAAGCTAATGCATACTTGGTATTTATATGCGCACACAGATCTTGGGAATGCTTCTTAAAGGTACAACACACCTGCTATTCTACATCCTCCCTCTTTGAGAAAATGTGTTAGACATTGTCACTGAAATTAATGAATATGCAATTTACATAGAAATGATTGCCATCATGGAGTTATACAAAGCTAGATACATATATACAGCTACATCCAATTTGCTGTGTACTTCACCCTAGGCTGTGAAATCCGACCATATCATGTGACATAAAATTTGTGATCTTTTTTTTATCACAGATATGATGCTGGGATATTGGTTCTGCTACAGGAAGAAGATGTCTGCTATTTCACCTGTACTCTACACCCTTGGATTTAACAAAATAGGATCTCAGCTCTGCACAAATACTCGTTACTTGACCAATCCGATCGAAACCTTTCACTGTTTGTATCCTCACTGTCTCTCCTTTTTTCAATGGATGAAGCAATTTGCTTAACTTATCATAGCTGGACTTTTGGAAAGAACACTTTCTAGATAACTGGGTTTTAATTGCTTGGTTGTTCTTAGCTTTAGGCCTCAAAAAATTAGAACTGATAGACAATGTTGTTCTGGTTTGCCTAGATAGAAGTCACTGAAAAGGTGAGCACTGGGTATGTTTCTGAGATTGAGTAAGTTCAAAAACACATTGGTATTATCACGCTTTGACTTCTCATGTAATTGCTTTGCACTCTGTATTGCAAATTCAACAAGTCCATTTGATTGTGGACACTCTGGACTACTAGTAACATATACGAAGTCCCATTCTTTGGCAAATTGCTGAAACAATTGACTGGTAAATTGTGCACCATTGTCAGAGATTAATTTCTGTGGACTGCCATGGACTGAGAAATGGTGTTTCAACTTAGTAATGACTGTAGTAGAAGTTAGATTAGGTAGTAAATTGATCTTGAACCAATTTGAATAAAAGTCTACCAGTACCAAGTAATGTTGATTGTTCCACTCTAATATGACAGTAGCTACAACTGACTAAGGTAGATCAGGAATTTGACTTAGCTGAAGTGTCTCTCTCTGCAAATGCACTTTAGTACTATTACCTACCGAACATGAAGAAAGTACTCCATCAATGTCTTTTGCTAGAGAAATCCAAAATACTAGTCCTTCCGCTCTTCTCTTAGTAGATTCAGAACCCGGGTGACCACGATGTAAAATCTGGACATATTCTTGTTGTAAGGAAGCAGGAACAACAATTTTAGGACATTTGAAAATAATGCCATCTTCCATCAACAACTCATCTCTGTAAGGAAAGTAAGATTGCACTTCTGGTGGTACATTGATTGCTTTGATGGCCATCCAACACAGATATAGTGACTGAGCTTCTGCAAAACTGGATCAGACATTGTATGATCTCTCAGCTCATCAAGTATTGTTGTAGAAAAAAATGCACTTCCATGACATCAAAGTCAAAATTCTCTGCATGAAGCTATTCTGTTGTATTTCTAGGCTGTCTGGATAAGGTATTGGCTCGATAAAGAAGTTTGCCTTTCGTATAGACCATCTTGAAGTTGTACTTTTGCAATTTGAGTATCATTCTTTGTAATCTTGCTGGAGCTGAATGCATAGGCTTCTTTAAAGCAGTGATCAAAGGATGATGATCAGTTTCAATCTGGATTTCTCAACCATAGATATAATCATGAAACTTGGAACATGCAAACACTATTGCCAAAAGTTCCTTCTCAATTTGAGCATACTGCATCTCAGTCTGGGTAAGTATTATAGATGCTTAGGCTACTGGCTTGCCTTCTTGGTGAATAACTGCACCTAAATCAAATTTTGAAGCATCACAGGAAAGAGTTACTGGTTTGTTGACATCATAGTAACGTAATATTGATGGGGTAGCAATTTTCTGCTTAAGAAGTTCAAATGCTCTCTGGTGCTGATTTAGCCATGACCAAGTAATATTTTTACACGTGAGTTCTCTCAAAGGTGCTGTCAACTCACTGAAATCAAGTGTAAACTTGGCTAAGTAATTGACCATACTAAGAAAATGCTGTAGAGCTTGCACATTGTCTGGTGTTGGCATCTGAAGAATGGCTGTTTGCTTGGACGGTTCTGGTCTCAAGCCCATCCTTGTAAACAAATGACCTACATATGTAACTTCTGGTAGTTTGAAGTTGCACTTCAGAGGATTGAGCTTTAAGTTCAATTCACATGCTCTGTCTAGAGCTCTTTTAAGATTTCTTTCATGCTCTACATCACCATTGCCTCCGACCAATATATCATCTACTGTTACGGCACAGGGATATCCTAAAAACATTTACTGCATTGCACGCTGGAAGACTTCATTTGCAGAATTTATTCCAAATGGCATCTTGAGGAATCTATATCTTCCAAATGGAATACACACCTGTTAGTTTGCCCAATCTGTCATCGAAAATATCAACATACTCTGAAAAAATAGCATCAGTGAAGCTGGAATTAGGACATGTGCTGATTTGATGAACTTCTTTGGTAAAAGAAAGTAGATTCATTTTCAAACCATCTCTGAGGCCCAATAATGACTGCACAGGTCTTCGAACCACATAAAACTATAGGCTATAACAGCTCTTAGCCACATAACATGAAAGCACTACTGAGCCTTCAGTTGGAATCTCTTCACCTCCATAAGCTATAAGTTTTACACAACTAGTCACATTTATTTGTTCTCCAGCTCTGACCCTTGCAAAAGTATCTGCAGACATGGCATGACATTACACTTTGAACCATTGTCTACTTTAAGCTCAGTGTAGTTACCATTGATCTGGACAGTACAAAACACTTCATTCCTTGTCAACCAATCTACTGCATCAATCTTTTCACCATTTACTGACACACCATCTACATAGACCTGCAACAGTGTGCTTTCTATTTGATTAACTTGCTTTTTGGAGTAACCTTTCTTTGCAACTCTGTGAGGCTTACTGGATTTACAAAATCTTTGAAAATGGTTCCATTTCTTACACTTATGACATTGCTGAACAAATGCCATGCACTTTCCTGTTCTGGACTCATAATTAGCAGCACAATTGCGACAGTTAACAATAAAGCTTGATTTGGGTTTTGCTGATAAAGTCTTAGGATGTACTGAGCGACGTTTGTTTTGCACTAGGTATCCTTGGTTTTGCACTGAGCATGCTCCTTTAACTGAACTGTTCTTGGAATGTGCTAGAAGACTACAGGTTTTACCTAGAAGTCCTGCAGGGGCTGCGGCTGCCACGTGCTTAGGCCTGCTTTTGCCTGTCATGTTGCATGCTGTCTACATGAGCTCTGGAGCCTACTGATACCATGCTCTTATCACTAGCAAGCATACCCGTGTGCCCCCCTGCAACCTCATAAATCTGACAATTCTCAATGGCTTTACTCAGCAGTAAATCACTGTTACAAAGCAAAATCTTTCTCACAGCAGCATTGTTAATACCACACGAGTCTGTCCTTTATTAACTCATCCTTCAAACCACCAAACCTACATTTCCTAGCCCCAGCTCTCAGATCAGTGATATAAGCTGTGAAAGTCTCCCCTTGCCCTTGATCTCTCATGTAAAACAAATACCTATCTAGTGTAACATTAGTCTGAAGGTTACACATCTCTCTGAATTTGCAATTTAAACACTCAGGTCTTCCCTTGATTCAGCCTGCACAACAACACAAGGAGTTTCTCTTTCACCTTCATGCACTGCTGGTGCATAGACAAATGAATGCTCCCTTTCAATGGCTTCTGACTCTACTAGGTTTAGAAAAATGAGTGCCCTGGTGCATACATCTTTATCAGAATAAGCTGCTTGTATAAACATATTGTATTCTTGCTCAAATATTCTCCAGTTCTCTGCAACGATCTGATCAAACACAAGCGTTTGTGACTTGCGAAATCCATCTGCCATGTTGATATATCTCAGTGAAAACTCTTGCAAATATGCACAAACACACACTTGCACATACACGTATATATGTGCTTGAAATTTATGCCAGTACTTGTAACAGCACAACAAGCCTTTGTATAATTGAATTTCACTGAATAAAAGTTTCCTGGGCACTTATCTCTTTACTGTAAAACCACTTGCTTTGAAATTATTTCTTTATCATACAAGTATTTTATCTTGTAAAGGCAAAATGCTAAAGTCATTTATCAACATACTCTTACTGTACAAGCCTTTGTCTTCTTGTAATCACTTTAATGCCAAAGCCACATATCAACATTTTCTGCCAAAGTCATTTATCATCATTATAAGAAACATTTCTAACAACTGCACAGTGTGAATAAAATGAGCAATAGAAACTGAGGGCAAGTAACTTTTCGAAGTAACTGTACTTTGCGAATACACTATCTTGATGCAATGGCACTTTATGAATGAACTTTTTCAAAGTAATTGCGATTTACGAATAAACATTTTGACGTAATTACAATTTGCAAATAAACTTTTCGAAGTAACTGCAGTTTGTGAATAAACTTTGCGAAGTAATGGCACTTTGCGAATTAACTTTTCTAAGTAATCGCAATTTGCAAAGGTATTGGGCAGAAGAATTCAGAGTGAGAAACACCTCACAATAGCTGTACTTTTTGAATAAACAGTACACAGCTCACTGGGATTTCCCCCAAATGGCTGCACTTTGCCAAACAACTCTGCATAGTGCGAGAGATACTTTGTAATGGTGACACTCTATGAATAGACACACCCAGGAACAAGAAAATTTTCGAAATTGCTTCACTTGACTGCACTTCACGAAATATTTGCACTTTTCACACAACAAACTTTTCGGAATTGATGTATAGCAATAACCACACACTGTAAGCACTTTTACATACTTTGAGATACTTTGAACAACTCTAGTTATCCTATTCAAGGCTTCAATAAATACGATGTAGCAATTTGTACCAAACACAGTAATTCACCCAAGACACATGCAGTTACCTTTACTTTATTTTATACTCAGTGTGCCCCTTTCTGCCCTTTTTATTATAGTCATTTCGCTCACTGAATCTCTTAATGTGCCTTTTATGCCCTTTATGGCCTTGTGTTATATTCACTTTGCTCATTTAATCTCTTTTTCATGCCCATTGTACTTTCTTGTGCTTGTTTTAACTCTAAACATGCTCATTTTACTTTAAATGTGCTCATTTTACAATTATGAGGCAATCCTGAACCCTTTATGTACTTTTCTAATGCTCATTTTATTAAATGACTTGATTTTAAACATTTCATTTGGTCAATGAGCTCTTTTCTATTTCTCGTTTGCATAATAAATTTTTCTGTGCTATTCGTTTGCTTAGCAATACACATTGTGCTCTTGTAATGCTCCATTTAATCTCTTTCAACAAATAAATCATTTGTGTGAGTTCTCCTTACCTTTAACTTGGGTCTGGCCCTTTTTCACTCTCGGTTCTTTTAGTTTGCCTTCGCCATTACCTCTACACCTCAGGGCTCTGAAGAATACTCTTTGCAATCCCACTTCTGACACCATGTCACTTGCCAGGTCAGGATAAAACAGGCGAGCATTGTGGGTTCTTGTTCAAGCAGCTTTATTCTATGCAAACACATCATAAATGAGGTTAAGTAACTTTAACTTCTAAACATGTTAGCTATCATATACATGGATGTTAACATTTTGGCTGTACCTTCAAAATGTCACTGAAGCTAACACATGCTTGGTATTTATATGTACACACACATCTTGATAATGCTTCTTAAAGGTACAACACACCTGCTATTCTACATAATGGAATAATATTTTTGTGACCCAATAACGTGATAGATATTACTAATGTAAACAATGTTTGTGACCCACAATATAGGAGTGCTGTTTCTTTTAATGTAATCTGCGGTTTGTTTAGTTGTATCTGTTAATTTAAAAGCCCTCTGTTAGTAAGAACTGTTTGTTGAGGGAACATAAGGTAAAAACAAGGTTGACACAAGCCCAGGCGGAGAATGTTTACCCTTTAGTAAAGGGAGAGAAAGCCAACTGAAATGAAGAATTACATTGGAGAAGAACCTAGAAATATTCCTACTGTAAGGATTCCTGACAGAACTGCTATCAGAGACTGTTTCCCAGTGCTATAACACTACACTAGATATACTGATTGTGTATTTTAGCTAAAAAAATATCAAGGTTTTATTTTGTTTGGAAGACTCTGCCTTATCTGCACTTGTTGATTATAAACTGTAGTATTTTTATAAAAAGAGACCAGTGGTCTCAGCTTTATTGGTCTTCTACAATGTATACTACTTATATAATACACATACATGCATAATATATACATGCCCACATTCACATATGTACAAGGAGAAGCAAGGACAAGGGTCCTATTAATTCATGAATGACTCAGATCAATATGCTTTAATCATGCAATGTATTTTACTTTAATCATGCAGTTTTCTTGCTTAGTTGTACTGTTTCGCCCCAGGCCTCCGCTGAGAAGAAGCAATAGTTCAGTCGGACTTTCCAGGTCAACAAATGTTAAATAAATAAATAATATATACACTTGTGTACTTAGTTATACTTTTGGAAGTGAAACTAATAAATTAATTTAGCATGACCTAAAGGACTTTTAGTGAGTGCATATTTCTTCAAATCCACTTTTGCAGTAGCATCCATAGAGGCAGATAGACTGAAGAAGCTTTATAGTGAAAAGAAAAGGACTAGTAGACTTGAAAAGTTTCAGATGGCAAGCTGACTAGAAGCCTGCAGCTTTATTCCTGCAGTTTAAAAGGACAGATTTGCTTAGCGACATCTAAGCTTATGGTAACTTTCTTCCTTATCAATCACCTGCTTCTGTGCTTTTGTTTCTGGAATAACATGTTATAGGAATATTCCTCATCTGTAACAACTCAGGCTAGAAAAGGCCACTACACAGAGAATGCAACAGATTTTAACTATGTCAGGAAGAAGAAAAGGAACTGGTTATTTCACAATGATAAATGGAAATAAAAGATTTGTAAACGAAAAGGTCCACCACACAAGCACAAATAAATCCCAGTCCAGGTCAAACCTCAGGTTTATTTCCAACAAATACACAACGTAGTCAACGGAATACACGCAGAAAAAAAAATTGACCTGGGCTGGGATTTATTTGTGCTTGTGTGGTGGACCTTTTCGTTTACAAGTCTTTTTTCCACTACTTGTTGGCATTTTGCTTTATTGGAAATAAAAGATTGTTAGATAACAGAAAATCTTAAATTACTGTACTGCATAGGGACTTACTGAGATGATTTCAGTTGCACCACCCATCACATAGACCTTGTCAGGATTGCTTGATATTCCTCCATCCCTTTGTTCGATATATTTAGCCACACTGCTTCTGATATAAGAATTTCCTTTTGAATCTGAGTATGAGCCTGTATTGCAATGAAATCTGTAGTCAGTGAAATTATATATATATTTTTTAAAAAATGTAATGTCAGGAGACTAACAATAGTCATCAAATGAAAACTAGTACACAGAATCATAGCTATAAGGGAGACTAAAAATGCTTTTTCAGCCTTTTGTTTTTCTGTTAATGTCAGTGCATATTGATGCTAGGGAACAGAAGTGAAAGTACCTATAAATAATAATAAATCCCACTCAGCAGCACATTACAGAATAACATACTTTGGAATTTTTCAAATGCTGAACGTTACAGAAGATACTCAATAAAAGCTGTTTTAAATGTATCATGCTTGTCTATATGTAAATTAAAGACCCAGGTTCTACTTTTGGAAAAAAAAGAATGCCTGTTCATAATTGTGGATTAGTAAACACTAACATGTATCATAATGACATATATTTAGATAATTCAATGTTATGGGAACAACTGACATTTATAGTGTAAGAGGTCCTAAAGTAACAAAACAGTATAGACTGCGTCAGATGACCTCATTATGCACTAAGTGTCCTAGACATGTCTCACAAGATCTGTTATACATTACATCATACATCTCAACCTCCTAGTGGACAAATTCTTGGCAAAGCCAAAAATGACAGGAGATTAAAGGTCCAACATTAGGGACAGATTTCAAATATTACTGTCCTAAATTAAAAAAATACTAGAATAGCAGGTTTTAAATGAGCATGCAGTTTCTGGAGTACACAAAGTCTGAAACTCAAATGCTTGCCATTATTTGATGACTACGGTCCTCAATAATTTGCCAGAAAACCAAAAATTCTTTGAGGAACAGACCAAAGATATGAGCAAAAATCTGACTATTTTGCAACATTCTGAACAATGGAGAGGTATAGTGCACAGCACCCTGTCAGTTTGCAACAAGGTAACAAGTTTCCCCAACTCTTTGTGAGGTAGTAGTCCAGTCACTGTATCTCACTGAGACCTATCTTGATGTTAATGCTGGTGTACATCTTGGAGCACCTTTTCAAGACAGATTCCAGGTGATAAACTATCATTGGATAAACCCTAAACCTTGGAATGTGTCAACAGTTCAAACTTGCTTCAGCTGTAATGGAGTAACAGTTGAAGGAAACAAACGTTTTTTTTTTTCTGCAGGGTGTGAAATTTGCTAAATGCTAATTGTGTGCTGTTTATTCAAAGACCCAAATTAAATGATTCAGGAATATCAGACACTTATTAAAAGCAAGTCCAGGCATTTATTAACAGCAAGATATTGTAGGCCATATGGTAAATAACCCTAAGAAGATATATCATTGCCTGGGCTGAATTTGAATGGTGGTTTTGTTTTGACATTAATTTAGTTTAGGCATGAGTTTAAACCTTACTAAGAATGTTACCACTCAGCCATTTTAAGGGATGCACTCCTTATCTACTTTTCCTAATGGAGAAGAAAAGTCTGATATCAGAGTAGAGTCTCTCAGTTGGCTGGGCCTCAGCAGAGCAGAGTGTCATAAGGTTTTCCATTAAAATACCTATTTTGGAATGTATTAGAATGGATCTGGTCCAATGCAGCACCTATAGGAGTTTTATTTTGAGGTGACCTCATAATGAATGTGACTCTCTCTATGATTTCATTTTTTTATTTGTTAGCAAGGTTAGAGTACTAATCCTCAAAGACCTTTTTCAGTCTCAGTCCAGGAACACTGACCAGTTAACTTACTTGCTCCGAATTACACAGTAGGCAAATGGAGGCTGATGATATCAAACCATGGACTACAGGAAGTAGCCCATTAACAGGTCATAAACTTAATCCCCTGTGTTAACTGGCAGACAGATTGTAGAGGGCATTGATGACCAGGTGTGTTGGTCCTGTTACGAATAATGTTTAATCTGGATGTCAATTTCAATCTTCTGTGTTATTATCTAATGACTTCAGTACTAGCTTGAGAGGGAAATCAAGGAATGGAAAAGTAAAGAAGGCGTGTAGGAAAATGCAGACGGGCAGAATCTTACTTATTGCCCTTTTATATTTGTTATCTTCCTGCTATTTCCACTATGAATGTAAATGTTCTGTCCAGGATGCTTGCAGATATCTGTCTGACCATCTGTTCAAAGTTATGCACAGGACACATAACACAGCCTGACATTTGGAGAAACTGATTATACTGATAACATAAGGCCATCATATTGCCTCAGTTGTAAGAGAATATGGCCTCATTCAGCACTGATGCTTTTGAGCCTGATTCTCATCTTGTAATCAGAGTTGGTGAGTCTTGCTAAAGTTCTGGGGTACACTAGGACAGGATTTATACTGTTGTTCTTTCAAAACTGATGTTTCAAACGTTTTGGAGTAAATATGCACCTAGTTTGAGAAGATCTCTCCGTGTTACCATGGGGACTAATGCCATCAGGCATTAGGCAGCTCAGCATGTCAATCTTTAACAGGATACCAAACCACTGCCATTTACCCATAATACCCTGCACAATGTCACTCTTGTCTAGAAATATTTTATAGTGCTTCTGCATTCAGAGTACTGGACAGACAGACCCAGGTTACTTTAGTATTTCTGTGGTTAAAAGTTTATCAGCATTGATCAGCAAGTTTTTTTTTTTCTTCTGTTGCCTTGTTAATTCTGGTAAATTTTTTATATCACTTGACTTTGTTGCTTCAACATTACATTGTTTTTGCCTTTTTAACCTCTTTCAGCATTTTTTTCCTCACCTCTCTCATTGATTACAGTGCTTTTTAGCATTACTTCATATTTAGTTCTTTTTATTGTCCATTACATAATAGAAAAATACATTCTTTGTTGGTGCTGGCATTGTTTAAGACAATGTTGCTTGCACTGCTTTGTGATGTACTATTTTAAAAAGTGCAAGTGTGACATTCCACCATGGAATGAATCAAAACTTGTACCCATGTCATATAGCACCCTGTGCAGTTTCGCAAACTAACACCCATATTAATTTAAGCTGAAGAATAAAAACAAAACACTTTTCTATGCACAAATCACAAGCTACTGATTGAGCACTTCAGCTGTGACCACAAATGCTGTATCAACATTCATTTATGAAGCCCTGACAGTCTCATTTCTTCATAAAGCGATGCTGGTATGGCACTGCAGCACCATTACCACCTGTCAGTCATGCTCCCTAACAGATTATGCCTGCCCTAATTACAGCTCTAGGGTAAATATTTTGAGTGACTGTACTTTCTTGGATCGCAATATATTCGCTTTATGAAGTAATGAGACTGTCAGGGCTTCATAAATGAATGTTGATACAGCATTTGTGGTCACAGGGTGGTGCAGCGGTTAATGCTGTCACCTCACAGCAAGAGGTTCTCCGGTTCGATTCTCGGCTGTAGTGCCTTCTGTGTGGAGTTTGCATGTTCTCCCTGCATTTGCGTGGGTTTCCTCCGGGTACTCCAGTTTCCTCCCACATTCTAAAGACATGCTTCTGGAGTGTTTCTCCCCGGGCCTCCGCTGAAAACAGGATCTGTGGAACCTAGTCGGACTTTCCCGGTCAACAAATGTTAAATAAAATAAAAAATAAATAAATAAATTCTTGGTCAGGGCCACCACCTCACAAGCACTGAGGGATACTTCAAAACTGAGGCCATTAAATCTTGAGTATATTTTATTATTATAATTACCTCTGATTCATGAAGGACTCTTGAGGATACTAATTCAAGTATAGGGCTGATGGACTGAGAAGCAAAGACCTCCTCCAAGTTCTCATGCTAGCAGACACAAATCTGATGATATTCCTATTGGTCTATTAATAATTGTGACTTCAAGGTCTATGGCGAAACTAGTATAAAGTCAGCCAGTCTAACTTTTCTATCTGGCAAGAAGGCATTTTAAATTATAACCTCTAGACCAGCCTCTACAAGGCCATGAACCATCCCACCTCCTGAAACAATTTAAGACAATTTGTGGACACTTCATTAGGTCTCAGCAAGGTATGTCTGCAACCTCAACCCCTTCTGTTTTTAGGATACATAGAGGTCTTTTTTCCAGTTTTCCCTTGTCTTTCTGTTTTTCTAGGTCTTCCTCAGCAACACCCATGATACTGAAGCCAGTTATGAAATTACCTACTTCAGTCCATATAATGCAGATGTTGACATCTGAAGGCTTGGTGCTGTTGACTGTGGTCCCAGTCTTGGGTCCACTGTCCCTGGCATTGATAACTTCATTGTCAAAAAAGCCACCAACACCAATGTCTTTGGAGTCAACACTGTCTGTGCCATGTGGTATTTTGGACCTGATGCTGTAAGTCATTTTATCAAGGTCAGAATCAGCACAGAGCTTCTCAGTATTAAGGTTGGTGTTGATGGGGTCAGTTTTTTGGCTGTCGATGCGAATGCCTTTGGTGCTGAGCTTGAGGTCAGTGCAGATGTCCGCACCATGGATGTAAATGGCTCTCCATGTTTCCATTTCAGCCCCTGTACCAAGTTCATATTTTGGTCTTCATTCAAGCTTCAAATATTTCTTTGCTTGAGCCCATTAACTCACTTATCCAGTAGAAGGACAGAGGGTCTGAAGGTCTCAGGCAAAAGCTGTCCATAACATCAAGATTAGACAATGCTTCTTTGACCTCCTTGAATGAATCACCTCATAGGAAAGGCAAGAAGGACATTTCTAAGAGGAAGCAGTTTAACTCACCAACTGGATCACATATATCTTATGTAGACAGCAAAGACGGTAAACCAACATAGTTTCAGGGACCAGCATCATCTTTTGGTTTTAATTCAAACCATTCCAGTGCCAAATCTTGAAAAAAAAATGAGGTTGTTCCAAGAGCTCTGTGTACTTGCTACTATATTTTTGTATTTTCCAATTATTTTTATTTTCCTCTAATCCTTTTCCTTATATTCTTTTTTTGTTTGGTTTTTTTTTTTTTTTTTTTTGGCACATTCAGTTGATTTCTGGATTTTGTCTACTTTTAGTTTAGTTTCCATTTCCACTTGATAAGGAGATGATTCTGGTAAAACTAAACAAAGATGTTGTCTTCTTCTTCTCCTCATGTTTTAAAACTTTCAATATGTTTGGATCTGATGAGGTCAGCAGACATGTATACAGTCCCATGACTGAAGATCTATACATATCTTAGGCTGCTCTCTTTTTAATTTCTTCAAATCTTTTAGGTTTCTAATACCATGACGTGAATGGACCCCATTCCTAAGTTAAAGTATGATTAAAGTTCATGCAATTAGTATTGTTTCAATATTTAATGTTAGCCAGAAGTGCTCTTCACAGCACCTGCAATGTGCCCAGAAGTGACTTGTTCTACATTTCATACGGAGTTACCTGTATTGGTAACATATCTAAATAAAACTGTAAATTCTTTTTTATGAGACCCATTGCACCTACTACTATTCTTACACATTGCCCTTGTTTCTGCCTGAAAATCCTGGTATTTTATAACTGTGTCTTTCTGTATGTAAGACAGTAATCACTGGGTGTAGCAATTTCAATGATCAATGCTACTTTTGTCTTTTTTTCATGGACTACTACATTTTGTTTTCTCACATATATTTTTTGAACTGTTGGCAGTGGTTGATCCCCTGTGATGTAAACTTCATCATTTTCTTTAATGCTTTGTGGCTGATGTTTCCAATGCTTCTCAGCTACTTCAGTATTATAATGTTTGCACAATCCCTAATGCAACAGTCTTGCAATGTTATTATGCCTTTCAATATACAGGCCTTCTGCCATTAGTGTATCCCACCCAGCAACAAGATGTGTGACAGTTTCCTATTCTGTTTTACAAAACGTGCATTTGTCTGTTTCTCTTACATGTTCAACAGACTTTGTAAATCAGTGTATACGTAGTCCACTATTCTTGGCCACCAATATTAACCTTTCATCTTTTGGTTTAAATTCAGCTCTGCTTAACCTTTCCTGAATTAGATCCTGATTGACATGAGGTTGTTCCAGGAGTTTTCTGCACTTGCAACTGTATTTATGCATTTTCCACATTTCTTGCCTTTACATCCGATCCTTCACCTTATATTCTTTCTATTGTTTTTGTCACATTCAGTTGCTGCTTGAGTTTTATCTACTTTTGGTTTGATTTTCATTCCTGCTTGACACTGATATGTTTCTGCTAAATGAAGCAGGGAAGTCATCTTAGACTTCTTATCATGTTTTAAAACTTTCACTAAGTTTTGGTCTTTTGTGGTCAGCAGATATGCATGCAGTCCTACAATTGTAGCGCTATACATGTAATCAATTTTGAGGAGGCCCATACCGCCTTCAGAAAAGGGAATATATAATGTTGGTATACACTGATTTTTATATATCATTTTATAAGCATGAAGCATTTTTCTTGTTTTCACATCCAATTGATCCAATACCTTTTGAGGCCAGTCAATCACCCCAAAACTGTAAGTTAGAACAAGAAGGGCAAATTGGTTTACAGCTTGGATTTTATTTCTAGATGTTAAGGATGTTTTCAGTATTAACTTTAGTCTTCTAATTATTCTTTCCTAAGTTGTATTCACATTTGTTCATGATTTACTGTTCATCTTTCATCAATTCCCAAATATTTATACACTCCCTCTTGCTCAAGTTCTTCTACATCACATTCCTGTCCCAGGCTGATATTTTCTTAGTGCAGCAGCTTTCCTGCTTTAAAGGTTGCTTTTGCACATTTATCAAGACCAAATGGCATTCTTATATCATCTGAGAAAGTTTTGATCGCTTGCAGTTGTGCTTTCAGTACCTTATCTGATGAACCATACAGTTTTAAATCATCCACAAAAAGCAGATGAGAAGTCTTTTTACTATTTATTTTCTGGGTGCCAAATTGTAGCCATGATGGAAACTGTTAAGTAGACAGCTTAATGGGTTGAGGGCAAGGCAAAAGAGCAGAGGTGACAAAGAGTCAGGCTAGAATATCCCCTTTTGAATTTTTTCCCCTGGGATAATAATTTGTCCTTTATCATGGCTTAGTTGCAAAGTGGTTTGCCACTGTTTCATGGTCACTGTAATGTAATCAGTCGATGCACTCTTTTAACCATGAATTTGGGATGTTGTCAAATGCTTTTTTGTAGTCTATCCATGCCATACTTAGATTCTTCCCATTTTTACAATTCTCCATTTTGACTTTATTTAACAACAAATGATCCTTTGTTCCATATGACTTTCTATTGTTACATGTTTGTTCTATTGCCATGATTGAGTTTTCTTCTACATGAGTATAAACTCTGTCTGGAGCACTTCCATTGTATAGTTTATACATCGTCAGAAGTTAAGTTATTGATCTATAGTTTTTAGGATATCTTGCAGGTTCACTCTTAAGGTGGAGTATCATTTTTCATGTTGTTGATCAGGTTGCTGTCTGTTCAGGGTATGTATGTAAATAGGTCTTATTTATGGATAAATAATCATGTAAAGATGTTAATACATTTAGCCAGAAGTTAGGCACTGCATCTTGACATGGGATTTTCTAGTTAGGGGCTTTTCTTCATTTTGTTTCAATTTCTCTGGCCATTACTTGATCCCATTTCATATGCTGTACATTTGGACTTCTTATTCTTTCTTTCTCCATTCTGTCTTTTATCCATTTAGCATCTTTGTTATGTTCCACAGGATCTTCATAGATATTTCTAAAAAAATGTGTCTATTTTTGTCTTTTTTGGTGGTGTTTCTATTCCTTTTGCCTTATTTCCAAATTCTCTATAAAACTTTTTGGGTCATCAATAAATTATCTGCATATTTTCTATGTTTTTTCTGCCTGTGCTTATATCTATCTTTTTGAGCACTTTTGTCGATTGTATTCTTCTAACAGCAACACTTCTTGCCTTAATTTATGTACAGTTTTCTCTGTTTCATACTCCCATGATGGTATTTGATTTCTCCCCTCCTTTCCCTTACTACTCTGTGTTTGCATGGTAAGCTTTATCTGTTATTAATTTAGCTGCACAGGAATACATCCTATTGGATGAATTTCTATGAACAGTCTTGATTACTCTGTTGATTTGTTTTATCAGACTTCTAACATTTTGTGTCTTATCGACTTCCTGTAATCTATTTCTTTCATTGATCTTAATATGTCTATCCGTCTCCATTAAATCAAGTAACTTTTCCCTTAGATCATTTTCTTCTAAACTAAGGGCTTGTTCTTTGTTCTCTGTTTCCATTGGGCATTCTGCTTCTGGTTTGATTTCCATTCCCACCTGATAAGGAAATGCTTCTACTAAAACTAAGCAAAGATGTCATCTTAGACTTATTCTCTTCATGTTTTAAAACTTTCACAGTCCCGTGACTACAGATCTATGCATATCTTAAGATCTTTTTTAATTTCTCCAAGTCATTTTGGTTTCTAATAGCATATTTTTTGTCACTTTAACTGTTCATACTTCTGCACTGTCTTATTTTTGCATGACTTAATTATTTATATATTAGTTGGCTTTGTTTTCTGGTCTGTGCTGAAACCTTTTTTCACAACCTATTGGTGTTTTTTCTTTAAGTGGATAAAACTGGTCTAACAGCTTTTGTGTTGTCTGATTGTCTCAAGGCTTGTTGGTATAAAAAGTATTTCCTTTTTGTAAACCCCTGCATACCATTGCTAGAACCTTCTTGTGTTCTGACTGAGAGTGCTTCTCAAACAATCTGGGAATATAAAGTTGATAAGTATATTTTTTGTCATTTTAACTGTTCATAGTTCTGCACTGTCTTATTTTTGCTTGACTGAATTATTTGTATATTTGCTGCATTGTATTCTGATCTCTGCTGAAACCTTTTTGGTGGTTCTTGCAGTTTCCTGCCCCTACTGTAAATTTGATCTGGGACACCCCTCCCAGTCCCATCTCATTAGATCATTCTACATAATACAAAGATCATTTGGGAAGGCCAACCCCTTAATCCCTTAGCCTGGCATTATCTTCAGTTCCTGGTCTATCCCTTTTTATTTAAAAAAAAAAAAACTTTATTCAGCTGCTTATATTTTTCTAATTTGTGTTTCTTCCTACGACTCTGTTACTTCATCTTGCTTTGCTTCTTCCTGCAACTTGCTGCATGTTCTCTAAAGTGTTCTACTGCATCTTTTCTGTTGCATTTATTACTACTTGTTTATAGCCTGTCTAAATTGTTAAGTGTTATTCTTAAGTGTTATTCTAAGCTCTTAGTTTTGGTTTAAGCACTTGGGCTTTAGGCCCAACCCTTAGCTCTCCCTGGCCTTTCTCCATCAGATTCTGACAAATACGGATGGACAATTTCCTACAGTTTCTCCTGCAAGTCTGGTTGATATGGGCATCCTGAGACAGTGTAGCAACTGCCTCATGTACACGGACAACCATCTACTACTACCACCTAGGAACACAATTTGTGAGAGATGCAATTACATTAGGAACTTAGAGTCCAAGCTCTCTCCCCCTCAGGCCAGTATATCTGGCACAGAAAAGGTTGTCAACACAATCACTACACCTCAAACACCACCCACACCTACACAACACACACCTACATATGCGGATGTCCTCCACATAAACATAACCAAATAAAGGAGACCTCCGAGGCAAAAACACACGTGATCTCCACAGCCCTCCACACCACATACCACATATAGTCCACACACCTGTGCCCACAACCACTAAGGGTTCAACATAAACGCAACATATTAGTCATAGGAGACTCCATTGTGAGACACAGAGATATGCCTCTCACCATGCTGGATAAGGAGAAACTCACGGTTAGTTGTCTGTCAGGTTCCAGAATCCACCATATCACACACGCACTCAAGTCTCTCAACAACAGGTACTGTTATGACTCTGTCATAGTCAATGTTGACATGAATGAATTGAGACATACCTCTCTGGACTATATGAAGAGAGACATGATTGAGCTCGCTGATTATGTATCCCAAGCAGGTATGTCCCTAGCCTTAAGCAGCATTCTGCCATCACCCAGAATGATGCCTCAATACAAACAGAAAATGACTGACTTTAACAATTGGCTTAGTTTCTGGTGTCATTCCAGGGGAATCCAGTACCTGACAGCCTGGGAAGATATGATTGAGAGACCACAATGCTTTGCCAGAGATGGCCTGCATCTGTCTCACCTGGGCTTCAGGCTTCTGGCAAAGCCTCTTGCCTCCCCTATAGTGCCTCTTTTAGAAAAAGTGATGAGGTTAACTACCAACATAAAAATTTCAACAAAACACAAATTAAAGGTCATGATACTAAATGCTAGGAGTCTAAATATGAAACTGCACTCATTGCAAGAATTCCTAACCCTGGAAAATGCTGACATCTGTGCAGTCACAAAAACCTGGCTCAAAGCTGTGGACAGCACCCCAACCTTAGCTGGTTACTCATCCTATCATACATTCAGACCCCAAACTGTGGGCAGTAAAGCTAAAGGAGGTGGAGTTTCGATATACATTAAAGACATACACACCTCCAGGCTGGTAAAACAGTATGATCCTGGGTGACTTTAACTTCCCAGACACAGACTGGAAGAACTACTCATGCCAGAGCACAAATGCCCAGAGATTCCTTGATTTTGTCCATGCAGATGCCTTGGAACAGCTAGTTGATACCACCACAAGGGGTGATAATATCTTGGCCTTGGTATTAACCAACATGAGTAACCACTGCAGCATCCCTATAGTATCATCTGCCCACAAAGCAGTCATTTTCGAAGTCACCATCTCCCCCAACCCCACTCTAGCTAGGATCAGACATACAAACTTCTCCAAAGCTGATCACAACATTCTGAGGGGTGGTATAAACAGTTTTACAGCCCCCCCCCCCTCTGTAGGAACTGGCATCAATATCCAAAACTATATCAAAACACTATATGTGCATTTATATAGATGCATGGAATCAGGCATACCCGACAGGACTAAATCATCCTCTGCAAGGAAGAATAAACATGTCTGGTGGACATCTGCAATAAATAAACTCTATAACAAAAGGAAAAAAAATTGCTGTCCAAGACCAAGAAGGAGCAGGTGCCCAGTTGGAAGCAATGTCTCCTTAGCCTGAAAAAGCAAATAAGAGCACTAGTGAAATCCTCCAAAGCAAACTTCGAGTCCAAATTGGCCACATCTACTAGAGACAATCATAAGGCCTTATTCACATATATCTGCAACCTCAAAGGAAGCACCCAGACCTGCTCAGAACTGGTGGTCAAGGACACCACATATACAAATGTCGTAGATATAGCAAACTTGCTGGCTGACAGATTTAGTGAAAACTTTACCCTTCTGTCCACCCCATCAGTAAATCAGGACATCCCCAGTACCTCCCCCCTTCCTCTTATATCTATGGAACAGGTCATCACTGCTCTCTCAAAGGCAAAAAATACAGCCTCCATGGGACCCAATAACATCCCAGGCTGCATCCTACGTGAACTCACACAGGAACATGCAGCACCACTAGGCACCCTATTCAACCAAAGCCTGAGTACTGGCTTTATCCCAGCTGAGTGGAGGACAGCCACTGTTATCCCTTTACACAAAGGTAGAGTGTCCACCGATCTGGGAAATTATAGACCCATCAGCCTAACTAGCCTGATCTGCAAGGCCATGGAATGGATAATCATGGACCTCATCAATAAGGACATTGGCAACTTCCAAACACTTGATCCCACACAGTTTGGCTTTGTCAAGGGGAGGTCATGTCTGCTAAATTTGGTCAACTTCTTTAAGACAGTCACCAAAGCCATGGATGGGGAAAGACAGTGCACACCAACTACCCTGACCTGGCCAAAGCCTTTGACACTATTCCCCACTTGGGCATAACATATAAACTCTCTCAACTAGGCATCAATCCATATGTTACCAGATGGGTACCAAACTGGCTCACTGATAGAACCCACATAGTCAAAATAGGGGAAGCCACCTCAAGCAGTAGACCTGTACGAAGTGATGTACTCCAGGCTTCGGTCTTGGGGCCTCTGTTATTTGGGATATACTTTTCTGAGGTGCAGGCTAAAACCAGTGGGCTATGGCTGACCAAGTTTGCAGATGACTGCAAGCTGGGTGCTGTCATCAATTCCCCTAGTGATGTGGACATCCTCCAAGAGGGTCTCGTTCAGACAAATGACAGGTGCCAGAAACATGGCCTCAAGCTAAATAAAATGCATCGTCATCCCCTTTGGGGAGAGTGACATCCCCACAAATTAATAACAACCTCCTAAGCACTCAATCAGTTGTGAGGGATTTGGACACCCAGATTGACAGCAACCTGACTTTTGACTACCATGTTGCTTCCATTGTACGGAAAGCCTTCTACATGGCCCACCTTACAAGTACCTCATCCAAGGAAAAGGAGGTCATAACATCCCTGTATTCTTCCCTTATAAGGCCCATTATTGAATACAATGCCCCTTTTGGCATGTACCTTGCAAAGCACATGCAGCAGCTGGAGAGACCACAGAGGTTCCTCACCAGGAGAATCCAGGGCCTCAAATATCTACCATACACAGACAGGCTAAAAGCCCTATCCCTCTACTCAGTTTCATACAGACTTCTCAGAGGTGAACTCTGTCTGTCATACATGGCGTTCACTGACCCCACCTTGATGCGACTGCTGCATGTCCGCAAGTCACTCAAGTTCCACTCAAGTATTTTATTTTATTTATTTATTTTTATTTTACATTTGTTGACCAGGATAGTCTGACTGGATGCATGTCCATTTTCAGCGGAGGCCCGGGGAGAAAAGCTCCAAGATAAACAGAAGCAATAAAAACAATAAAAACATGTTACAAATATAATATTGACAAAGATTACATAAGCAAACATGAATAAACAAGTTCCGTAGGTTAGAGTTGCTCCCTGGTGAAAGTCAGGGGTAAATTCAAGCTGATTAATCGATTTTACACATTCTAGATGAGAGTTAGCCAGGCTTGATACAGTGGCATAGCCAGATGTTGTTTGAGTCTAGTTTTAAATTGACAAAAGGAGGAGAGTAAAGTAATATCAGCTGGAAGTGAGTTCCAGGCTCTGTCTACAGAATTTGTAAAGAGGAAATCACCAGCTGCATTGTTAATTTTGATTGTCTGAATTAGTAGTCTGTTAGAGGAACATAGTAGTTGTAGATTATTATAGGGGGTGATAAGATTTTTAAGTGCTGGAGCATTATCCGGATTATAAAGGATTTTATAAGCCATGATCAGTAGGTTATTTTGGATTAGACTGAGTAGTTCAAGCCACCCAAGCTGATTAAGATTGCTGCAATGGTGTGTCCTAAAAGGCAGTCCAGTGGCAAACCTGGCAATGTAGTTATGGCAGGTTGAGAGTTTGTTAAGTACAGTCTTGCTTAGATTAGAGAGTAGGATGATGCATACAGAAGTGTTAAAAGAAGGTGACAGCAAGCTATGGCAATTCTGGCTGAAGGGGTTAGGGATGCTTTTATTCTGTAAAGTGACCCTAGTTTCTTATTGATGGTTTTGATCGATTGGTTTACATGTAGGTCGAATTTTAGATTATTATCTATAATGACACATAATAGTTTTGTAGAAGGGTCAGGGAAGATTATTGTGCCATCTTTTGCATTTATGGTAAAGTTAAAAGCAGTAGACCTTTGTGTTGGTGAGAATAACAGCATTTTAGTTTTTTTGGGATTTAGTATCAAACAACATTCAGAGAGCCAGTTTTCTATTAGTATTAAAGGTGGACTGGGTAGCAGACCATAAGTCTGTAGGAGATGTGGCCAAGCAGATCAGGGTAGAGTCATCAGCGTATTGGATTCAGCTGACTTTAGGGATGACAGTATTCAGGTCGTTAATGAAGATGGAAAACAGCAGGGGACCTAGTATGGAGCCTTGTGGTACTCCAAGAGTGTTAGGTAGTAGGTTAGAGAGCTTGTTCTGCCAAAGAACACCCTGCTGTCTCCCATTGAGGTAGGATTTAAACCATTGAAGGGCTTTAGTATCTAGACAGAATGTTTGCAGGGTGTGTATTAAAAGTTGGTGGTCAACCATGTCGAATGCCTTGGAAAGATCCAAGAAGAGGGCTGAGGATATGTGATTGTTGTTACGATTATGGTTTATGGTGTTGGTAAAAGCTAGTAGGGCTGAAGTAGTGGTGTGATGTGGATGGAAGCCATGTTGGGTTTCTGCCATGAGGTGATTCTGGATTAGGTGGTACATGAGTTGTCTGTGTATACATTTTTCCATAATCTTTGCAAGTGGAGAGAGTATAGCTATAAGTCTATAATTGGAGAATTCAGTAAAGCTGCCTCTTTTATGAAGTGGGATTACGTAGGATGTTTTCCAAATGGTGGGAATTCTAGCTTCTGCTATGGTAAGATTAATTAGTATTGATACTGGGTAGGCAATAGCATCAGCTGATTTTTGAAGTTACTCGGCGGGGAGTGGATCACCAGAGAGTGTGGTGGGTTTTAATTTTTTGATCAAGGTATGGATAAGTGACGTGGACACTGGTTGGAAGCTGAACGAGAGTAGGTTCATAGGGATGGTACTATCAGGCCCAGGGGAGCTAGGAGGTAACTGGCTAGCTAGGGCTTGAATTGGCTCAGTAAAGAATCAATTAAAACTATCTGAAACACCCTCAGGGGGGTTTATTAATAGTAGCAGTGGGGATAGTTTTTTCTAGGATGAAGTAGATTATTCAGACCTGCCCAAAACTTCCGAGGATTATTTTTATTTACTGTCTGTAAATTACAATAGTATTGTTTTTTGTCTTGTAAAATGGATTTTTTAGTTTCATTCCTAGATTGCCTGTATTTAACTTGATCTCGGGGGTCTTTAGTAGAGCGCCATAAAGCCCATAATTTGTTTCTACTGGTAATTTTGAGTCTTGACTCTTTAGAAAGCCATGGGGCAGTTTTTGCTTTTGTTCTCTTTGAACGAGCAGGTGCATGCAAATCAAGGATTTCAAGAAATTTGTTGTTAAAGTAACAACTGCCTCCTCTAAGGGGAGGTGTTTCAGAATAGAACAGTTACATGAGTTAAGTTCCTGTTGGAATTTGGCAGGGTCAAAGTCTTTTTTGTTTCTAACTTTTCTGAGTAAGGGTTGTTAGGGATTAATGGCTTTTTGCCTAATTATATAAGTGAGAAGGTGACCGCTTAGGTCATCGGGGAGGGTGCCAGTGGTGTACAATTGGGGGTGACTATTTATGAGTACCCAGTCGAGTATGCTTTCTTTTTGGTTGGGTTTACCTAACCTGGTAGGGGTGGTTATGATTTGTGTAAATGCATGCAGGTTAATATGGGTAGACGGGGATTCTGAGGAACAGGTACACCAGTCTATGATAAAATCTCCTAGAAATATGGTTTCTTTGGGGGTAATGACATGATAGCCAGTGCAGGGTATCTTCAAGTGTAGCTATATTGTTGCCTGGGGGAATATACATGCAGATGATATTAACGCATTTATTTTTGTTAAATTGCTATCTAGTGGCAAGAATTTCGGCGTTATTAATCTGAGGTGGTTGTGTTACATCTATGGTCACATTGAACTTAGATTTGTAGAGTATAGCTACTCCACCCCCTTCCTGGAAACACAATCCAGCCTGTGTATGTTACACCCAGGTGGAAACACTTCATTGTCTGTAGTGTTAGGTTTTAACCAGGTTTCAGATAGACAGAGAATCTCAGGGGAGTGGACATCCAGGAGTGCATGCTGTTCATGTATCTTGTTATTAATGCTTCTAATATTGAGATGACAGGTGAGGAGAGAGTTAGTTGGTCTATTAGCTGTAGGTTTGTAGCTTAGATTACAAGTAGAGGGGGTGTATATATCAGAAGTGGATGGGCCAGGGTTGGGGTGAATATCACGACCAAGTATTAGGCTAGGTATGTACTTAGTGATAAGCTTCAGGAATTTATTTATAAGTTTGTAGTATTGTCTGGATCTAGGGCTAATGTGCCAGGGGTTGGTATGTTGATAGAGTGAACAAGATGTGGAGTCAGACCCATTATTATAAGTATGGTTGAAGGTGGGATGATTTACAGCTGGGGTGATAGCATGGCCTTTTGGGTACTGATAACCAGTGAGAAACTGGTTTTCATACAAGGTGAGTAAATAAGTGGCCAGCAGAATGGATAGTAAAGAGGAGTGTAGCATTATGAGTGGAGGAGTATGGTAGTTAAGGATCTGTTGTTTGTATGATACAACAACAGAAAATATGATGGTAAATTTAGAGGTAATAGAGTTGGGGTGGAGAAAGTATGTTAGGTGAAAGCTGATAGGATTGTATAATAGGGAGTGTGGTTAAGTAACTGTAATTTTAATGGTACTGGGGGTGGGTGGAAATTGGGGGCAGGGAGAGGTGTGAAGTGAGAGCAAGCGGAGTGGGGCTAACCCTGACTACAAGTGTTTTCTAGAGCTTCCTGGAGCCATATGGTATGTATTTAGAGTGTTAATTTAATAGCTGTGTTTTTAAACTTTGTTTTTAAACTGTGTTTTAAACTATGTTATAAACTATGTTTTAAACTGTATTTTAAACTGTTACAGGGTATTTGCTAGCTTTAGATTATGAGTTTAGAGTATAATTTTCAGAGCTTTGAAATGGGAAACCAGAATGGTAGTACAATATTTAAGGTTTAATTTTAGGTTAAGAAATAGTGTTATAGAATGCAAGGGGCAAACTAGTTTGTTTAAAACAAAGAGGAAGCCAAATTACTATGGGGGACAGACTATTGGTGCTTTCGACCTAGGTCAGCAGTGTACAATACATAGGATTACATTACAGTTTTAAGGTATTAACCTTAAGAGTAACCCATATGCATGGCCTCCATCTGGTCTGTGACTTCAACAAGACTTGTTGGCAGGACAGATTTGTGTCCCAGAGGCTCCCCCATCTATGGAATAGACTCCCTCTCCACATCAAGCAGAGTACCTCTTTACCCCTTTTTAAGTGCAACCTGGATAACTGGATGGGAAACAGAAAATATACCCCTGGGATTCCACCCATGTCCCTTCTGGACAGGGACATTGGGAGCTGATTTGTCTAAACATGGGCTAAACTCTTGGCTAGGTTTATAAGGGTCTCAGGACCAATAGCCAATAACCTCCTATGATCCTATGATGGGAATTGATCCTATTCCTAAGTGAAAGTATGATTAAAGTTTATGAACTTAGTATTGTTTCAATCTTTGATGATAGCCAGAAGTGCTCTTTGCAGCCCCTGTAAAGTGCACAGTAATGACCCCTTCTGCATATCATATGGGGTTGCATGTATTGGTAACATATCTAAGTATGATTGTAAATTCTTTTTTATAAGACCCGTTGCTTCCAGTACTATTAGAACTGTCTGGTATCCTTCTTCCACATCACCCTCACCCTTATTTCTACCTGCAAATCCTGTTATTTTATGAGTTTGTGTCTCTCTGTACAAAAAACACTGTGGTAACTGGGTGTAGCAATTTCAATGATCAGTGCTACATTTGTCTTCTTTTCATGGACTACTATATCTAGTTTTCTCTTATCTGAGACCCATCTGAGACCTGGCAAATGATATATAATATTTGGTAGACCATTAGCCAGAATAGCAAAAAAAGCTACTGAGCCAGCAGTTGGCAAACCCCATCCATATCAAACCTCAGCATGAGACTGACATATGACTCTGCTGAGGGATCTGCCCAAGGCATGATGATGTCCCACTCACCAGGCTGACCAAGGAGAAAATTACAGTCAGCTGCCTGTCGGGTGCCAGGATCCACCACATAACGCATGCACTCAAGTCACTCCACAACAAGTATAAATATGACTCTGTCATTGTCCATGTTGTAGTGAATGATTTGGGACATACCTACCTGGACTACATGAAAAGAGACATGGAAGAGCTCTTGGATCATGTGGCCCAGGCAGGTATGACCCTAGCCCTGAGTAGCATCCTGCCTTCGCCCAGAATGATACCACAATATAAGGACAAAATGATTGACTTCAACAATTGGCTAAGCTTCTGGCGTCATTCAAAGGGGATCCAGTATCTGTCTGCCTGGGACGACATGATCAATAGACCACATTGCTTTGCCAGAGATGGTCTGCACATGTTGCCCCTGGGATTCAGGTTACTGGCTAGGCTCTTGCCACCCCTATAGTGCCTTTTTTAGGCAAAGTTCAAAGGACAAAGCCACCACTGTAACAGGTATAAGCATTCAAATTCTGAAGGTAATGCTACTCAATGCTAGAAGTCTAAACCTCAAAATGCACTCTCGAGGCACTCCTAAAAATGGAGAACATCGATATCTGTGCAGTAAATGAGACCTGGTTCAGGGCTCCAGAGAGCACCCGTGCAATACCAGGCTACAACTCTTACCACACTTTTCAGCCACCAAACCAGGACCGAAACACTAAAGGTGGAGGAGTGTCCATATTCACCAAGGATATTCACACCACCAGGCTAGTTGTCCAACACAATTCATTTGAAATTCTCCAGGTGCAACTAACACTAGGTAAGACTGCAATCCAAATTGTAGCTTGCTATAGATCCCCCACCATGCCCCAAGATTCTCACTACACCTTTCTAAGCATACTGGAAAATATTAAGATACAACCAAACACCCTAATACTGGGTGAATTCAACTACCCTGCCATTAACTGGAAAAACTACTCGTGTACCAACACCTTTGCCTAACAGTTCTTGGAATTCATAAATTCCAATGCTCTGGATCAACTAATCCATAATCCCACCAGGGGCTCCAATATCCTAGACCTGGTCAATACCAACATGGGAAATCAATGCTCCACACCTATGTTCACTCCCTCATTGGTTAGGTCTGACCATAAGCTAATCACCCTTAACATCCACTTCCTACCCCCACCCCCCAGTAAGGAAACCTCCATAACAAACTTCTCCAAAGCCAACTTCATGCTACTCAAGTCAGAAGTGACAAACTTCATGACACCTACGCAGACGGGAACTGAAAATTCGACTGCTGAATCCTACACTAAGGCACTGTATGAGCACATCGACTCATGCATGAATCATGCCATCCCAAATAGAACCAAGATGCTCTCCTCCAAAAAAAGGAAGCTAATCTGGTGGTCCACTGCCATAAACAAACTTTACAACAAAAGGAAGAAACTGTTGCAGAAAAGAGGAAAATCCCAGAATGCAAAAAACTCCCTTACCAGCCTCAGTAAGAAGCTGAGATCCTTCATAAAATCCTCCAAAGCTAGTTATGAAAATAAAATTGCCAAAGATTCCAAAGACAACCACAAGGCATTCTATAACTATGTTAAGAATCTAAATGGCAATGCTCAGTACTGCTCTGAGCTACAACAGAATGCCATTAAATATACTGATCCCAAGGATATTGCCAATATCCTGGCAGATCAATTCAGTGACAACTTCACCCCCCTCACACTCCCTAAACGGCCCATCTCAATACCGGAAGATTGCCAAATTCCGGTAATAAGGGCCACGCATGTAAAAAAATGCACTCTCCAAAGCTAAGAATACAGCATCCATGGGACCAGATGACATCCCTGGCTGTGTACTACATGAACTACAAAATGAACTGGCACCTCACCTAAGTGCCATGTTTAATCATAGCCTCACCTCAGGCTTCATGCCCACTGAGTGGTGCACAGTTACAGTTATCCCACTCCACAAGGGGGGGATCAACCTTGGATCGCGGGAACTACCACCCCAACAGTCTGACGAGCCTGATCTGCAAGGCCATGGAATGTATTATCATGGAACTTATAAACAAAGGCATTGTCAACCTTCAAACACTGGACCCCACCCAGTTTGGGTTCGTGAAGGGCTGATCTTGTCTCGTGAACCTGACTGACTTCTTCGAATCAGTCACCAGAGTCGTGGACAAGGGTAAGGTGGTCCACACAGCCTATCTGGACCTCGCTAAGGCCATTGACACCATCCCCCACTCTGGAATCATAGATAGATTTACTAAGCTGGGCATTAATCCCTACGTCACTCGATGGGTTGCCAACTGGCTTACTGACAGAACCCACACTGTAAAAGTAGCTGACTCCAAATCCAGCTCCAGACAAGTGACAAGTGGAGTACCTCAGGGTTCAGTCCTGGGACCGCTGTTGTTTGGCATCTACTTCTCTGAAATACAGGCCAACGTTAAGGGACTTTGGCTAACAAATTTCGCAGATGACTGCAAACTGGGAGCCATTATTGAATCCCCAAATGATGTGGATACTCTACAAAAGGACGTTACAGAAACAGATGCTTGGTGCTAGAGCCATGGGCTCAAGCTCAATGCCAAGAAATGTATAGTTATCCCCTTTGGTAAAAAAACATGTACCCATGAATTACCACATAGGTGGCAGTACACTAAACACCAAAAGTGTGATAAGAGACTTAGGGACGCAGGTAGACAGTGGTCTCAAGCTTCGATAACCACATCGCCACAACAGTCAGGAAATCCTTCTATGTGGCACACCTCATCACTAAGGGCTTTTCATCCAGAAAAAGGAGGCCATTGTCCCATTGTACTCATCCCTCATTAGACACATTATAGAATACAAAGCCCAATTTGGTATGTACCTCTCAAGACATCTGCAGCAACTGGAAAGACCGCAGAAATACCTCACTAAAAGAATTACAGGCATAAAGCAGATGCCCTAAACTGACCACCTTAAAAAAATCCAGCTATACTCCGTCGCATATCGTCTACTCAGAGGTGATCTCTGCTTAACATACAAGTCCATGTCAAACCCAGAGCTGTTGGACATGCTACACTTAAAGAAATCCAAATCACTCAGAGCCACATGCTCCAGGGATCTAAACCTTGTTATCACAATAAACAAAACATGCTGGAGGAATAGGTTCCTGACCCAGAGACTCCCCAGACTCTGGAATAGACTGACCATACATGTCAAGCAGAGTGCCTCTTTCGCCCTCTTCAAAAGGAACCTTGACAATTGGATGGGAGAAAGGAAATTCACCCCAGGGATCATGCCAGTCACCTTGCTAGACAGGGATCCAGGGAAGTAAATAGTGTGTGAAGAAATATCCAGGGAATTGTTATGGCTAGGCTTGTATAGGCCCTAGGGATGATAGCCTAGTACCAATCTATGAACCTATAATAGCAGGCACTAGCACCACTGTGCATCAGCATGGCAGGCTCAGTCAACAGGGTTTACAGAAGAAACCAAGCTAAGCTTTTTGAATTTCCCCTTTTAGGGCATCTCAGTAATTAAACCTGATGCCAAAGCACATTTGCAGGACATGGAAGAGGAGAGTAAACCTTCATGACTATTGAGATTAAGTTTCAGACTTTGTAATGTACCTCAATGATGCAGCATTGTTCACATCAGCTTTGGTGTAAACATGGTCAAAAATAGTAAAGACAGAGGTTTGGAAGGAAACCAAAATTTCATGGCAACTTTCAGAACATTCAAGTAGCAGCAACATGTGTACCTGTGACTGTCCTTCTCTGGAGAGAGTTAGGGGAAGTCTGGAGTCATCTATTCCCTCCACCTTTGTTTGTGGTTGCCTGTCATGCAGCAGAGGTGAATTCAGACAATAATATCCAAATGTTATATTATCCTGTTGCAAACCCCTTTTACATTCTTTGAGAGACATCCCACCCCATCTATAAAGTGCATCAAGAAAAGAGCACCTGAATCTTATAGCAAAGTAGCTATCAGTAAGGTACCATCAGGCAGGATAGGGTTAAGAAACCAAGATGTTTTATTATCAGAGAAATAATAATCTCAGGCATGTGCTAGACTTAAGCAGCCTAAATGGTTTTATACCAGAAGAAAATGTTAAGATGGTCATTGTGCAACCCACCCTTGCACGTCTGTCAGAAGAAGCTTGGATGTGCTCTTCAAACTTCAAAGATATATAGCTTCACATAAGATGTCTGGGAGGTCTTTATGATTCTGGATAGGATCATTTCACTATCAGCTTATGACTCTTCCATCTGGTTGCATTTAAATCTTCAGGGTGTTCACCAAATATATGGCTATAGTTGCAGCTAACACTGTAGGGATTTAAAGTATTTCTCTGTTTGGATTATTGTCTCTGAGATGCTCATTCAGTGAAGAGACTATGTTGTTTGTAGGCAAACACTAGATTATCAGTCTGCAGACTATTACAGATTTAGCCAATAACCAGAGGTCAGAATCAAACCATGTACCTTGTATCTGTAAGGTAATGCCTCTGACCATTATGCCATCCACTTCCCCCTTATAAGTAGGAAGGTTTCAATCATTAGGAATGAAATCACAGTGAACATTCTTGTGTCTGAACACACTTTCTTAGGCTACAATATGGATACAGTTTTGGGCAGAGTTTACTAATGAATATGCAGGATTATACCCTTCAGATGCCATCTCTAAAGCTGTTCACTGACCGTCATGACTTATCCTAGCTTAAAGACCCTTGGACTTATGACAGCAGCAACTCCCTTGGTGTATTTTGTGAACATTTTCATAAAAGTGCTTTGGTAGCCCGTAAGAGTGCAACGATTACAAGTTTGAGATTCAATGTTATTAAAATAAAAAAATTCAAGGCCTGCAAAATTCATTGAAAATGGTAGTTACATACACAAACTTGACACTAGGCAAACTTCTTCAGATCTCTACCACTTTAGTTTCTGTCACAAGAAATATCTGCCCTACAGTGAGGGGTGCCCTGTCAAGGGCAAAATACACAAGTTGTCTGGTCACTCTCCGAGGCCGCATAGCACATCAGTACTCCAGAGAAAAAGGCCATCTTTCTTACTCTCACCTTCTTAAAGTATATCTTTTTTCTCAGACCTGCTCCTTTGTAGGATTTGTGGTTTGTGCCCAATGAGTTTACATTTCTGCTTTTGAATCAGCATCTACTGTAGAGTTAAACATTTTTATTTCAGAAAACCCTTTTCCTAGTTGCAATAACTTCAGCAGGATACATTTCAGAGTTGAAAGCCTTCTCTGTGTATCTTCTTACTTGTTCTTTCATAAGAATATTGTATCTAGAGACAGCAATTCTTCGTTCATTACTTCCTGCCTAAAGTAGCTACTGAGCCTAACCAAATCAGTCTTTTACTCCAACACTTCTAATAAAGTAATAGAGAAGAATACTTGTTGCAACGTATGGATACTTACAAACAGCAAAGAATATATGTAGGCAGAACCACATTTCAGGTAGATAAATATATATATATATATATATATATATATATATATATATATATATATATATATATATATACACACACACACACACACACACACACACACACACACACACACACACACACACACACACACACACACACACAAACACTTTTCTCATAGCAACACCACAGCACAGAAATATGAAAGACACAGTATTCTAAAATGAAGCATGAATGTTTTATGGCACATAAAATAAAACACCATATAAACACAAATGCATAGTAAAAAAAACATGTTGACAACCTAGTATTTAAACATTTGTTAACAGGGTTTACAGACTATAAGAATAAAATAAAACAGTTACACAGTAGTAACAGGATGCAGTATGGGGGGATAATAGCCTATACCACAATAATCCCAACAAAACAATGACTATGTTTACTTTTAATGACTTAACTGCGGTGGTGTTGCTGCGATAGCATTGTCGCCTCACAGTAAGACACTGTCCCGTTCGATTCTCAGCTAGAGCATCTTCTGTGTGGAGACATGTGTGAATGGGCATACCTTCATTGAAGGTTGTGCATCAGGGCTGGCAACTCAGCACGTAAAAATCTACTGACAATCATTAGCGGACCGGAGTTCCGCTGTGGTGACCCCTTACTGGGAAAAGCCGAAAGACACAACATGTACATTTTATATGCACTTTTTAACATGTAAGCTATTTGAAAATGTTTGTTCTGATATCTGAAAGGAAATAACCTAGTTTTATTTAAAATAACAAAAGTGCAAATAAGTCTGCAAAAACAAGAAAACAACACAAAGGCCAATTTTTTGGTCACAATAATACCGTCCATCACTGATGTTATAGAGAAATAGAGGACCTTATATGGATGGGGAGGTCTAGAACACCCCTGGGTAATCTGCAAATCCTTATAATGCCACAAAACTTGGAGAGGTGTGGAATTAGTAACTAGCTTTTTATCAAAAAAAAGAAAGGGAATTATTTTAATTCTACATAAATATTTAAGTTGCACTTACAGTGATCCCATTTTGTGATACTTCTTTGTACTTTTCTACTTTTTTCCATGGTTTATCCAAAAAGTTATCTGTTTGAATTTTTTAAGATTGTTCTATGACTATAGACTTGTATTTTACTTTACAGTTGTGGGAGGATTGTGTTTCTGTTATACACTTCTATTTCCAAAAATTATCCATTTGTATTTTAAACCCTGTTGGGCCATAGGCTAGAGGTTTAATTCACATTTGTGGAAGGACTGTGCAGTACTGCCAGATTTGAGTCTAAGTCATTTATTACTGCATTTTATATATTTATTTATTTATTGCATTTGTTTACCGAGATAAGTCCACTGGGCCTAAAAGAGCCCATTTTCATTGGAGGCCCGGGGAGAAAAGCTCCAACGAGATACAGAAAAAAATATAAACATTAATTAGTACAGAAGCAGAAACAGTGTTACAGATAGTAAATATAGTAACATATACAGAATATAAACATAAAAGCAGGAATCTAGTTTGTTTGATTACAGCAATATATACAGAAAATATACATTAAAGCAGAATTCAATGAATTAAATCAGATTAGTATAAACAGAGATCAGTATTATTGTACCAGAATCAACAAGTGAAGATAAAAATAAATATGGAGAAAATATCATCAGTCACTAGTAGCAAAAGACATAGGAGTTTAGTAATCATATAAGGAGAGTGAAGAGGTTAGGTTATAGAGCAGGAACATAGCCAGGAAGAGTTGAGATGATTTTTCAGCATTTGTTTGAAGGTGGTGGTGCTGCCTGTGTTTCTTATAGAAGGCGGAAGTGAGTTCCATAGTTTGGCGACAGTGAAGGCATAGAGGAGTTGACCAGCAGGTAAGGTGGGCTTATCTACTTTTAGAAGGAGATGATTTTCAGATCTTAGATGCCTGCTGGAATGGTATTTGGCAAGTAGAGTTGAGAGAGCAGGAAAGTCTGTGGGTCTGTAGATTATTTTGTGCAGAGTAGTTAGTTGGGTGAATGAGAGATGGTGGGGGAGTTCCAGCCACCCTAATTGTTTCAGTGACTTACAATGGTGGTATGAGAATGTGGCCTTGGTGGCAAATTTTGCTATTCTGTTGTAACACATAGCAAGTTTGGATTTTGTAGAATTTCGGATATTAGTGATGAGAGGGGCACCATAAAGGAGAGAGGGTAATAAAAAGGTAGTTGCAAGGGTTTGTCTAGTAGAGAGGCTAAGAAAGTATTGGTGCCTGTAGAGCATACCAAGCTTTTGGTGTGTTTTTTTGATGTTATTGTTTATGTGTAGATCAAAGTTAAGGTTTTCATCTATAATAATGCCTAGTAATTTAGTGTGTGGAACAACTTCTATAGTGGTATTGTCTTGGGCTTGTATAGTGAAGAGTTTTTTATCAAATGGAGTGGTTTTCCTAGGAGTAAAAATTATTAGTTTAGTTTTTTTTGGATTTAGGGCAAGATGATTGTTAAGCATCCAAGATTCAGTAGATGTGAGGGCATTCTGGGTAATTTGCTGGAGTTCAAAGCTGGAATATGCAGTGCATATTATTGTAGAGTCATCAGCATACTGGATTACTGAGCATTGTGGGAGAGTGGTGTGAACGTTGTTAATAAAGATGCTAAATAAGAGAGGACCAAGTATGGAGCCTTGGGGTACCTCTGTAGATGTACTGAGGAAGGGAGAGTAAGACTGTTGCCATTTGGTGGATTGCTGCCTATTGGAGAGATAGCTGTTGTACCATTGTAGGGTAGGGGGAGAAATGTGGAGAGTGGATAGTTTAGAGAGTAGGATAGTGTGGGAAATGGTATCAAAAGCTTTGGAGAGGTCAAGGAAAAGTGAAGCAATTATTTTACCAGAACCCCGTGCCTGGTTAACTGTATCAAGGAAGGATAGTAGGGCAGTAGTGGTGCTGTGTCCTTGTCTGAAACCATGCTGAGTGGGTGATAAAATTTGATTTTCATGCAGGTGGTTGAGGAGTTGGGCATGGATGCATTTTTCCAGTATTTTAGAGAGGGGTGAGAGAATTGCTATGGGTCGAAAGTTTGTGGTGTCTGTGTTGGTGCCACCTTTGTGTAAGGGAAGAATGAATGCTTTTTTCCAGATGTCTGGGACAAGGGATGCTTTAATTGATCTGTTAATGAGTATGCTGATGGGACAAGCTATAGAGTTTGCTGCTAGCTGCAGGAAGTGTGGGGATAGATTGTCAGGGGCCAGAGTACAGGGTTTTAGCTTAAGTAAAAGTTTTTTTATTGTGCTGGTGGGTATGGGGGAGAATTTTAGGTTAGGGTTAAGGGTAGACTTGTTTTCTGGGATGATTTGGTCATCAGCTGTCTTGGTGGTAAACAATGTTAGTGGTAAATGTCTGCATAGTCTGGTGCCTTAAACTATAGTAGAAGTGCACTAATGAGAGAATTGCCTCTGCTCCAGCCTGTGTTTCAGTGCTTTTATATTCTGCTTATCATTCACCTGTTTAAAAGTGCATTCTGTGTATGCCCCATCCCCCACTAACACATTAAGATAAAGTTTCTGAAAGACTGAAAATACTGGCATTATTTGATTGGAAGCCTCTGTCACTAGCCTGTTTGTTCCATGAAAACTTTTCAAACAATCTCCCCCTTTTGCTGTAGTGGTTTTATAAGGCTGTGTCTCTGACCTCCACCTCTTATGGTAGTCTGATTTTCAAAGTCCCTTCCTCCCTCTTTCATTGCTATTATCTGTTGTATAAGGTAGTTATGTACTCTTCCTGTCCATTGTTTTCCATAGATCCATGATACTGACTGCCAGACCTCCTTTACTACATGTCCCCTGCCCATTTTCCTAGAGCTCAGCAAAGCTTGGAATCCTAGCATGCATTGCATAAATATTTAACTTGTATCTAGTGCCATCTAGGCAATGTTATACACATTTGTTTGCTAAATTTTACCTGCTTAAGCTATTTTGAGTGATCATCACTACTGTTTTTGCTTTTAAGTGTGCATCTCATTGTATTTTTTGTAAATAAAAATGATCTTAGTGTCACTGTTACTAATGTAAGACGGTCTTGAAATTGCTTTCAGCAAGATATTTTCAGCTAGTTGTTCAACTGGTTTGTGATAGCAGTGCACTTGTGGGTCTCTTCTACTGTATTTCACATTTGGAGGACTGGGCTTTTTCAGCTCTATTCAGGAGGTGTTGTCTGGTCTGTCTGAATTCTGAAATACATTAGAACTATACAAAAGGACTCAACGTGAAGTCATTTTATTGGCCAGAAAGCTAATTTGCTTGTTTTCTGTTTTTTTTCCCCTGTGCTGCTATAAATTTGGCATGTTTGCATGGCTTAGCTGTGTCCTGTACAGTAGCAAAAACAGAAAGTAAATTTTCCATGTAGAACGAGCCATAAAACTGTACCCTGAAAAGCAACAATATAGAGCAAATACCTTGTGTGCCAACAAGCTCAGAGCAGCTTTGTGCACTGAGTGGCAATACCTACAGATTTAGAAGAATTTGGTATTGTGTAAACAAAGTTAGTAGAATGTAATAGCCTTTAGCATAATCTGCCCCAATAAAGCACCATTAATAGCCTTCTAACTTCAATACACCACGCCTTCTAGCTCACCAGTCAAAGGACTGGACAGCATGGCTATGCAGTTTTCTAACTTATTTGTAGCCATTTTGATGGAAATGTGCATCTTGAGACAATTTAGCTATTGTCTCATGTTTACCAACAAACATTTATTCCTTAAAGAAGTAGACACAGTATGTTTCAGGTCTACTTACGTACATAATGACTCTAGAGATTAAACTCTCTCATACACATGCACATCAGATTGTTGAAACCATGTACACATGGTTCAGGAACTATTCTAAGGCTAACCTCCTGCTATTAGTCAGAACCTGGCAAAATGTTAAGCCCCCATAAACCCTGACAACACTGCTGCCTATGCAGAACTATTCACAGAAACCCGTTACGAGCATGTTAATAGCTGCACAGAGGCAGCTGTACCCACCTGGAAAAAGTGTAGAACTAACTCAAAAAAAGCCTCCCTGGTGGAATCACAAAATCAATAGGCTGTATAACAAAAGGAAGAAAATCATTGCAAAAATTAGGAGGTGCAACTCCTAGCAGGATAAAAGCACTCTCATCAAACTAAACAAACAACTCAGTGGACAAATAAAGTCTACTAATGCCAAACTTGAGTTAAGATTGGCCTCCCAGGACAAGGACAACCACAAAGCATTCTATAGCTATGTCCACAACCTCAAAGGAATTACACAATTGTGTGCAGAGCTCATAGTAAATGGAGCCACCTATATTGAGCCAGAAGATATAGCAGATCTCCTGGCTGATAAATTCAGTTCCAACTCTCCCCTCTCTCCCCTCAAACATCCCTCAGGAAATATCATCAAATATAACTTCCCCTACTATCACTAGGGAACAGGTCCTTAATGCTCTCTATAAGATCAAGAACACTGCATTAGTGGGCCCAAGCAATATCCCAGGATGCCTCTAAATACCACGAAACATGACCTGTCAGGGCCTCTGGAATTACTATTTAACTGTAGCCTCCAAACAGGCTTCATACCTCATGAATGCAGAAGGGCAACAGTCATCCTCTGCACAAAGGTGGACCATCTGCAGACCTTGGAAACTACAGACCCATAAGTTTCACTAGTCTTATATGTAAAGCCATGGAAAGAATTATCATGAAAATGATCAATACTGATATAGTCAACCTCCAGACACTGAACCCCAACCCAGTTTGGTTTCATCAAGGGCAGATCATGCCTACTCAACCTGGTGGACTTCTTTGAGAAGGTCACCAAAGCAATGAATGAGGGCAAAATCATTCACACTGCCTACCCTGACCTGGCCAAGACATTTGACACAATACTCCACTCAGGCATTGTTGGCAAAATCAAGAGGTTAAGTACAAACCCATATGTCACCCAGTGGATAGCCAACTGGCTCATAGACAAAACCCAGGAAGTTAGAATTGGGGAATCCACCTCTATAAAGAGGCCACTAATGAGTGGAGTCCCTTAGGGATCAGTCCTTGAACCACTCCTTTTTGGCATTTACTTCTCAGAAGTCAAGACCAATGTCAGTGGTCTCTAGCTGACTAAATTTGCAGATGATTGCGAATTAGGAGCTGCCATTGAATCTCACACTGACACAAATGTTCTTCAGCAGGGGCTAACACAGACAAACAGCTGGTGTCAGAGCCATGGACTTAAACTAAATGCCATGAAATGCATAACAGTATCCTTTGGGAAGTCATGCATCCATGGTAACTATCATACTGACAACACACCCCTTAGAGTTGACCTAGTAGTCAGGGACTTAGGGACACATATATAGTAATCTAGCCTTTGACCATCATGTGTCTACAGTGGTGAGGGAATCATTCTATGTTGCGCAACTTATAAACAAAGGTATGGCATCTAAGTCCAAGGAGGTCATTGGTTCCACTGTATTCGGCATTCATCAGACCTATCATTGAGTACAATGCCCCCTTTGGCATATTCAACAATTGGAATATCTGCAGAGGTTCCTCACTAAAAGAATAGAGGGCATAAGTAAAATGTCCTATGCAGACTGCCTCAAGGCTCTATCCCTGTATTCTGTCTCCTACAGGCTTTTGAGGGAAGATCTATGCCTCGCATACAGGGCATTGTCAGATGCTACTCTGATAAACCTCCTGCAGATCCACAAAACAAACAGCACCAGAATTACCCATTCTAAAGACTTAAACCTTGCCTGTGATATAAGTAGGACCTGCTGGGCAGATAGGTATGTATCCCAGAGACTACCCCGCCCATAGAACAGGCTCCCCATTCATGTGAAGCAAAGTTTCTCCCTAACCCAGTTCAAGTGCAACTTGGACAATTGGATAAGAAACCATAAATTCATTCCTGGTTTAGCGCCATGTCTCTAATGGACACAAGCAACCTGTAAATGGTTCATGTCCCAGGCCCCTGCTTACACTTATCAAGGGAATCAGAACTTGTCAGAAATTTGGCATGCGTGGCTAGGCTTAAAAAGGCCCTTGTGGTTGTTAGCCTAGTAAACACCTTTAAACTTATGAACCTATAAACCTACAACACCCACCTCACATAGCATGCAACACACATATAGACTAACATATGCTGATATACTTAACAGCAATTTTCTTGAATAGCAAAGATTGCTTAGACCACCACTGTTAAGGCTACGCCTCAGCAAGTCCAAAGGCACTGAGAAAAGACAGCACCCCACATTACACATACTGTCACTCTCAGAGAAGCCACAAGCAATAAGCTCCTAAGGCAAGCAGACACACTTCCCAGGGCTCTTATCATATAGGACTACATTTACAATATCCTGATGCCCCTCTAACCAGGCTGAAGAAAGAGAAGATAATTGTTAGTTGCTTCTCTGGAGCCAGGATCTGCCAAATTACACATGGATTCAAGTCATTAAGCCACAGGTATCAGTATGATTCCAACACAATCCATGTAGGTGCAAATGAGCTGAGGTGTAACTCCCTGGAATATATGAAGAGGGATAATATGGATCTTGCTATGTGTCGTAGATCGGTATAAGCCCAGCATTGAGCAGCATATTACTATTACCAAGAATGATGCCACAATATAAACAAACAAAAAAGATTGATTTCAACAACTGCCTATCTTTCTGATGTCATTCTAAGGGGATCTAATATTTGTTAACTTGGAAAAATGTGGTTAACAGATCCAGTTAGGGTTGCCACCTTCCTTCATGGCTAAAACCAGAGTAAAGCCACGCCCCTCAAGTCACCACTAACCCCGCCTACCACAACCCCTCTCTTGCCCACATACCACCAATTTTGTGACATCACGATGGCATCACTCGGCGGGAACGCCCTCTTTTTCATTCTTGAAACCTGCTTTTGGCTGATTTACTATGCTTTTCTCTAAAAAAGCATAATAAATCAGCCGATTTACAAGCTCCGATAGTCTGTTTCCTTTTTGAAACAGAATACCAGAGTTTGTACAGTGTTTTCCAGGCTACTGGAGAATCAGTTTGATTTCTGGATAGTCCAGAAAAAAAACGGAGGAGTGGTAAGCTTAGATCCAGTTGCTTTGCCAAAGATGGTCTGCTCTTTTCCACTAAAGGCTTTTAAGTACTGGCTAAAACTTTATCCAGCCCCATAGTGCCTTTTTTAGGTAATGCCAGATTGACAAACCTACCAACATAGCAAAATCAACTAAGCTGAACTTCAAGGTACTACTGCTCAATGCCAAAGCCTACAAAAATAATCAAGCTAAATAGGCAACTAAAATGACTATTTATTTATTTATTTATTTATTTATTTAATTGTACATTTTTTTACCAGGAAAGTTCGACTGGGCAGGGTTGCCCATTTTCAGTAGGTCCAGGGAGAAAAGCTCCATACAATGTGTCACACAAAACATGTAACAATTTAGAAAAGAAACTTACATACAATGTATCTGTCCAAAAACTTATGACAATATGGAACAGTAACTTACAACAATTTCAAAAAGCTCCAAACAATTTGTCAAACCAAAAAAAGCATGTAACAATTTAGAAAAGAAAGTACATACAATATATCTGTCCCCCAAACTTACAACTATTTGGAAGAGTAACTTGCAATTTGGAAAAGTAACTTACAAGTTTTGTCAGAGAATGCCACAAGAGTATTAGTAGTACAGGGAAATATCAGAATATTCATGGGATTGTTGTTATACCTAACAGATCCTAACAGATAAGCCAACTTTGATGTTAAGATCACCTCCCAGATGAAAGATAACCATAAGGCTTTCTTCAGCTATGTCAAAAACCTCAAGGGCAGCACACACCAATGTGCTGAACTGGTGGTTAATGCTGATATAGTGAAGCTGTAAGTGGACAGATTAATTTCCAGCTTTACACTCCTCTCACCCCTCAAACATTCCCCAAAACATACCCTCAAACACAACCTCTCCAACTATAAGTAGGGAGCATGTACTGGCTGTGCTCGTTAAAGCCAAGAACATGGCCTCAATGGGCATCAATATCATCCCAGGATGTTTTCTGAACTGTCTAAAATATGACTTTATCAGGACTGCTGGAGTCATTATTTAACTAGAATTTTAAAAGAGGGTTTGTTCCACATGAATAAAGGACTGCAACGGTCATCCCCCTTCATAAGGGAGGACCTTTAACAGACCCTGAAAACTACATACCCATTAGTCTGATGAGTCTTACTTGCAAACTAATCTCCAGAGATCTTCAGACACTGGATCTATCCCAGTTTAGCTTTGTCAAAGGAAGGTCATGCTTACTCAATCTACTGACCTTCTTTGTAAAGGTCACTAAGGCAATGTATGAGGGGAACATGGTGCATTTGATACAATAGTCCACTTGGGCATTGTCAACAACCTTATGGAACTAAGTACAAACCCCTTTATAATGCACCACATAGCTACTTGGCTCACTGATAGGACCCAGGAGACTTCAATAAATGGGGCCACCTCTACAAAGAAGATGGTTACCTGTGGAGACTACCAGAGCTGTGTGCTAGACTGAAACTAAATGTCAGAAAATGCATTATTGTGTCCTATGGAAAGTTGTCTACTATAGGGAAGTACCACATCGACATTGGGATTCAGGAACATATGTGGATAGTGACCTAACTTTCAACTAACATGTTTCCATTGCCATAAGAAAGTCCTTCTATACTGTGCAGCTTATAAACAAAGAGATGTCAATGTCCCCCTTTACTCAGCCCTGATTAGGCAAATCATTTAATATAATGCCTCCTTTGGCATGTATCTGTTGAAACACATGCAAAAACTGGAATGACCCAGAGCCCTTTAGTATTAGCTTTTCTTCAGAGAAGTACATGCCAAACAGGAGAGGTCACAACACCAAACCCTGTAGTCCAATAGTGCCTGGTCTCTTTGTGAAGGTAACCTACCCTGTTTTGATCTCCTACCTCCTATCTATTAACCAGTTAGTAATCCAAAAGGTGATATGGGGGTTTATTCAAAGCTTATTTAGTTTCTAAGTCTGAGTGGGGAATTACGTCATAAGCATTAGCCAGGTAAAGGTATGGGGTGAGTACCATTTTACCTTCTTCCATTGTTTTGGTGACCTTTTCAAAGAAGTCCCAGGCTGAGTAAACTTTACCTGCCTTTGAATCCAAATTGAGATGGGTCAGGTGTTTGAAGGTTCCCTATATCCTGATTGATTAGTTCCATGATATATCTTTCCATGGCTTTGCATATGAAGCTGGTCAGACTTCTGAGTCTGTAATTACTTGTGTCTGTGGAAGGTCCTCCCTTTTGCAGGGAATGACTGTAGCTGTTCTCCATTTGCTTGGTATGAAACCTGTATGGGGGCTGAGGTTGAACAGTGCTGTTGGGGGGGATGGTTAAACCATTTTTCATGCTATTTAATAAGCATTTAGAGATATTGTCAGGACCCATTAATGCAGTACTTTTAGCTTTTGATAACATTTTTAGGACTTTGTCTTGTGTGATAACTGGAGGTGAGTCAGTTTTAGGTAGTTCTCATGGGATAGATGGAGGGGAGAGAGGGGTAGCATTTGAGCTGAATTTAGCTGCCAGTAGGTTCACTACATCTTCAGGCTTATTGTAGGTAATAACATTCACAATCAGCTCATCACATTGCTGCATTGTGCTTCTGAGATTATGAACAACTAAAAAAAAAGCCTTGTGATTGTCTTTGGCTGTGGTGGCTATTTTAGCCTTAAACTTGGCTTTGGGGGATGTTATTAAGCTCTGAGTTGCTTGTTTATTTCATTGACAAGGGCTCTATCATTCTAGGAATTACTCTTCTTACCTTTGGTCAAAATGTTCTTCCTTTTGTTGTAAAACTTTTTGATATTATGATTCCACTATCAGGGTTTGTTTCTGGGGTTTGCCCTGCACTTAGTTTCTGCAGGGTACAACTGCATATATGTAGTTGTTTACATGCTGGCTTAGTTGGGTGGTGTACACTTCCATTTATTCATTAGAGTTAATGGGGTTTGGAAGGTTCATAGGTGTGTACTAGGCTGATGACCCTGGAGCCTTTACAAGCCTAGCCCATAGGATTACCCTGGCATCGTGCCATCCGACCTTAGTTCCCAGTACCTCTTTCAAGCAGAGCCACTGGAGTGATCCCCGGGGTGAATTTTCTATTTCCCAAGGGGCAGCTCGTGGCATCAGGCTGCCGGACTGCAGCCCCCTCAGCTAAAGAGAAGAATAAAATATAAAAAAAAAAAAAACTTTTTTTATGTGTAGCAGTCATTTTTTTTTGTTTAATGCAAAATTCCGAGTCCGCGACTTGGAAGTACGCGCATGCGCACTTTAACCGCCTCGGGCTGCGGCGGTTTTAAACAGATTTTTTTTTTGTTTTGATTGCAGCCTGGTGGAGTAATGAAGGCATCATTGTGATGCCCAGAAGTCTATGCGGTTCCAAACCGCATAGACTTGGAAGGGGCTCGGACTGTGACGTCCGCAGGCACGTCATGACGTGCTTGCTGGGCTAAATGCTGCTGATTGGTTGTTGCTCTCTTCCCGGGCTTTATGTGCTGGGAAAAGAGCGAGAATCAATCAGTCAGTTGTGGGCTTGACTTGTGCATTGATTCTAATCGTGACCGATTTTATTAATAATTTAATTTCTTTGGCATTGGTCGGATTTTAAGTTTTTTTTATTTGGGTGGATTTTGTCAGCTGTGCTGGAGTGTGCAGCCTGTGCTAGCCTGAAGGAAGAACAGAAGAAGAAAGAAGAAGAAAGAAAAGAAGTTAGAAGAAGAACAGAGTGAAGGGGTGCAGAATTAAAGTAAGTATTGTAGCTCATGATTCACTTTTCTTGCAGCAATTGTACATTTTTGATAATATTTTTGGGTGATTATGATTAATATTGTATTAATTTGTCCCTAATTCGGAATTCCATGTATGGTGAGCAGTAATACAATAAAAGGCTAAACATAAGTCATAGGGCTACATACAACAGTTGCCTGTCAAGAGAGGGATTTGTTTAAACTTACTTTCTGACAATTAACAGTTTAACTGTAATGTCTAATGATAGAATAGCTATTTTTTAAGCTTATAAGATGGCTATTTGAAATTTATCCTTATTTTTGGGACTGTAATACCCTGTTAGTGGCTTTGTCCAGGATTTTTGTGCTAAGGTTGACAGCTATGGCAAGAATTGAATTCACTGAATGTGTTTGAGGGCTGTATTCCCTCATTACTGGGTTTGTCCAGGTGTTTTGTGCTAAGAGGTTGACAGCTATGATGAGAACTGAATTCATTAAATGATAGCCATTTAAGTTTCAGTCTTCCTCTCTTTCACAAAGCAGCTGATTTGGTGTAGTGGTATGTTGCTCTTGACTGTTTTGCACAGGGAGGGACCTTGGCAGTAAAATTTATGATACATGTATGTACACAGCATTTTATTCTAGCAGCTTTCCAAGATTATACAAGCAATGTTTAACGTGTCCCTGGTTTTTGCCCTTTTGACCCACCCCAATAAATTTGGCTTTTTCCAGACTTCTTGTGCTGCGAAGTTGAGATGCAGTTGAGTATTGAGTAGATTTTACAAGGAGCTGAGAGCTGCAGGGGAAGAGAAGTTTAGTGCTGATTATGCTAAGTCAGCTCACATTGCTAATAGCACAACAGGTTGTGTACTTGCTTTTGATGCAGAAATTTGTTGGTTCTATTCCCATAATGGGTGAATGCTGCCGTACTGAAAGTTAAGATACTAACTATGAGCCTGTTATCAGTTTGCCATCCATTTCCTATTGCAATATTACTAGCTTATTTTTAATGTAATTTAGGCAATTTGTTCCTCAGGGCATCAGACACTTTATTTTTCGATGAAACCATGAAATATAAAGGTGATTGCTAGCAGCAACCTCTTCATTACAGATTTATTTAATGTGGAATTATTTAGATGACTTTGACTACTTCAGAGATTGTGCCTATTTACTGATAATGGTGGACTGTAGAATTGTGCATATTTACTGATAATAGTGGACTGTAGAAGTTTGAGTAGACTTTTATGATGGAAATGTTCTGAATTGGGCAGTTTTGTTTCATTGTTTACTGGAAAAATGTTCAAAGCAATAGGAAGGTGTATCAAAGAGCACATGTATGTTTCATCTGCAAGGGGCCTATGATTTGAAAACAGCCCAAAATTAATCTTTATCTGCCACTGGCAAAATGTATTTTCTTTGAATGTGGGTTTCAATGCTGTTTCAATGAATGTGAGTTTCAAGGGCAGATAAGTTTTAATGCTAAGTTTTCATTGTGAGATTGCATTGCTTTGTTTAGTAGATGACTTAGTGTTTGTGCTGTAAAATACAAAATTCATCATAGAAGTAAAGCAGTATGCACATTAGTGTTTATGGTAAATGGAGTGAAATAGCCAAGTAATGGTTCATTGGAATGGCTGCAGAGGCTCCATTCAACCATGATTTTGTCAGGGGGGAAGGGCAGCAAACTCAGACAGGCCCAGCTGAACTATACCTCCCAACTGTCCAGATTTTCAAAGAATGAATATATTTTTGCTTCTTATTTTTGGTTTGTTCTTCATAAAATTTGTAGTTTTCTGGCAAATCATTTAGAAATTAAGTCACTAAATAATGATACACTGAGTTTCAGACTTCATAACCTTCAGAAAAATGCATGCTAAAGTAAGAACTGTTATTCTATCAACTGTCTCAATTTATACAAGAGCAATTTTTAGTACTGTTTATATGTTCCCCCAATATATTTGGCCTTGTTCAGATTTATTGCATTAACAGGTTGAGAGGTACATGCAAATTGCTTTATAGAATTAGGCATAGCCAACCTCTCAACTGTCCCCGATTTTGGCTCAAAATGTTGCTCTTCCCCCTAATAATCCCTCCGCAAAATAGCAATTTTGGAAGAAAACGTGGAGGGTTTACAATTGAGAAATAACTGTAATAATCAAAGTTATAGATTACTTGAAATGCATGTAGATTATTTTATTTTGTCAGCTGCTCAAGTTAGCGGTACTAATATTAAAGTGTCCCTTCTTTGACAGATTCCCAGCTGTATTGTGTGGCTATTTTATATTTTTGCATCACATTTGGTCCATTTTTCATAAAATTGTGTTTTTTGGCAAATTAGTGACAAATCACTACAGACTGAAGTTAGAAAATAATGACAGACATTTGAGGTTTCAGATTTTATACCCTTCAGAAAAGTCATACTAATGCAAGACCTATTCTAATATCTTTCTAAGTTTATTAGAGAAATATTTAAAAAAATTCCTTATTTTTGGGCCTTTGTCCCACTTCTGTGTATGGCTTTGTCCAGATTTCTTGCTCTGAGGTTGAGAGGTATGACAAATGTGTCAGGGCCATCACAGTCAGCCAGAGACATTTCAAATGTGACATACTTATTGAACCCCACTCCACCATGTAGTGACTCTGGATGTGTCCAAGCAAGGCAAGGAGTAGTTATGCAGTGTAAATGTGCAGTGTGTCCCCCCCATCCAAGGTAGACATAAGTACTACAGTGGCTTTTCATCTGTCCTTGATTTTGCAGAACGGTCTGGTTTCTGTCATATTTTTGTACTGTTGATTTATGCTTATTACTCAAAGTGCCTGTTGCTCTCTGTTTAAGTAGCAATGCTTTAATGACCATAAGGTAAGCTTGTCTGAGATCGTAAGATGCAAGTAAGCTTTAATAAGCATACTGTTAAAGAATTGTCAACATTGAAAGCCTTTCTGTTGTTGCCATGCAGAGAATACTTGACTAGATAATGTATAAGCCTTGGGTATTAAAGGACAGGATTCCATTATTTTAAAAAGCTCATTACACTTGTTGGAGACTTCCAGTCATCTCTACAGACTTTACCCATAAACTAAACAGAATGCCAATCATGTGTGGTCCATAACCTGTACAGTAACCTTTAAGCAATGTATCTTGAGCTTGTTTCTTGTTTGCTTTTCATTTTTTACTTTCGTGTTTTCCCCATGAAACAAGTAGATAGTTATCAGGCAGCAGGTATTTTTTGGATAAGAAACATTTTTACAAGTGGGGGCATCACAGAGATTTCTACTTTCAGCATGTTACTTGGTACTTTAATAAAGCTGAATATAAATTATAATTAGAACTGCAGTGCAAAGAGAAGTGGTTTGAGTTGAGTACTTCTGGTTTTTCTTATACTTGATTTTGACTGGCATTCCAGTAATGTATTTAAAAAGTAATTTATTTTTTCATGCCTCACAACCTTTTGTTTCCATCTAGATATTAAGTAAGCTGTCATGCAGGCAATTCATTGAAATATTTTTATTCTTCTACACTTATTTTTGTCTTGATTGGACTCTCATAATGATGGTTTGCCACCCAGGGCAGCGTATTTAATTAAAGTAATTTTTTGTGGTTTTGAGCATAGCTCCTCCCCTTTCTAGTTGACCACACCCCTTCCCCTTGACCCCACCCATTCAGCTGTCTCCTGCAGCCCCCCTTTGATTTGAAGTCACCGGCCACCACTGTATTTCCCATCCACTCATCAAGATTTCTCTTGAAGGGGGCCAGTGAGGTGCTCCGCTTGACATGCATGTGAAGTCTATCCCATAGCATGGGCAGTCTCTGGGTTATGAACCTGTCCCTCCAGCTTGTTCTTTTGATTGTGGTAATGAGGTTGAGGTCTCTGTAGTATGTAGTGCGGAGGGATTGGGATTTCTTTAGATGTAGCATTTCTAACAGAGCTGGGTCAGACATGGTTTTGTAAGTCAAGCAGAGATCGCTTCTAAGTAGGCGATATGAGACAGAGAATAGTTGGAGTTTTCGGAGTCTGTCCATATAGGACAAGTGTTTAAATCCTAGAATCCTCTTTGTGAGGTACTTTTGTGGCCTCTCCAGTTGTTGCAGGTGTCTAGTGAGGTACATGCTAAATGGGGCATTATACTCAATGATTGGCCTAATGAGGGAAGAGTAGAGGGAGACAACGACCTCTTTTTTCTTGGATGAAAAACCCTTAGTAATGAGATGTGCCCCACAGAAGGACTTTCTGACCACAGTGGCAATGTGGTGGTTGAAAGAGAGGTTGCTGTCAACTTGTGTTCCTAGATCTCTTATAATGCCTTCTGTGTTCAGTGGACTACCATCGATGTGGTAATTCATGGGAACTGGGTTTTTCCCAAAGGGGATGATGACACATTTTTGGCAGTGAGCTTAAGGCCATGGTTCTGACACCAGTCATTGGTCTCAGTGAGGCCTTTATGTAGGATATCAACAACACTTGGGGAGTTAATAATAGCTCCCAACTTGCAATTGTCTGCAAACTTTGTCAGCCAGAGTCCCTTTGTGTTAGCCTGGACTTCAGAGAAGTAGATACCAAACAGAAGAGCACCCAGAACCGAACCCTGTGGGACTCCACTCATGACTGGTCGGCAGTCTGACTTGAAGTCAGCTACTTTCACACTGTGGGTTCTATCTGTGAGCCATTTTGCAACCCACCTAGTGATACAGGGATTGATGCCTAGCTTACGGAGGTTTTTCTATGATTCCTGTGTGAGGAATGGTATCAAAGGCCTTGGGCAGATCAAGGTAGGCTGTGTGAACCACCTTGCCTTCATCCACAGCTCTGGTGACTGACTCAAAGAAGTTGACCCAAGTTGAGCAGGCATGATCTACCCTTAACAGAACCAAACTGTGTGGGATCCAGAGTTTGGATATTCCCTATATCCTTGTTTACTAGGTCCATGGTGATGGGTTCCATAGCTTTGCATATCAGACTCATTAGGCTAATGGGGCAATAGTTCCCAGGGTCTGTAGTTGCTCCACCTTTGTGGAGAGGGATGACTGTAGCAGTGCGCCATTTGGTAGGGACAAAGCCTGAGGTGAGGCTGTGAGTGAACAGAGCACACAGGTGAGGTGCCAGTTCACTCTGTACTTCATGTAGAACACAGCCAAGGATATTGTCAGGTCCCATAGAAGCTGTATTCTTGGCCTTGGACAGTGCTGTTTTAACCTGTGCAGCAGTAATACTGGGTGTCTGGCAATCTACTGTTAATGTGATAGGTCCTTTGGGAGGGGAGAGAGGGGTAAAGTTGGCACTGAATCTGTCGGCCAGTATATTGGCAATATCTGTTGGCTCGGTATAGGAAGTACCATTGTGCAGTAGCTCAGAGCAAATCTGGGTATTGCCGTGGAAATTCTTTACATAACTAAAGAAGGCCTTGTGGTTGTCTTTACTATCTGCTGCAATTCTGTTTTCATAGCTAGCTTTAGAGGATTTGATGAGGGATCTCAACTTTTTGTTGAGACTGATGAGAGAGTTTTTCCAGTCTTGGGACTTCACCTTATTCCGCATCAGTTTCCTCCTTCTGTTGTAGAGTTTGTTAACGGCAGGGGACCACCCGATTGGCTTCCTATTTTTGGAGGAGAGAGTCTTAGTTCTATTGGGTATGGCAAGATCCATGCATTTGTGTATGTGTTTGCACAATGCATTGGGGTATGATTCGGCAGTCATGCAACTATTCTCCATTTGCACTGGTGCTGTGAAGTTAGCCACCTCTGTTTTTAGGAGCTTGTTTTTGAAAGCTTGCCACTGTATCACTTAGGAGTAGGTAGTTTGCCTTAGAGAAATTTCTAAAAGTACATTGGGTGGAAGAGGCTTTTGGTTTCAATTTTATTTAAAAGGAAACTACTTAATGGTCAGACCTAACAAGTGACAAAGATATGCAAGTGATAGTCTCCTAGTATCGATCAGTAACACCATCATATTTTCCTATGCTTGCTTCATTATGTTAGTGGGTTTATCAGGTGAGCATTCCCTAAAAAGGTTCTATGTGGTGGACAATGTCTTTGCCAATAATCAAGACCCCAGAGTAGACAGATGCAAGCCATCCCTGGCAAAGCAGCATGGTCTGCCAATCATATCCTTCCAGGCTGACAAATATTGAACCCCCTTTGAGTGACATCAAAAAGTAAGCCAATTACTGAAGTCAATTATTTTCTGCTCATATTGTGGCATCATCCTTGAGAAGGTAGAATGCTGCTCAGTGCTAGACTCGTACCTATCTGGGACACAGTGGTACATCTTCAGTCACTGACACCCACATGTATTATGACAGAGTTATATGGGTACTTGTTGTCCAAGGACTTGAGAGTGTGTGTGATCTGAAGGATCCTGGCATCAGACAAACAACTAACCATCACTCTTTTCTTGCCCAGCCTCGTAAGAGGTACATCTGTATATGTCTTACAATGGAATCATCCTTAACAAGATTTTTTTCTAGGTCAATGCTGCCTTATGAACTCAGCACCTTTGACTTTAGGACTCATTGTGCTATTGAGGTGGTAGGCTTAACTTGCTGAATTTACTTTGTGCCTGTGCTGTGTGTTGGAGGTTTAGGCTAGTCGATCTTCAGAACCTCAGGATATGATGGATTACGTGTATTGTCATGGCCTTTGTGAGGTGTGGTGTGTGGTATATACCATGGACTATTTTGGTGACCGAGTTTATTGCATGTGTGAGATTTTTGCCTCAAAGTACATTATGTATGTACGTCCATCACACACTGTGTTATGCTGGTTGAGTAAGAGATGATTGGCAGACAACAAGAGACAATTCTTACAATGTCTTAAGATACACATCTCCGTCAGGCTGGCTACAGAAGTTGTGAGGAAGTGCTGGTCCATGGTTTCAACAGGAATGAGTTAGGGGTGGCAATAACTGCTTGGTATTGAGTTTGTTTAGGTTAATGTTTGGGTGGACTTACTACTAAGGTGAGGGCAAACGCTTAGTTATCTGCTCAGGAGTGTATGGGATGCAAGTGTGTGCGTGTGAGTGTTTCTGGGTTTGGGTTAGAATAAGGGGTTTGTTATTAGATAGCTTATATGTTGTTTATGTATGCAAAGTGAGTTTATGAGTGTCTTGTGCAGTGGTACTGTTAGGGAAAGAGTTTTAGTAAGGCAATGTGATGGCTTTCGGTAATGTGTAAGGTTAGGGTTAGCACTTGTACATAAGTCGGTACAGAGGGACTAATTGTACCACTTTTCAAACAAATTATGCTATTTATTTAGTTTGGTTGTTTTCTTTCATTTTTTTTTTTGCAGGCTAATGGTTTGTGTTTTTCCTTTATTTTGTCTAATTTCTTTTGCTGTTTTTCTTTCTTTTTCAGTTTTGTGCAGATTTTGCTCATCTCTTTTTTTATACATAATTTTCTCCCACTAGGATTTTTGCGACAGCATTTTTCTCATTAGTATTTTTTTGTAATGTCACATTGTCATTTTTGTCTGTTTTCAATGTTTTTCAGTTCTTTCTTTATTCAAAGTTTGTGTTTCATTTCATTGTTGGCTGTTATTCTTTTTTGTAACATGGTACCAGCCCATGTTTGAGTGTTCTGCCAGCTGTCTAATCATCCAAAAGGGCTCTTAAATACGAGGACAGAGGGAATGCCTTCTTAACTTAATTAGGACACTATTCCATATAAGAAAAGAGTTTTAAATGTAAACCCATCTGTAGCTTTAGAGTAAGTAACTGCCTTTTAAAAAGGCCAAAACAATTGTGTTTCTAATGTTTGTCAAATGATTTAACAAATGGATTCATACAATAAATGTATTTATTTAGTTAGTTATTGCATTTGTTTACTGGAATGGTCCGACTGGGTAGACATGCTGCCCCATTTCAGCAGAGACTTGGGAAGAAAAACTTCACAACAAAATGAGTAAGCAATAAAACAATAGTTAATATATTTTAGACAATAAGCATAAATACATTTTAGGTCAATGTAAGTGAGTTGCAGTTTGATTAAGTTTTTTTTTTTATCCAATAATGCAAATTACTTTAAAGGACACAAAACTCAAACAGATCATTCTCAAAAATGTATATGAAATGTAGTACAGTATACGATGTTCGAATATAAGTTCATTACTGTATGATTATGAACTCCTAGCTTTATAAGAAAATAAAAATGTAAATTTTCAAGTTGGGTAATTTGCTTAGCATGGGATGAATAAAAGTCTTTATTGCACTCCACTGCAGGTACATCTAGTAATATAAACATTGGGAACATGACTACCTTAGGCATTTTGCAAATTTTCTAATGTCCTAATATTTCAAACAATGGATAATGCATGATAGTTTAGTCAGTGAGTGAGTGAATAAGTTTGTTTGCTAGTTAGTTAGTTAATCTGATTCACTGACCAGGTAAGTAGACTAGTCCAAGGACTCTTCTCAGCCATGACCAGGATCAAATGGAAAGGAAAATTAAAAGAATAAAATGACAACTGAACCTGGCTACATGGTGCTGAGGAAAAGAGCCCTTACTGCAAAGCAGGTTACCAGAGTTCATTCAGCAGCCCTAGCACTGAAGGATCCAGGCAAAGAAGGAGAGGAGTGATGGGAAATGGTCATTCTGACTCTCTGGGAGGAGGGGAGGGGAGGGGAAGGGAGTGGGTGCTTAGAAAGAACATGAGGAAACACAATTTTCTGTTGGAGACTGGTGAAACCACTTCCCATGATTGGGGGGCACTTGCTGGCAGCATTCCTTCCAAAAGTCAGAAATGACGGATAGCCCATTGCATGTCCCCTCCAACTTTGCAAGCCAGATATCCACAAGGACTGTAGAGCTAAAAAGAAAATTTTCTAACATCCCCAATGAATGACTATCGAAATGATGATGGCTCCTGGTCAACCCTCACCCTGTGTTGAGAAACAAATGGGCCAACTGTCCACGATGGGGCTGACAGCTAACAGGCAGTGGGACCAAAACAATGTGAAAAAAGAATAATTACACTGAGTTTGTAACAATACATTTTTATATCAATAACAAAAGGATCACAGACTTGCATATAAAACAAAAATGCACCAAATGAACAATTACCAGACTAAAATTTTATTTATTTCTTGATTTTGGCCCTTACATTATACAGTCTGCTGATCATTTGATGAGAGGCTGGACAAGACTCACTCTCTGTATGTCCATCATTTCTGCCTGGCTAGAATGGAAATGACTCTCCTTCTACCAGCCAGGCAGCAACACACATTACTAAATCAGGGCCTAAACCGGTACTTTGACATACTCTGTCCATCTTGCAATGCTTGGTATGACTGGCATGCTTCTCTTGCGTTAGACTGCTAGTGAAGGTACACTATCCTCCAACGGGTGTCTTTCCTCATCAGGAAGTCCTTGTTGTACCCATATCTCCAAGATAAGCAGGGCAACCTTAGTTACTGATCCCCATTCCTTCTAGTTGGCCTTCTACACCACTGGTGTAATCAAGACTTTATCCTTATGTTATACAGAGCCGATCGCTTATATTATGTTTAGATACTCTGTTTTTCTGCTCAAGTCATTCTGTATAGGATACCTGTAGATTTAATCACTAAATAGCATTTTACAATTGGAAAATCTCTTTGAAAGCATTTTTCTGTAAATAATTGTTATTTGAAAATCATTCTGAGTGAATCAGATATCTATCTATCTATCTATCTATCTATCTATCTATCTATCTATCTATCTATATCTATCTACACACATTCCCACACACATTTTTATATTTATATGGGTTTACTTTATAATCGCAAAATCCTGAATATCGAATTTCAGAATCTCGAGATCATAAAGCCAAAATCTTAAAATCCCGAAAGCCCAGAAGCGTGAATTTCAAAATCGCGACTCCTACACTAACCATACACCACACACATACACATACACACAACTTCCCCCACACAAAAACACACAAACCTACACTACATACAAGCAGGGGGAAAGCCCCCCCTGCACCCCACACCCCCCCTACTTAAATATACTAACTCCAAGGTCGCACTACACAGACAAACACATGAAAACACCACCATACAAGCTACACTCACACACACACACACACACACACACACACACACACACACACACACACACACACACACACACATCACAGTAACAAAACACACTGACACACACTAAAGCCCCTAACTAAAACCCTTAAACATAAATACTTACCTGAACTTCCAGCTATCCATTTACACAGTGCAATACCAGAAGCGCTACTTCAACATCTCCGTACTTCGAGATTTTGAAATTCGTGCTTCTGGGGTTTTGGAATTTTGAGCTTTCGGCTTTATAATCTTGGGATTCTGAAATTCAATATTTCAGAATTTTGGGATTATAAAGTGTTCTCATTTATATTTATATATATAATTTTAATTTTATATATATATATATATATATATATATATATATATATATATATATATTTATATATATATATATATATATATGTATATACACACACACACACACACACACACACACACACACACACACACACACACACACACACACACACACACACACACACACACACAAATACATACGCACACACAAATACATACGCACACACATAGAAATATATCTCTCCCCTGCACCAACTTAATAATGGGTGCTAAGAATTTCATTGCCCCTTTCCTCGCCCTAACCCTACACCTTAACATCATTAAAACCTCTTGTAACACTGCCACTACACAAGCCAGACTCAGACACCTAAACATTCATAAACACACACAAACAACACTACATCTATCACCTAACTTAATTCTTACCCTTGACCTAAAATACACAAACTCATACACAAACACATAACACCCATGCTTCACTCATCCCTGATCCTAACCCTAACTCACATATACACACACACACACACACACACACACACACACACACACACACACACACACACACACACACACACACACACACACACACACGGTTTCACCCCCACAACCCAACTTGCTTATAGCGACAAGCCACCTTTCAGCCATCCATACCATCGACATTAAATCACACCCCTGCATTTGTCAAACAAACATACATTTGGTCAAATGCAGGAGAACTATATATATATATATATATATATATATATATATATATATATATATATAGATATATATAGATATATATAGATATATATATATATAGATAGATATATAGATATATTGGAATACATCAGGTGCATATGTGATAGACAACTGTTTAATGAACTGCACAGGATCAATTAAGCAGCTGCTTGATAGGTGTGCAAGAAAGACTGCATGATAATCATGTTGGTGAATATGCCCTTACCCCTTGTTTGTGCAATTTTGGAGTTAGTATATAATTAGCAGGAGGTGGGGGGAGTGGGGGGTTGCCCTCTGTAAAAAAATGTTTTTTATCACTTTTTTTAAATGAAAATTTTGCATGTGCAGAGGTTGTTTCTCATGTGTACTGACATGTCAATATTGGTGTTTTTGGAGTTTTGCCAGTTTGTGATGGGTGTACTCGATTATATTAAATTAATCTATATCCATATATATATCAAAAGACAGAGAGATCTTGCTAACATCAACCATGCTTTGAGTGATAGTTGCTTGAATTTTAAACCTCACCTCATTGGCTCATATTTAACTTTTCACTTCATGGTGAAATGTTATCACAGCACTCACCTATAAATGAGTTGTGAGTGGTCTGAGGCTATTGCACATAAAAGTGCAAGACAGGCTGTGCATTATCTGTCAACGACAGCCCTTTCTTGAAGGTGTAGCAACTTTAGAGTGAAGAATAAAGTAGAGAGCATGTGGCCCTTAACATCCCACACGGGGATGCAGAAGGGGATTCAAACTGAAAAGTGACAAGCTCAAGCAGATGCATTAGTATGTTTGAAGTAGAGATGTCATTTACAAAGTGGTATCATGTGCTTGTGTGGTGCAAGCTCCAATGAGTAGGAAAACATATTGTATCTCAGTCCCACTGTTCTTTATTTATTGTTTTTTTTATTTTAACTAAGATAAAGATTGATTCTATATTATTGATTTTGAGTTTGGATACTTCATGTGGGGTACAAACTACTTTGAGTAGATTACATCAGTGTCTCCTTGTCACAATGGCCTTTTTGTACGGTATCATAGCAAGGGAGTGTGAATTTTAGTTATGTTTTTGAGATTTCTGTAATATTTGGAACATACTGGGCTATCTACCCAGGAAAAACTGGTGTTTTATTCTGAAGATTATTTCAATTTACATGGTGTAATTTAGGTCTTTGGTATTAGCCAGAAAGGGGAGATTAGGACTATGCAATGTCGCATTGATGAGAGGGAGAGGGTTTGGGGCGTAAGGCACCGCAATTTATAAACGTAGAGTTCATGTATGAGCAGTTATAAGTTTGGTTGTACTTAATAGGATTTTAAATGTTTTTGATAATTAAAATAAATCTAATTTGAGTAGTATAGGTGAAATATAGCTAATCAAAAGAGGAGGAGCTTTGCATGCTATACAATCTACTAATCATATAAAACAATGTATTTAAGTAAGTGGTGCTGCTGTTAAGGACTATAAGGAGCTGTGACAAAACAATGTTTAATGTGAGCAATGTGATAGCTTCCTTTTTCTTAACTGGATTGTGCATTTTTTTATATTTTTCAGCAACTGATTTGAAGGGTAGTTTTGTACTGTGTTTTTTTCTGATTTGTGTTGCCATGCATTACATGGTTTTAGATAAGGTAAAAGGTTATGCTGTGAGGTTTTGTTTTTATTAGGATATATGTTCCTTCTTACCATTGCATAAATCCTTATATCTGCATAAAATATTTGAATTTTGTTTCTGATAAATATGTGTGGAGCTTTTCTTCCTGGGCCACAACTGAAAATGTGCCTTTTTGGTTCAGCTGGCCTATCACAGGAAAGGAAAACAAAGGAAATAAATAAATATATAATGTGCTACTTGTTCATTTGGTACTTTAGGTTGAAGTAGAAGGATGATATAGCAAAGAGTATAAGTGTAAAGCCACCTGAGGTTGGCAGGATTTGGAGACAAGCTGAGAAGTAAAGTGTGCCACATCCATGCCCGGAGTGAAACAGCCTGTTGACAACTGCAGAAATGATTCCCAGTAAAAAGGTTTGCACCTGGTAACAGACACTGATACTGAATCCTTAAGGGGAAAAAGCCAGATTTTACACTACTAACAGAGTGTGATACATATACTGTCCAACATGATTTGGGGGATAAGTACTAATCATAGGATCATAGGAAGTTAATAGGCTATTGGCCCTGAGGCCCTTAAAAGACTAGCCAAGAGTTTAGCCCATGTTTAGACAAGTCAGCATCCAAAGTACTGTCATCTTTATGACTGTAAGATGGTAGTATTATACAGAAGCTGCTTTATAGTGATAACATAATGGCTACCTTACAAATCTGTAAGTACTGAGTACTCTGAGGGACAGGATTACAAATGTGGATTCAGTTTTATGCTGCACAGACTGGCACTAGACTAGTGGATACCTGTACCCACTTAGCAGTTTGCTTCAGTAGCAGGGTGTTGATATGTGACACTGTAGCAATCCATGTGTACAGCAGCACAGAGCCCTAATGCTGTAAGATTCCAAGGATGCAAAATTATTAGGGAAAAGCTGGAGAATTAATGCAATTACACTAAACAGGAAAACTCTTCACAGTGTATATCTGTGTAACTATGCCAGATTTATTTAGTTGACTTTGTGTGACTGACACCAAACGTACAGATGCTTGATTTACTGATCCACTGCACCATCTGACCAACACAACAAAAATACAGAAACAGGTTAGTTCAAAGCATTTTTGTATATGTGTGCATATAGATAATATACATTTATACACCTATACATATATACACACACACACACACACGTCAATATATCTAAATTACTACAAATAATATAAATATATATATATATATATATATATATATATATATATATATATATATACAATATATAATATAAATATAATATAAATAATATTAACTATAAATATATAAATAGATATATAATATATAAATAAATACATAAACTATAAAAATAGTCTAAATTAATGACTATTGAGGCAAAGCTGCTTTGATTGTACATACTGGAGTGTCTTTGAAGATTCTGCTGCTAATTTGCATGAACTGGCGGACACAGTAGCACCAGTGGCGGCCGGTGACTTCAAATCAAAGGGGGGGCTGCAAGAGACAGCTGAATGGGTGGGGTCAAGGGGAAGGGGTGTGGTCAACTAGAAAGGGGAGGAGCTATGCTCAAAACCACAAAAACTAACTTTAATTAAATACGCTGCCCTGGGCGGCAAACCATCATTATGAGAGTCCAATCAAGACAAAAATAATTGTAGAAGAATAAAAATATTTCAATGAATTGCCTGCATGACAGCTTACTTAATATCTAGATGGAAACAAAAGGTTGTGAGGCATGAAAAAATAAATTACTTTTTAAATACATTACTGGAATGCCAGTCAAAATCAAGTATAAGAAAAACCAGAAGCACTCATCTCAAACCACTTCTCTTTGCACTGCAGTTCTAATTATAATTTATATTCAGCTTTATTAAAGTACCAAGTAACATGCTGAAAGTAGAAATCTCTGTGATGCCCCCACTTGTAAAAATGTTTCTTATCCAAAAAATACCTGCTGCCTGATAACTATCTACTTGTTTCATGGGGAAAACATGAAAGTAAAAAATGAAAAGCAAACAAGAAACAAGCTCAAGATACATTGCTTAAAGGTTACTGTACAGGTTATGGACCACACATGATTGGCATTCTGTTTAGTTTATGGGTAAAGTCTGTAGAGATGACTGGAAGTCTCCAACAAGTGTAATGAGCTTTTTAAAATAATGGAATCCTGTCCTTTAATACCCAAGGCTTATACATTATCTAGTCAAGTATTCTCTGCATGGCAACAACAGAAAGGCTTTCAATGTTGACAATTCTTTAACAGTATGCTTATTAAAGCTTACTTGCATCTTACGATCTCAGACAAGCTTACCTTATGGTCATTAAAGCATTGCTACTTAAACAGAGAGCAACAGGCACTTTGAGTAATAAGCATAAATCAACAGTACAAAAATATGACAGAAACCAGACCGTTCTGCAAAATCAAGGACAGATGAAAAGCCACTGTAGTACTTATGTCTACCTTGGATGGGGGGGACACACTGCACATTTACACTGCATAACTACTCCTTGCCTTGCTTGGACACATCCAGAGTCACTACATGGTGGAGTGGGGTTCAACAAGTATGTCACATTTGAAATGTCTCTGGCTGACTGTGATGGCCCTGACACATTTGTCATACCTCTCAACCTCAGAGCAAGAAATCTGGACAAAGCCATACACAGAAGTGGGACAAAGGCCCAAAAATAAGGAAATTTTTAAAATATTTCTCTAATAAACTTAGAAAGATATTAGAATAGGTCTTGCATTAGTATGACTTTTCTGAAGGGTATAAAATCTGAAACTTCAAATGTCTGTCATTATTTTCTAACTTCAGTCTGTAGTGATTTGTCACTAATTTGCCAAAAAACACAATTTTATGAAAAATGGACCAAATGTGATGCAAAAATATAAAATAGCCACACAATACAGCTGGGAATCTGTCAAAGAAGGGACACTTTAATATTAGTACCGCTAACTTGAGCAGCTGACAAAATAAAATAATCTACATGCATTTCAAGTAATCTATAACTTTGATTATTACAGTTATTTCTTAATTGTAAACCCTCCACGTTTTCTTCCAAAATTGCTATTTTGCGGAGAGATTATTAGGGGGAAGCGCAACATTTTGAGCCAAAATCGGGGACAGTTGAGAGGTTGGCTATGCCTAATTCTATAAAGCAATTTGCATGTACCTCTCAACCTGTTAATGCAATAAATCTGAACAAGGCCAAATATATTGGGGGAACATATAAACAGTACTAAAAATTGCTCTTGTATAAATTGAGACAGTTGATAGAATAACAGTTCTTACTTTAGCATGCATTTTTCTGAAGGTTATGAAGTCTGAAACTCAGTGTATCATTATTTAGTGACTTAATTTCTAAATGATTTGCCAGAAAACTACAAATTTTATGAAGAACAAACCAAAAATAAGAAGCAAAAATATATTCATTCTTTGAAAATCTGGACAGTTGGGAGGTATAGTTCAGCTGGGCCTGTCTGAGTTTGCTGCCCTTCCCCCCTGACAAAATCATGGTTGAATGGAGCCTCTGCAGCCATTCCAATGAACCATTACTTGGCTATTTCACTCCATTTACCATAAACACTAATGTGCATACTGCTTTACTTCTATGATGAATTTTGTATTTTACAGCACAAACACTAAGTCATCTACTAAACAAAGCAATGCAATCTCACAATGAAAACTTAGCATTAAAACTTCTCTGCCCTTGAAACTCACATTCATTGAAACAGCATTGAAACCCACATTCAAAGAAAATACATTTTGCCAGTGGCAGATAAAGATTAATTTTGGGCTGTTTTCAAATCATAGGCCCCTTGCAGATGAAACATACATGTGCTCTTTGATACACCTTCCTATTGCTTTGAACATTTTTCCAGTAAACAATGAAACAAAACTGCCCAATTCAGAACATTTCCATCATAAAAGTCTACTCAAACTTCTACAGTCCACTATTATCAGTAAATATGCACAATTCTACAGTCCACCATTATCAGTAAATAGGCACAATCTCTGAAGTAGTAAAAAAGTCATCTAAATAATTCCACATTAAATAAATCTGTAATGAAGAGGTTGCTGCTAGCAATCACCTTTATATTTCATGGTTTCATCGAAAAATAAAGTGTCTGATGCCCCTGAGGAACAAATTGCCTAAATTACATTAAAAATAAGCTAGTAATATTGCAATAGGAAATGGATGGCAAACTGATAACAGGCTCATAGTTAGTATCTTAACTTTCAGTACGGCAGCATTCACCCATTATGGGAATAGAACCAACAAATTTCTGCATCAAAAGCAAGTACACAACCTGTTGTGCTATTAGCAATGTGAGCTGACTTAGCATAATCAGCACTAAACTTCTCTTCCCCTGCAGCTCTCAGCTCCTTGTAAAATCTACTCAATACTCAACTGCATCTCAACTTCGCAGCACAAGAAGTCTGGAAAAAGCCAAATTTATTGGAGTGGGTCAAAAGGGCAAAAACCAGGGACACGTTAAACATTGCTTGTATAATCTTGGAAAGCTGCTAGAATAAAATGCTGTGTACATACATGTATCATAAATTTTACTGCCAAGGTCCCTCCCTGTGCAAAACAGTCAAGAGCAACATACCACTACACCAAATCAGCTGCTTTGTGAAAGAGAGGAAGACTGAAACTTAAATGGCTATCATTTAATGAATTCAGTTCTCATCATAGCTGTCAACCTCTTAGCACAAAACACCTGGACAAACCCAGTAATGAGGGAATACAGCCCTCAAACACATTCAGTGAATTCAATTCTTGCCATAGCTGTCAACCTTAGCACAAAAATCCTGGACAAAGCCACTAACAGGGTATTACAGTCCCAAAAATAAGGATAAATTTCAAATAGCCATCTTATAAGTTTAAAAAATAGCTATTCTATCATTAGACATTACAGTTAAACTGTTAATTGTCAGAAAGTAAGTTTAAACAAAGCCCTCTCTTGACAGGCAACTGTTGTATGTAGCCCTATGACTTATGTTTAGCCTTTTATTGTATTACTGCTCATCATACATGGAATTCCGAATTAGGGCCAAATTAATACAATATTAATCATAATCACCCAAAAATATTATCAAAAATGTACAATTGCTGCAAGAAAAGTGAATCATGAGCTACAATACTTACTTTAATTCTGCACCCCTTCACTCTGTTCTTCTTCTAACTTCTTTTCTTTCTTCTTCTTCTGTTTTTCCTTCAGGCTAGCACAGGCTGCACACTCCAGCACAGCTGACAAAATCCACCCAATTAAAAAAAACTTAAAATCCGACCAATGCCAAAGAAATTAAATTATTAATAAAATCGGTCACGATTAGAATCAATGCACAAGTCAAGCCCACAACTGACTGATTGATTCTCGCTCTTTTCCCAGCACATAAAGCCCGGGAAGAGAGCAACAACCAGTCAGCAGCATTTAGCCCAGCAAGCACGTCATGACGTGCCTGCGGACGTCGCAGTCCGAGCCCCTTCCAAGTCTATGCGGTTTGGAACCGCATAGACTTCTGGGCATCACAATGATGCCTTCATTACTCCACCAGGCTGCAATCAAAACAAAAAAAAAATCTGTTTAAAACCGCCGCAGCCCGAGGCGGTTAAAGTGCGCATGCACGTACTTCCAAGTCGCGGACTCGGAATTTTGCATTAAACAAAAAAAAAATGACTGCTACACATAAAAAAAGTTTTTTTTTTTTTTTTTATATTTTATTCTTCTCTTTAGCTGAGGGGGCTGCAGTCTGGCAGTCTAATGCCACGAGCCGCCCCTGAGTAGCACCTTATGTCAGCTTTTGTGAAGATAAGTGCGTCTCCTCTAATACCTGATTAAAATTTAACAACAGCAAAAAAGATGTTATGTACTTACCATAACATTCCATGTGTGTTATCCATTTCATCTTCATTCTTCACTGGTGGGTTCGGAACCAATCCTAGGTTACGTCTCGGCCGTATACTAAAGCTCGAGGTCTTCCACTGGCTCGTGGCTGTATCCCTATCTGATCATACCCTAGGAAAGCTCCCCAGATCTTGTTTGCTAATAAAACAATATGTAACAGTAAAAATTCAAACTTAACAGCAGTGAAGAAGGCCGGAGAACATATTTTCCAATCTTGACCACTTTGTCCTCCAGAAGCCAAAGGCTGGGGGAAGGAGGGTGGGATGTAAAAATGAAGGTGAGATGGACAACACACATGAAACATAATGGTGAGTACATAACTTCTTTATGTGATGTTGTCCTATCTTGCCTTCATTCTTCACTGGTGGGACAGCGTCCTTAGCACTACATTCCTTGGGCATCTCACAGGAGAATATTCTCCAGAACAGTGGACCCAAAGAAGGTCCTGTTCCTGGAGGCCAAATTCACTTTGTAATGAGTAATAAAGGTACGAGGCCTTTCCCATGTTGCAGCAGCACAAATGGTGTCAATTGGTAGTCTAGCCTGAAAAGCAGATGAGGCTGCTATGGCTCTTGCAGAATGACCCTTAACTTTAGACAGTAGATCTTTGTTGTGAGATTTGTATTTAAAGGTAATGCAATATGATTGCCATTTTGAAAGTATGACTTTAGATACTGGAGCACCTTTTTTAGATTCTGAAAAGGAAACAAATAATTGGTCAAAATTTCTGAAACCCTTTGTCCTGTGGAAGTAGAAGCGTAATTGTCTATGTACGTCAGTTGATGTAGCGCATATTCTGCCTTGTTGCCATAGTTAGGAAAAAAACACTGGTAGTTCTATGGACCAGTTTAAATTAGACTCTGAGCATACTTTTGGTAGGAAGGATGGGTTTGTTTGAAGGGAGACTCTGTCTTCATGGAAAAGCATGTAGGGGGGCTTCACCGATAAAGCTCGCAACTCTGAAACTCTTCTAGCAGAAGTGATGGCAATCAAGAGAATTGATTTCCATGTCAAGAACTTTAGATCACAGGATGATGCAGGTTCAAAGCTGGGACAATCAAATAGGATAGAACAAAGTTTAGGTCACATGGTGATAAAGGGGTCTTAATAAAAAAGTGCCCTCTAGAAAACCTTTTCATAGTCTGTGAGACATCAGTCTTAGGCCCAAATCACGTACATGAAAATTACTGCTAACTGAACTCAGATGGTAGTCGCAGCTGCACCTTCATCAAACAGCTTTGTCAAAAATTCAAGAATGGAACCTATTGGAGCAGAAAAGGAATCAATGTGGTTACTTAATGCCCGAGAAGGAAATCTTTTCCATTTACTCATGTATAATCTCCTTGTTGAAGCCTTATGAGACGAGATCAAGATATGCTTCACAGATGAAGGAAGGTTAGGGAGCCTGGCCATATTTGGAATCGGAGCAGCCAAACTGTCAATTTGAGTGTTTCAAGAGAGGGATGGAGCATTCCAGATGCATGAGTCTGAAGGGCTAGAACTGGATCCAGAACCCACGGCTCCTCCTGTAGATGAGGCCAAAGGAAGGGGAACCATATTTGATGAGGCCAGTGTGGAATGATGAGAATCAAATTGCTTCCCAATGAGCTGGCTTTCTGTAGAACTTTGGGTATTAAGGGAAATGGAGGGAAGGTATAGAGGAGACCCGAGGGCCAATCATGTACAGGTGAATCCCTTGATGACTCTCCCAGAGGGGGAATTAGGGCAAAATAGCTGTTGCATTTGGCATTCATGGACATGGCAAAAAGGTTGCAGCAAGGTTGGCCCCATATGTGGAAAATCATCTCGGCTACTTCTTTTTGTAGGGACCACTCATGAGGCATCAGAATTGCTCTGCTGAGTTTGTCTGCTATCACGGTGGATTTCCCCAGGATGTGCATTGCTATCAGAAAGTGCTGGGAGGAGGTCGCCCACTGCCATACTCTCAGGGCCACTCGACAAAGGGAATGGAACCTGGTTCCTCCTTGTTTATGTATCAAACAACTGATATGTTGCCCATCTGTACTAAATAGCTCCCAGAGGAAGAGAGTCCTGACATACCTGCAACGCCAGGAGCACTGCTCTCATCTCTAGGACATTGATGTGCAAATGGGCCTCGTGATCTTGCCAAGTGCCTTGGACTGTCTATCCCAGATAATGCACCCCCCCAAATCTGGGAACAGTCTGTGGTTATTTTGGCTAATGGCTGTGGAAGAATAAAGGGTCGACCTAAAGTCATATGAGTGGAGTGAAACTACCAATGAAGGTCTTTCTTGCAGGACTCCATTATCAGAATTTGGTGGGACATGGGTAGTTCCTGCAATGACCACTGAGTGAACAGTAGCCACAGCAGAATCTCATGTGCAGGTGTGTTAGTGGAACTAAATTTATTGCTGATTCCATGGTTTCCAAGACTTTCAGGACTGTCCTTGCCTGTATTCTTTTCCTGGAATAGAGGTAAGACAACTGATGTCACAGTACTTGAACTCTTTCTGTACTAAGTATTGCAATCATATTTTTCTATGTCTAGCTCTACTCCTATAAAAATGATATGCTGAGATGGCAGCAAGGCACATTTTTTGTAATTTATCGTGATTCCTAGATAAGAGCAGTGGAGTAATGTGGTGTCTCTTGCTTTTAGTAGTAGATGTTTGGTGGTGGCAATTAGGAGCCAGTTGTCCAGATACAGAAACACTCAAAATCCTAGACATCTTAAGTGAGCCATGACTACTGTCATACACTTGGTGAACACTCTGGGGGCTGTAGTGAGGCCAAAGGGCAGAGCCTGAAATTGATAGTGACTGGCTCCCAGCTGAAAGCGCAGATGACTCCTGGATGGCCTGTCCATTTTTATGTGGTAGTACGGATCCTGGAGGTCTATAGAACACATCCAATCGTATTTTTTCAGAAAGGAAAATATCAACTGCAGTGTTACCATCCAGAACTTTGTTTTCCTTACAGATCTGTTTACTCTGCTGAGATCCAGTATGAGTCTCCAGTCCCCTGTTCTCTTTGGCACTAAAAGAACCTTGAGTAAGTTCTGGATCCTATTTGGTCTGCGGGGACTGTTTGGATGACATTTTCTTTTAGCAACTTTTGAATTTCTAGAGTTGCCTGTTCCCTCTGACTGGGTGGAAAGTCTGGGAGGTTCGTTATTTTTGGGACAGGAAAGGAAAAGGATATAGACTAACCTCTGGATATGATGCTTTGTACCCACTTGTCTTTTGTTATTTTCAGCCAGGCTTCTGGGTACAAACATAAGTGACCTGTGACTGCCTGCAGAGATATGGGCCTCCCTTCAGGAGTGCTGAAAGGGCCTACCATGGAAAGAATACCTGTTGCCCTGATTTTGCAGACACCCCCCCCCCCCCCGCTGAGTGGGTGGAATCTCCCATTTCTACTTCTGCCTCTGCCCTTAAGGAAAGAATCACAGAACCTAAGAATGTCAGAACCTAAAAGCAGAGCTGACTGAGGAGACAGCACACTCCTCCTCATCACCTCAAAAGCCCCCCTCCCCTGATCCAACAATATCTCCGGCTCCCAAAGCCAGAAGTCATCCCCCTAAACCAAGGTTGCTGGCTCTGAGGCTGATGAGGCTCCCTGGGATTTTCAGAACCACATTTTTCCTCCCTTTTGACCTTTTGGGTGAGGTCTAGAAGGTAGAGGAAAATGGACTCCTACGGTAGAGAAAGTTTTTACTTCTTGCTCACACCTGGTCAGTGTGTCCGTGACTTTTGGCTTGAACAAGTACGAGACATCGAAGGGGGCATTTATAAAGGAAGATTTAAAGGGCCCCGCAAAGTCACACGAGTGCATCAAAAAATGTCTCCTCAGGGAAATTCCTGAACCCGCTGCTCAACTTGCTCCATCTGCTGCATAAGAAATGAACCTCATGGAGGAGTTAACCACAGAGTTTAAGGTGGAGAGGTGAGAGGAAACTTTGTCTGGTACCCCTGCAGCTACTGTACCTTGGAGAGTATCTCCTAGCTCCTTTAGGAGATCTCTTTATAGCCTAGTAAAGTGCGTCAGATAATTCAGTGTTCTGAGTGCAAAAGCCACTGAAGAGAACATGCACTTCCCATATCTGTCCATCATATGAGACTCCTTGTTCAACGGATATTCAGATGAGGATATTATGGAAAATTCCTTCTTGGTGGCTGCCGCCACCACCATAGCATCTACTGCGACATCTTTAGTAAGGAAATCTTTATTAGAAGGTGCTGTGATAAACTTATTTGGCCTCCTAGGTACAGGTTCCACTGTGTCTGGAGACTCCCACTCCTTTTGACTAACTAATTCCATAAGCTCGTCAAAAGGCGGAGACACCCAAGAGTGTGGAAGGGTGAGACTGAAAGGCTTTCAGGTAAACAGACTCCTCCTCTGAAGGGTTGATGGACTTCCAGCCGCCTCTCTGAATAAGGATTTTCAGGAAGTCTGCAAAGGAGACGTCCTCAGAGGGCAACATTGGGGACCCTTTTGACTCATCAAGGTCTGTATCAGAGGTGACTGGTTCCCTTGGGGAGTCTAAATACTTCCTCTTGCAAAGTCTCTTATGAGGGACCTCTTCAGAAGGGTATTGTGGAGAGGGTTTGGAAGAGGGAGGTTCACCCAGTAGGGTATCCTGAGGTCTAAGGTCTCCGCATGTCTATGGATGATGTGGTGCTGAGACAGATGCCGGTGGTTTTGGGGGAAGAATGTCAGAACCTAAAAGCAGAGCTGACTGAGGAGACAGCACACTCCTCATCACCTCAAAAGCCCCCCTCCCCTGATCCAACAATATCTCCGTCTCCCAAAGCCAGAAGTCATCCCCTAAACCAAGGTTGTTGGCTCTGAGGCTGATGTAGGAGCTGAGCTCACCCATGCCAAAGTCCTGAGAGACAAGGTTGGATCCATCAAGTGTCTGATCCAACTCCTCTCCCTGGACCCAACCAGAGAGTGTCGGCTCCTAGACTCCTTGAGTTCAGATGGACCCAGGTTGGCTTCGAGGAGGAATTGATGTCGAAAGGAAGGTCTTTGGGTCTCTGGGTTGGAGCCGATAGCAGTTTGGCCAGCACTGGTATCCTTAAGAGTCTATGCACCACCTGATCCACATCATCATCATAAAGAATCCTGGAGGACCGAGAGGAGGAGGCAGGTGATCCAACCCATTGAGGGAAAGGTAAGTAGGTGAGATCAGTACCAATTCTGGGGACTGGCTCCATAATTCAAATTCCATTGGCACCAATGCTGAAGGAGCCGATGTTAAGGATTTCTCAGGCCCAACATTCTTCGGGGCCAGAGAAGTAACTTCAGTCAGCTTTTTTGCTGGCTCTGATTAGCCAGAAGAAGGTGATGACTTTTTCCCAGATTTGTCAGATTTTGATGAAGGAGATTTGGTTAGTTTAGAAGTATCCTGTCCTTCTTCTAATGCTTCAGTGAAGGGGACTTCAGTAAGCCTCTCAATATAAGCTTGTTCTTCCTCTCATGTAGCACTCTAGAACTAAAAGAGTGGCAAATGGAACAGTCTTCTTCCAGATGCAAAGGCCCAAGGCAGTATACACAAATAGTGTGTCCATCAGTGATGGACATTTTCTGGTTACACTTCACACACCCAGAGGGTTTGGTTTCTTTATGTTCCTTTGACATAATAAAAAAAAAGTCAAGCTACCACAATACTAAATATGAACAACTTTTTTTTTAAGGCAACAAGAGAAGATTCAGCAAGAGCCTATTCACAGAATAACTGTGGAGTCATACAGGCTTCTAAATAAATATACAGTGCATCTGAAGAAAAAAAGGGTTCCTGTGCACTGAGAGAGAGCCTTACAAGACTATCTGCAAATATATAGAGCTGAGTATATTTTTCCTGTATTATTCTGTATTATAGAGCTAATTGCTTAGATATCTGTTGTCTTACTGTTCTGTAAATATATAGAGATCAGTATATATTTTTCTGGTTTTATAATTTGCACTGTGATTCCTCACATCTCTGTTGAAACTATCTTCCACCCCCCCTCCCTGTTCTTGGTTGTAGTTTAAATTTGGTGGCTTTTGCAGTCCCAGCCCCACTGTAAATTAGATCTAGGACACTCTCCCAGTCCCGTCTCTTTACCGCATTCGACCTAATAAACCCTTTCTGCACTTGCTTTTAGTCCTTTTTAATTTAATTACATTTTTTCAAACTGTGTGTGGACTAATATTGCTACATACTCAAGTGTGCCAGCTTGCACTGCATGTGAATTTTTTTTACTACTGTTTTTGCTACTTTTCTGAAAAAAAAAAAAAAATTGTAAGCCTGTTTCCTACCTTTCCTGTAATTAGTGTTCCAGATAGAGATTTGCTGTATCCAGGACTGTTTGTAAGCTTCTGAGCCCCCCAAGCCTTTCTGTGTTGGAGGGAAGCCTTCTAGTTTATCAGTGGGAGTGGTAAGCATTAGGTAACCTGTCTACCACATAAGGAGTGGTTCTGGCCCAGAATTTGTAGTTATTGGCTGTTTGGGTGGTCTTCCATCTCTCTCAACTTTCTGATTTGAAGGCCTGCATTTGCACTTGTTTCTGTCCTGTAACTCCTGGGCCCATCTCATTTGCTCACTCAAAAAAAAATGTATCTGCTTTTACTGTATTTGTGTTTCTTCCTACTTTATTTTGCTTTTGCGTCATCTTAATAGTACTCAATTGTATTTATTACTGCTTGGTGTAACTCATTCTAAGCCTTTTAGTTTAAGCACGTGGGCTTCAAACCAGTTGTTTTACAGTAAGAAGGTTTGTGGTCTGCACTGTAGTGGCAGAACAGGTAGCTTACATCCTTCTAAGTTGGGAACTGCTGATTGAGGGCTCAGTGTCTGTTATTCTAAAAGTGTATTAATTCTGGTTTAAGCACTTGGGCTTCAGGCCAGTTATTTTACATTAAGAGGGTTCGTGGTCTGCACTCTTGTGGGAGGAGAGGCTGGACTCTGCCCTTCTGAGCTGGGAATTTCTGGTTAAAGGCTTATAGTGCCTGCATATCTGAACTGCTTCTTACTGAAATTGGTACACCTTGTTTACTGTAGCATAGACTAGATCCAGGCCTGCTGAATCTAACTTTGTTTGTATAACTTGAGCACTAATCCAGGCATTCTTTAAAGTATTCAACTGTATTTATTACTGCTTGGTAGTAACTTGATTAAAGTGTAGCTATCATTCTAAGTCTTTTGGATTAAGCACTTGGGCTTCAGACCAGTTGTTTTACATTAGGAAGGTTTGTGGCCTGCACTGTGGTGGCAGGACATGTAGCTTACATCCTTCTAAGTTGGGAACTGCTGATTGAGGGCTCAGTGCCTGTTATTCTAAAAGTGTATTAGTTCTGGTTTAAGCACTTGGGCTTCAGGCCAGTTATTTTACATTAAGAAGGTTCGTGGTCTGCACTCTTGTGGGAGGAAAGGCTGGACTCTGCCCTTCTGAGCTGGGAATTTCTGGTTAAAAGCTTATAGTGCCTGCATATCTGAACTGTTTCTTACTGAAATTGGTACACCTTGTTTGCTGTAGCATAGACTAGATCCAGGCCTGCTGAATCTAGCTTTGTTTGTATGCTTGTTGTTTGTTTGCTTGTTATTTCCCTGAAACACTAATTCCACCTAAAACATGGCTTTTCAGCGCTTCTGTGGATCCCTAGTGATATCTGCATTGCTTACTGTACTTATTTCCTTGTTTCACTTGAAAGAAAGTTACTGTTTGTCATTTTTGCATTTAAGTTACCTGTAACACATTGCATTTAAGTTACCTGGCACTTGCTCACTAAAGCAATTATATAAGTCAGCACTAAAAAATTAAAAGCACTACACCCTCACAAACTCCCCTTGAGTACCTTGTTCCCCACTGGCCCTTTTTTTCAATTATAAACGAATTCCCAATACTATTCTAGCATATCCAAAGGTCAGTTGTCAATCTCCTCTCCGGTCCAGCTGGTGAATCTGGGAATCTTGAGGCAATGTTACAACTGCCTCATGTACACAGACAACCCTCTCCTCCTCCCAACAAATTCCAACACATGTGAGAGATGCAACCATATAGCCAAACTGGAGGGTAAGCTCTCTCAACTCAGTACTGGTGTAACCAGTCAGGAGGAGAAGGAAATCACACTCACTACAATTCCAGTCTCACATAGACCTACCACGACAGCAAACCAAACACATAAACACACAAAAACATACTCGGAGGCTCTAAATAAAAATCTGCCTAAGCAGCAGAGACCTCCAAAGCAGAGACCCAAGCAACCGCTACCCCAAAACAAAACACGTGCAACACATAGCTCACAAAGCCAGTGAGCCGAACAGTCACAGCCCTTAAGGCTAAACAACACACCTGATACACTTGTAATAGGTGACTATCGTCAGGCACACTGACGTCCCGCTCACCAGGCTGAACAAGGAGAAGGTCACGGTGAGCTGCCTGTCGGGTGCTAGGATCCGCCACATAACACAAGCACTCAGGTCACTCCAAGGCAAGTACAAATATGACTCGGTCATTGTCCATGCTGGTGTGAATGACCTGAGACGTACCTCCCTGGACTACATGAAAAGAGACATAGAGGAGCTCTCTGAGCATGTAGCACAGGCTGGTATGACCCTGACCTTGAGTAGCATCTTACCCTCACCAAGAATGATGCCACAATATGAAGACAAGATGATCAATTTCAACAATTGGCTTAAGTATTGGTGTCATTCAAAGGGGATCCAATGCCTGTCAGCCTGGGATGACATGCTCGACAAGCCACGATGCTTCACTAGGGACGGCTTGCACCTGTCACCCCTGGGCTTTCGGATATTGGCAAAGGCTCTTGCTTCCCCCATAGTGCCTTTTTTAGGCAAGGCTCAAAAGACAAACCCACCTCCATAGGTATCACAAGGGATAAACTAAGAGTAATGCTACTCAACGCCAGAAGTCTAAACCTCAAGATGCACACACTCAAAACTCTCCTTAGCATGGAGAACATCGATATCTGTGCAGTAACAGAAACCTGGTTCAAGGCTCTCGAGAGCACCCCAGCACTACCAGGTTATACATCATACCATGCTTTTCTTCCCCCAAACTTGGACCAAACCACAAAAGGAGGGGGAGTATCAATATTCGTCAAAGATACCCACACCTCCAGGTTGGTGGCACAGCACGAAGCATCAGAGACTATCCATGTGCAACTAACAGTGGGTAAAACCGCCTTGCAGTTTATAGCCTGCTACAGATAACCCTCCCAAACCCAGGAACCCCACTCGGCCTTCCTGAAAACACTGGAAAATATGAAGGTCTCTCCAAACACCATTATATTGGGCGACTTCAACTACGCAAACATAGACTGGGAGCATTACTCTAGCTCCAACACCCTAGCCCAAAGGTTCCTAGAATTTATAAACTCAAATGCTATGGAACAACTTGTTACCACTCTCACAAGAGGGGAAAACATACTGGACCTGATCATCACCAACATGGGGACTCTATGCTCCAGACCAGAAGTGTATCCCTCTCTGGTAAGATCAGACCATAAACTAATCTCACTGAATATTCACATCCCAATCCCACCCCCTGCCCAGAAAACCACAGTGAAAAACTTCTCTAAAGCAAATTTCACACTCCTCAAAACTGAGGTGGAATCCTTCAAAGCCCCCGAGCCTGTGGAAAATACGGCCAAGACCGCAGAATCCTTTATAAACGCATTCTATGAACACCTTCAGGAATGCATGGATCATGCAATCCCAAATAAAACCAAGACCCAATCCTCCAAAGGCAGACGTCCTGTCTGGTGGACCCCAGCCATAAACATACTATACAATAGAAGGAGGAAGCTACTACATGATAGAGCAAAATCCCAAAAAGGGAAGGCATCTCTGATCAGTATTAGCAAAAAACTACGGGCACTCATAAAATCATCTAAGACCATCTTCGAGAGAAAAATTGCACAGGACACTAAGGATAATCACAAGGCTTTCTTTAGTTATGTTAGGAACCTGGGTGGGAATTCCCAGATATGCTCAGAATTAGTCCAAAATGACAACAAATACATCGAACCCACAGACATTGCCAACATCCTAGCTGACAGGTTCAGCGCAAACTCCCCCCCCACCAAAAGGGCAAATATCTATCCCAGCACAGTGCTGCCCCCCTGACATCTCAGATGCTCAGGTAAGAGTCGCCCTCTCCAAAGCAAAAAACAGCATCATTGGGACCAGACGGTGTCCCGGGCTGCATCCTACATGAACTCCAAGAAGAGCTAAACCCAAACATAAAACTACTGTTCAATCTCAGCCTTACTACAGGATATGTACCCGAAGAGTGGCGTACAGCAACAGTGGTCCCTCTCCACAAAGGTGGTGCCTCAACGGATCCTGGAAACTATCGCCCCATAAGCCTGACTAGCTTGGTCTGCAAAGCTATGGAAAGGATCATCATGGACCTCATAAATAAAGATATTGGGGACCTACAGACACTGGATCCTACCCAGTTCGGCTTTGTTAAGGGCAGATCCTGCCTCTTAAACCTGGTCGATTTCTTTGAAACAGTCAACAAGGCCATTGACGAGGGGAAGGTGGTCCACACAGCCTACCTGGACCTCGCAAAAGCCTTCGATACAGTACCCCACTTGGGCATTACAGATAAGCTCACCAGCTTAAATATAAACCCCTATGTCACTAGATGGGTTGCAAACTGGCTCAAGGACAGAACCCACATGGTTAGAATTGCTGGAGCCATGTCAGACTCCAAACCAGTTACAAGTGGCGTCCCACAAGGCTCAGTCCTGGGACCTCTTTTGTTCGGCATATATTTCTCGGAGGTACAGGCCAACACGGAAGGACTGCAGCTGACCAAGTTCGCAGATGACTGCAAACTGGGTGCCATAATAGACTCTCCAGCCGACACAAGCATCCTCCAAAAGGGCCTCATAGAAGCAGACAACTGGTGCCAGAGCCATGGCCTCAAGCTAAACGCCAAAAAGTGTATAGTCATCCCCTTTGGCAAAAACAAAGTGCCCACAAATTACCACATAGGTGGTAATCCATTAAGTACAGAAGAAGTAATTAGGGACCTGGGGACCCAAGTTGATAGCAATCTCTCATTTGACAACCACGTGGCCAAAGTGGTTAGAAAAACATTTTATATAGCCCACCTAATCATGAAGGGATTCACATCTAGATCAGGGGAGGTCATTGTGCCTCTTTACTCATCCCTCATCAGGCCCATAATTGAGTACAATACCCCTTTTGGGATGTACCTTACCAGACACCTGCAGCAACTGGAATGACCCCAAAAGTACCTCACCAAGAGGATCAAAGGGCTCAAACAGATGCCATATGCTGCCCGGTTAAAAAAACTCCAGCTCTACTCAGTGGCATACCGCCTGCTCAGCGGCGATCTGTGCCTGACATATAAAGCCATGTCCAACCCGGAATTAATGGACATGCTGCACCTCAGAAAATCCAAATCCCATCGAGCTACGTGCTCGAGAGACTTGAACCTCAGCACTGAAATAAATAGGACATGCTGGAGGGACAGATTCATAACCCAGAGGCTCCCTTCACTGTGGAATAAAATCCCAGTCCAGGTTAGGCAGAGTCCCTCATTTCCTCTCTTCAAGAGGAATCTTGATGAGTGGATGGGAGATTGTAGGTTTACCCCGGGTATCACTTCTGTGTCACTGTTAGACAGAGGCACAGTATACTAACCTCGAAAAAGGGCATAGCAAAATTAATTTAAAATGGGTGGCGAAAGCCAAACACACTCTGGCTAGGCTTATAAATGCCCTAGGGCAGATAGCCTAGTATGAACTTATGAACCTACGAACTACAGAAAAAGGAAAGGGGTGGCAGTTCTCTAACTGAAAGGAAGCTACCTAGCCAAAGAGGAGTAATAAAGATAGCCATCTAACTTAAAACGGGCAATGGCAACCCTCTAACTCAAATGAGCTGCTGGTTTGTTAGAACCAATTAACAGAAGCGATAAAATTCCTTATGACAGTCTCTAAATTAAACAAGTGTGTAAAGGGCAGGAAAGAGATAGAAAGAAAGCCCTCTAACTGAAAATGGCCTTTAAGACTAAATTCAAACTGGGCTAGGGAGTAACACAGGCCTAGCGAGAGAAACAATGGCCAGAAAAACAAAACAGAAGAGCGAACTCTCTAATCTAACTAAAACATGACTTAAAATTTAGTCGTTATTTATTAAAACCTGAAGAAAAACTACAAATATGTAAATAGTTATAAGAAAAAAAAAATCAACTTAGCCAGAGCCAAAATGGAAGCACCCGATCTGTTTAGCGGAAAATGAAATCTGGGGAGCTTTCCTAGGGCATGATGGGATATGGAAACAGCCATGAGCCAGTGGAAGACCTCGAGCTTTGTTATATGGCCGAGTAGGAACAGAGGATCGGTTCCAAACCCACCAGTGAAGAATGAAGGTGAGACAGGACAACACCACATCCCTGGTTTACTGCTAAACCTATGCAGCTTCATCAAACCAAGGAAGATCCCTATAGAAGTGGGGATAGAACACTTTTTAGACAGGCAAGGAACACACTGACAAATGAAATCAAAATGACTAAAAAGAACTGCTGTGAAAAGCTGAAAACACATTTTTTAGCCAATGACATAATACACTGTGGATATGTAGATTCCTCTTCCATATATATTCTACAGATTTGCTCCATACCATCTGGACATTAGTCAGTTGTTCCTAATTGTACAAGCTAGACTTAAAAGTGACAAAAATAAATGAAACAAAACCACTTAAATAAACAAGTACAATATATTTTAATGACCATTATAAAATTGTCCACAAAAATATTTGAGCATGTACGTGTAAGGCAAAAAATAAAAACAAGGCTTTCTGTAAAATAGGTACATAATAACAATACTATACCCCTTTAAGTAGGCACACTTACAAATTTCTTAGCACCCTTTTCAAACACTTTAAATACTTAATAGCATTACATGCTCCAATTTAAAGAAAATTGCCTTTAGTGCGTTGTCGCCTCACAGTAAGACATTGTACTGTTCGATTCTCAGCTAAAGCATCTTCTGTGTGGAGACATGCATGAATGGGCGTACCTTCGTTGAAGGTTGAGCATCAGGGCTGGCAACTCGGTACATAAAAATCTACTGCCAATCATTAGCGGACCGGAGTTCCGCTGTGGCGACCCCTAACCGGGAAAAGCTGAAAGATACAACATTTTGCACCAAAGAGGAAATGATTTTAATGCACTGTCTATTACATTTGCAAGCAGACAGGTTACCTGGCTGTTAGAGATTATGAATATAAGGCTGAAATAAATTATGTTGTAAATATGCTGAAAGATAAAGCATAGAATAAAAAGTTTGCTTGAATATATGTGTAGAGTTTAGCAATGTAAAATGTGCATTCATACTATATGTATAACAAGCATCTTTTCACAGCATCAAGAAAAGCCTAACAAAGCAATATTGGATCACATGCTTTTCTCATGTTTGCAGAACAAATATCTAAATTCAGCAATACGTGATGTTTTTTTACTTTTAACATTTACTTGCAAACAGATTATCAGTGACATCTATGCACAATTGTGACATTTTATTACAATTACCAAATAGTGTTGCATGTAAACATTTTAACAATTATGTTTTAATAACAATGATGCTTTAGAAAAACTCAAGCTACTTGTCTGGCAATCAGTCTTGTTGTTTATCTTATCTTTCCAACATTTCCTGTAACTATTCATCTAGTCTAGGAAGGTCTGAGCTCACATTTCAGTTAACCCTTTTAGCATTTTTCCTTTAATCATCTGTTAGTAAAATGCAGTTATAAAACAGTATTATATTTGTGATTTGCATAACTATGCAAACTAAACATTATTTTACAATTAGCTTACATATTTTTCAGTATTTTTTTATTTAACTGCCCTGCCATTAATTTTAGAAAAACTGTTTGACTAATACCATTTGTGATTTTATTTCATTTTAAAATTCAGAACTTTAACTGTTTGGTGTGGTGTTACTATACAATTATATAAAAATTGTAAAAAACAAATAGATATTAGCTTAACTAACACATGTTTATATTAACATTATTTATATTTGCTGTTGTCTGCCTGTTATTCTTGTGCATTGTAAGCAAATGTACTCTAGATGAAAAGAACATACATGCATGTCTGTCTTGTATCTTTATATCTTTATTTAAGCATGTCAGTCTTGTGACTTTAAAGGGTGGCCACAGTGGTGCAGCGGTTAGCATTGCCACCTCACAGCAAGAGGTTCTCCGGTTAGATCCTTGGCTGGAGTGCCTTCTGTGTGGAGTCTGCATGTCCTCCCTGTGGTCGTGTGGGTTTCCTCCGGGTGCTCTGGTTTCATCCCAAAGACATGCTGTAGGTGGATTGAACACTCTAAATTGGCCCTAGGTGTGAGTGTGTGTGCGTGTGTGCCTTCTGTGGAAGGTTGGGTGCCGGGCTGGCAACTCGACACTGTAAAACTCCACTGCCAATCATGAGTGGACAGGTGATCCGCTGTGGCGACCCCTAACCGGGAAAAGCCGAAAGAAGAAGTGGTAGTCTTGTGACTTTAAATCTTTACTCTTATTATTAACCATTTTCATTTAATTTTTATACACTAAAACTGTTGTGTACCTTTTGACTATGCTATTAGAATAGCAGTTATATGGTTTATTTTACTATAGTACTGATAAATGTCTTGCTTTAAACATTTGAGAATGATTTGTCCAGACATTAGATATTAGCATGTATGCTTAACCATTTTCAAAACACAAACATATTATAAAATATATTTATTTTGCACAGATTAGCTGTGTATGCAGAAAGTCCCCAGTCTCTGTCAGTTCAGCTAATTTATTTCCTTTATTTTGTAACTGCTGTTGAAGAGTTTCCTGTAATGTTGCATGGTCTTTCTGACATTCTTTAGTAAGCTGTTCTGCTGAATTTGAAACTCTTATGCACTTTTGAAGAGATGTATGTATAATTTGTCTAAACTTCCTGAACTCATTGTGTCTGTCTTTTAGAAGTTTATTACATTCTTTTGTAACAAAATCTACTAGAGGTTCTATCAGTAAATGATTTGACTGTTGTTGCAACTCTGAAATAAACCTTTTACATCTGGTGACAGAACATAACTGTCTAACATCTGAATATAATGTCAGCATATTAACTTTTCTTGGTTCTTTACCATTAAAAATTTGGCTGTACAGTCTAACCTTTGAATAGTGGCATGCATTGTATTTTTATGACATTGTACACACAATAAACATTTTTTTATACCACACATGATTTTGTTTCAAATACCAGTCAAATATTGCAATCCATTTGCAAAATGCCTTACTATTAACTTGCAATCCATTTGCATAGTGCCTTATATTAACTTGCCCTAATACGGTTTTACATTTGCTAATATGCAGTACATACATTTCATTCTGTTATTATTATTATTATTACCTTTATGGCATTCATACTGTATGTAACCCAGAAAAATTTTCTTACCAGTCAACAGACAGGCCAAGCTGCTTTACTGTAGATGGTTGAAAAGTCTCTGTAGTTACTTGTGAAGTTGGTAGAGCAAAACTGGCAGTTTCAGTCTTACAACTTTGTATTGTACCTTTTCTGGAGAATTTATGGAACTGCTCATCTTCCTGCAATGCAGTCTCACTGTATTTAGACATCTAATAAACTGTATTATTGCTGCAAACTGTAGAAAACTGTAGAAATCTGAAGTACTTCATGTAAACGTTAGTTACTGTACACTGGCTTCATTTAATTTATTATTTTAATAATATATTAAAATTAAGACCATTGAGGTGATTAAATGAACTCTCTTTACCATAACTTTCCTTACTATATTTTTAGAAAATTATTTTAATACTTGGCACACAGAAGCTTTTAGAATGTTGCTAATTAATTGTAACTTTTTTGGTTGTAACTTGACATTATGTCAGTAGATGGCAGTAGAGACCTCAGTAGGAGACTGCTTTTTTAAAAATCTTGGACACTCTAAATTGGCCCTAGGAGTGAGGGCGTGCATGCATGTGCCTTCTGTGGAAGGTTGGGCGCCGGGCTGGCAACTCGACACCATAAAAACTCTACTGCCAGTCATGAGTGTATATGTGGATCCGCTGTGGTGACCCCTAACCGGGAAAAGCCGAAAGAAGAAGAAGAAGAAGAAGAAGACACTGCTTAATTATTTAATTCTTACATCATAATTACACGAGTTTGTTATTTCATTTAGAATTATGTTTTTTTTTTTGTTAATGGCCATATGATTGGAGTTGTATTTTGTATAAATGAGATGTCTATAATTCCAACTTACTGAACCCCATGTAGCTAAATTAGTCAGAAAATCATTGTATCTAGCACAGTAATATCCAAAGGCATATCATTCAAGTTAAAAGAGGTCACTATGCCCTTGTAAGCTACCCTTACAAGACCTGTAATAGAGTACATTGCACCCTTTGTGATGTAGATATTAGGCGACTGGAAAGGCCCAGAAGATCCCAACCAAGGAGATTGCTAGTCTAAATACCCCGAACTACCAGAAAGGCTTATGGTGCTCTCCCTTTCCTCTTTGTCTTATAGGGTCTTGTAGTGAAATCTGTGCTTTCTATTCCAAGTCATTAGGGACCTTGTACTCCTTGGTCTCCTGCATCTCAATAAATCAAATAGCTCTACTAATGCCCAAACAAGAAATCTAAATATCTGCAGACAGAAAAATAAAAACTCAGTAGAGAGACACATTTATTAACCAGGGCCCACCCCTCATCTCTGGATCAGACCTCCTCTGCAAGTTAAACACTATGATATCCTAGCATCCTTTAGCCTGGATGGTTGGATGGGTTCCCATAAATTTGCCCCTGGACTAATCTGTTTTACCCTTGTTTACAGCATAAAGTTGGGTGTTGGCAACGTGAACATGTTTTTTTTTTTTTTTATTCCTGTATCTTGTAACTCCTATGTTCCTATGAACTAACTGGTTAAAACATTTTATCTTCAGAAATCTACATCCTGTTTGTTTAAGTGGTTTTGTTTTATTAGCTTTAACAGCAACCATATATGTACATATTTCATTTCCACAGCTGATGTTGGAATAGTTGATCCTTAATGGTAGGTAGTCTGCAGACATCCCCCCTTTATACCACCCCTGATCACATGCAGCTACTCTTAAAGATGAATTTCAGAAAAAAGGCCTGTAAGATGTTAGGATGAGAATCCTTCTCTGAGTGGCATGAAACATAAAAGGCACAATGTAATGACAGCCTGTATTCTGCACTTCTGTTCTAGCCAGGCTGTGATTTTGAACATAGTAACCTCCACGTTTGTGTGATAAGAAATAAGAATTTCTGTAGACCAAGCCTCTTATTTTCTGCTTCAGCTGACTTTCATCATCCATTGACACTGCTTATGTCTAACATATCTGCATGTCTTCTGTAGGGTTTCTTCTGTGGTATTGTATCACTTTAGACAGGAGTTTTCGAGGTGATAGTTGGTTACGTATAAGCCCAGGTACATTGTTTTATATTCATTAGTGTACCACCCTCTCCACATTGTAGTTCCTTTTATATTTCATCCTACCTTCTTTCAGGTACAGAAAAATAAGTAGAGTGCTTTGTGCTTTTTATTGAATGCAATTAAAATAACTAGCACTTATTTTTCTTTTATCTGTCTACCTGTAATCTTTGTATATTCCCAGTTGAAATATATGTTAGTTATACACAGAGAAGTATAACTTTGCATGTATGTTCTTACCACAGTATCTATCTTCTGAATACTTATGAAAATTGAGCATATTACTAATGATATTATTTTAGTCTTTGAATCTAGTGACCATCTACTACAGTGACACATAGTGATACAATATGATAGCACCCATGTTCAGAAATGCTATCTCAATAAGTATAAAATGACACGTATGTTAAATGAAACAGCATAAAATGATTGATTAAAATTAATAGAAACTCTCTGGAGATGAAGGAAGGAGGAAAACATTCAAACGCAACATCAGCAGATATTGATTGTGCTACGGACAACTTAACTTTTTACTTATCCAACGAGAATCCTGTAATAAACATTCAGGTGCAGAAGACTGTTAATTACAACATTAAGATGGCTGTGGATACCATATATATATATCTGTATCTACATATATATATATATATATATATATATATATTTATATATGATTATGTGATACTGACAAAAAGCAGGACAGGATGAGAGTACAAAATACACTTTGCAGAATTACAAACAGTGCATATAGGAATGTACTCTGCCTATTACTTTGCAAAAGTAAACTTACCAACACTTCCTCCATTACAGTGCTGAAGAATTCGCCTCGCTCGCTCTTTTGCATCTTCTGGTAGTGCAGGGTGGTGTATGAGCTCTGGATACACGCAGATAGCTACAACCTAGTGCAATAAGAAAAGCCAACAATTGCACACAAAGATTTATCTAGCAGTAAAATGCCATTATCTGGTTTTGCATTAGAACCAAGGCCTAAGCTGTAGAGAAGGACTACTTTGTAGCTGCTGAGAAAGCAGCAATACATTCTCTTGAATGGAACAGATACAGTAAAGAAAATCTGTGTAAATTCTAAAGGTATCATTCTCCTAATACTTGCAATGGTACACCACAACAGATGCTAAGGTGAATAAGAAAACATCAATATTCTGCTCTGGAAATTACAATAACAATAACATCCAGAAGGCTTAACTCCAATGTTCACATCCAGCTCACATAAGATAAAAAAATGGTTGATATATAAAATCAAACTCTACTGATTTGACAAAAGGAATATTCCATCTTGAATGGAAATGATTTTATATTTTTTACATCTCACAGTAATGATGCAAGGACTGATTTAATAAAACAGAATTCTGAAATCATTCTCTTCATTTAAATTTGTTGCTGAATCATGCAATAAGTGAGCCTTTCTTTAAGTGCATCATGGCAGCACAGATATGCCACATGGTGACACAAGTTGACAGCATGATGTTAGTAGCTGTACAAATGAAAGGCATCTGTTAGTAACGGCTCTTGATATAATAATGTTGATGTTGCATAACAGATGGTCAACAGAAAACATAATGGTTGCTGACTGAGATCAGTGATGATTTAACATGCATGCCAAATTGCGATGGGCCATGATTTAACTTACACTCTATGCAGTAAACACATGAATGCTCTCTGCCTGACAGCTTCCCACTCACCCTTACCTGCCCAACCTCAGCTGGTATCAGCAGCAGGTTAGCTGGAAAGCATCGACCAACATTCAAAATAATATGAAAACTGCATACACTGATGTCTTGTGAGAATTGCAGATAAGGTGGTACAAGAAAATTCCTGACCCTTTGGTATGATGGCTTAGACAGTTTGCAAACCATCTTCTACCTCCTGCAGAAACACATAAACAGTGATAACTGATAACTCTTCTAGAATTGAATTCAGTATTGAGGAGTTCAAAGAAATAGTATGTATAAAATGAATGACTGAAACAGAATGTGTTGTTACATTTGTGTTTACTTGTGATGAGGAGAGCAGTGTTCTACACTAGTAACTGACCTTTCTTCTCATAAACGTGGCCAGGCACAAACTGACGTTTAGTGAATAAAGTTTATGAGAATGGAAAATGTTCATTAATTTAAATTTCATCTGATGGCAGGGCCTAGGCTGAGGGAAGGTCAGTACTAACTTTCAACGTGTAGAAGTCACACACGGGTTGTGTTGACTTAAAGGTGGAGGTGTTTACATCTAGTGTGGTGATGTGGGCATAAAACCTCAACATTTATTTTTGTCTGTGTTAATAGTCTTCCATTTCTGTATTCTCTCAGAGAAGAGGTTCCAAATTATCTAACAGCATTCAATCAGTCCAGCTGTTTAAAAGTCAGCAATTAAATATGTACTGGCTACATTTCATGATGTATTATATTTAGTGAATGGATTGTATTCATCTCTTCAGTTTAGATGGCTTAAACCTCTGACTTTGAGTGAGTCTTATTGCCTTAAATGTCGTTCTCTGCTCAGTAATGCATTCAAACAAATATCTCATCACTACTTTATCTCTACTCTTCTTCATCCTGTCTCTCCTAACATTTTTCCATCATTGTGCGCCCGTCCTTCACTGTTTCTTATTTCTAATTGGATACCAGTATAGGCACATCACTACCTACTGATCATATATTATTCAATGAGCTTTCAATTCCCCAGTGTATCATTAATCACCTAGATTCTTCTTACACTCTCTTTTGGTTCTTTTGTTTCACCTGTCTTCAATATTTAACACCTGACACACAAACACATACATATATGTATGTATGTGTGTATATGCTTATGTCTATATATTTATGTCTGTATATTTACATACATACATATATATATATATATATATATATATATATATATATATATATATATATATACATATGTGTGTGTGTGTGTGTATGTGTGTGTGTGTGCGCCTGTGTATGTATTTGTATCATAGGTTCATAGGTTCATACTAGGCTATCTGCCCTGGGGCAATTATAAGCCTAGCCCGATTCTGTATGGCTTACGCCACCCCTTGATTTGAGTATACTGTGCCCTTTTTAAGGTTTAGTTTACTGTGCCTCTGTCTAATAGTGACACGGGAGTAATCCCTGGGACAAACCTACGATCCCCCATCCACTTATCAAGATTCTTCTTGAAGAGATTCAGTGAGGTGCTCTGCCTCACATGAACTGGAATTCTATTCCAGAGCGAAGGGAGCCTCTGGGTTATGAACCTGTCCCTCCAGCAAGTTCTATTTATTTCTGTGCTGAGGTTCAAGTCCCTCAAGCATGTGGCTCTAAGGGATTTAGATTTACTGAGGTGGAGCATGTCCATTAATTCTGGATTTGACATAGCTTTGTATGTCAGGCATAGATCGCCTCGAAGTAGGCGGTATGCAACTGAGTAGAGCTGGAGTTTTTTTTAACTGAGCAGCATATGGCATCTGTTTGAGACCCTTGATCCTCTTGGTGAGATACTTTTGGGGTCTTTTTAATTGCTGCAGGTGTCGGGTAAGGTACATCCCAAAAGGGGCATTGTATTCTAAGATGGGCCTGATGAGGGATGAATAAAGGGGCACGATTACCTCTCTTGATCTAGATGTGAAACCCTTCATGATGAGGTGGGCTATGTAGAAGGTCTTTCTAACCACTTTGGCAATGTGGTTTTCAAGGGAGAGATTGCTATCAACTTGGGTCCCCAGGTCCCTAATAACTTTCTCTGTACTTAATGGGTTTCCACCTATGTGGTAATTTGTGGGCAGATTGTTTTTGCCAAAGGGTATGACTATACATTTTTTGGCATTTAGCTTTAAACCATGGTGCTGGCACCAGTTATCTGTCTCTGTGAGACCTTTTTCAAGGATGTTTGTGTCAGCTGGAGAGTTGATTATGGTGCCCAGTTTGCAGTCGTCTGTGAACTTGGTGAGCCATAGTCCTCCCACGTTTGCCTGTACCTCGGAAATGTATATACCGAACAAGAGTGGTCCCAGGACAGAACCCTGTGGGATGCCACTTGTGACCGGTTTCGAGTCTGACATGGCTCCAGCAACTCTCACTCTGTGGGTTCTGTCTTTGAGCCAGTTTGTGACCCATCTTGTAACATAGGGGTTTATATTTAAGCTGGATAGCTTATCTATGATGCCCGAGTGGGGTATTGTGTCAAATGCCTTTGCAAGGTCCAGATAGGCTGTGTGGACTACCTTCCCTTCATCTATGACTTTCGTGACTTTTTCGAAGAAGTCAACCAGGTTCAAAAGGCAGGATCTGCCCTTGACAAAGCCGAACTGGGTAGGATCTTGTGTCTGTAGGTCCCCAATGTCTTTGTTTATGAGCTCCATGATGATCCTCTCCATAGCCTTGCAGACTAAGCTAGTCAGGCTTATGGGGCGATAGTTTCCAGGGTCCGTAGAGGCTCCACCTTTGTGGAGTGGGACCACTGTTGCTGTACGCCATTCTGTGGGCACATATCCTGTAGTGAGGCTGAGATTGTATAGCTGTTTTATTTGATGGATTAGTTCCTCTTGGAGTTCATGTAGGACGCAACCTGGGATGCCATCTGGTTCCATGGAAGCAGTGTTTTTTGCTTTGGAGAGGGCAGCCTTCACCTGAGCATCTGAGATGTTTGTGAGGCAGCCCTCTGTCGGGATAGATACTTGCTCTTTTGGGGGGGAGGGTTTGGAGAAGTTTGCACTGAACCTGTCTGCCAGGATATTGGCGATGTCTGTGGGTTCAGTGTATTTTTTGTCATTTAGAATCAACTCAGAACAAGTCTGGGAGTTGCATCCCAGGTTTATAACATAACTGAAAAAAGCCTTATGATTGTCTTTGGTGTCCTGTGCAATTTTTCTCTCGAAGCTGGCCTTGGAGGATTTTATGAGGGATCGTAATTTTTTGCTAGTACTGATCAGAGATGCCTTCCCTATTAGGGATTTTGCTCTATCATGTAGTAGCTTCCTCCTTCTGTTGTACAGTTTATTTATGGCAGGGGTCCACCAGACTGGACACCTGCCTTTGGATGATTGGGTCTTGGTTTTGTTTGGGATAGCATGATCCATGCATTCCTGGAGATGTCCGTAGAATGCATTTATATAGGATTCTGCAGTTTGGGCCGTAGTTTCCACTGGCCCTGGGGCCTTGAAGGATTCCACTTCGGTTTTGAGAAGTGAGAAGTTCGCTTTTGAGAAGTTTTTCACTGTGGTTTTCTGGGCTGGGGGTGGGGTCGGGATGTGGACATCCAGTGAAATTAATTTATGGTCTGATCTTAGAAATAATTAGTTAACAACATCAACAACAAACATAATCAACATATTGATAATGATGATAATGTATAAATGTGACATTTCCAATCCAGAAATATATTGCTGACTAATAAGTATATTTCTTGGCATTTTAACCTTTCAGAATTCTGCATTGTCTTAATTTTGCCTGACTGAATTATTTTTTTGCCTGACTGAATTATTTTATATATTTTCTGGCATTGTTTTATGTTTCTCATCTGTCCTGAAACTTTTTTTTTTTGCCTCTCTCCCATCCTATTCTTGCAGTGTTGTTATAGTTGGTGGCTTTGCAGTTGACCGCCCCTACTGTAAATTTGACCTGGGGCACCCCTCCCAGTCTGGTGTTCATTCTACTTAATATAGAGAGAACATTTGAGAAGGCCAGCCGACTTAGGTTCTTAACCTTGAATTTTTCTTCTGCTCTGCCTTCCTCTCTCCTTGCACTTTACTACAAAAAAAATAAATAAATAAAATTGTACTTTATTTTGCTTTTGCCTCTTCTTAAAAGTACTCAATTGTATTTATTCTGCTGCATTCATTACTGCTTGATAGTAGCCTCATTAAATTGTAACTGTTATTCTACGCCTTTTGGTTTAAGCACTTGGGATTCAGACCAGTTGTTTTACATTAAGAAGGTTTGTGGTCTGCACTGTTGTGGCAGGACAGGTAGCTTACATCCTTCTAAGTTGGGAATTGCCAATTGAAGGCTCAGTGTCTGTTATTCTAAAAGTATATTAGTTCTGGTTTAAGCACTTGGGCTTCAGGCCACTTATTTTACATTAAGAAGGTTTGTGGTCTGCACTGTTGTGGCAGGACAGGTAGCTTTCGTCCTTCTAAGTTGGGAATTGCTGATTGAAGGCTCAGTGTCTGTTATTCTAAAAGTGTATTCGTTTTGGTTTAAGCACTTGGGCTTCAGGCCAGTTATTTTACATTAAGAAGGTTTGTGGTCTGCACTCTTGTGGGAGGAGAGGCTAGATTTTGCCCCTTTGAGCTGGGAATTTCTGGTTAAAGGATTATTGTACCTGCTTATTTGAACTGTATCTTTCTGAAATTGGTGCTCCTTGTTTGCTGTAACAGACTATATTCAGACATGCTGAATCTAGCTTTGTTTGCATAACTTGAGCACTAATCCAGACCATGTTTTTTGGAGAAGGTTCCCCTGCACCCTAGTGGCAGGAGTGTGCAGTTAGAACTTTTCTGATTGAAGACTGCTGGAACAGGGCTCAGTTTTTTGAGCTTTTTTACTGGTTAATTTGGTAATTTGTTTAAATCAGTTTGCTCGTTTTCTATTGTTATTTAAAAAATGCACTTTATTTATCTGCTTTTACTGTATTTGTGTTTCTTCCTACTTTATTGCATTTATTCTGCTGCATTTATTACTGCTTGTTAGTAGCCTGATTAAATTGTAACTGTTATTCTAAGCCTTTGGTTAAAGCACTTGGGCTTCAGACCAGTTGTTTTACATTAAGAAGGTTTGTGGTCTGCACTGTTGTGGCAGGACAAGTAGCATACATCCTTCTAAGTTGGGAGTTGCTGTTTGAAGGCTTAGTGTCTGTTATTCTAAAAGTGTATTAGATCTGGTTTAAGCACTTGGGCTTCAGGCCAGTTATTTTACATTAAGAAGTTATGGTCTGCACTCTTGTGGAAGGAGCAGGTAGATTCTGCCCTTCTAAGCTGGGGGTTTCTGGTTAAAGACTTACTGTGCCTGCCTATTTGAACTGCTTCTTTCTGAAACTGGTATGCCTTGTTTGCTGTAGCATAGACTAAAGTCAGACCTGCTGAATCTAGCTTTGTTTGTATAACTTGAGCACTAATCCAGAATATCTTTTTTTGGAGAAGGTTCCCCTGCACCCTAGTGGCAGGAGTATGCAGTTAGAGCTTGTCTGATCGAAGACTGCTGGAACAGGGCTCAATTTTTAGCTTTTTATTGGTTAATTGGTTAATTTGTTTAAATCAGTTTGCTCACTTGACTACTGTTATATTAAACAAAAAAAATTACACTTTATGCATCGCCGCTTAGCTAGGGTTAAACTATTCCCGGCTCCATAAAGTCTGCTCTTCAGATTTTCCCTTAGAAGTAGCCAATTTTTTAGTTTTAGCACACAAATCTGTTTCTTTGAGCTCAGCACTTGTTCAGAACTTGTTGTAAGCACTAAATAAGCTACAAATTGCTACAGCACTCAACTTTCCTCACTTGTCTAGAGGAAAACAGTTTTTAGTACTTAATAAATAAGCACCTATCCAGGCATGTCTAAGGGTCAGCTCCCGGTGTTTTCAACTGTCTACCTGATGAATCTGGGCATCTTGGGGCAATGCAGCAATTGCCTCATGTACACAGACCACCCTCTCCTCCTACCACCCAACACTACAATCTGTGAGAGATGCACATATATAGCCAAACTGGAAGCAAAGGTGTCTTCACCCAAGACTGGACTAGACAGTCAAGTGGAGAAGGTAAACACTTGCACTACACCACACTCATCACATAGTCCCTCAAAACCTACACCACCAAAACACACACATAGCAACACAAAACACATACCTACATTCAATGAGGCTCTCAATAAAAATCTGCTCAAGCAACAGAGACCTCCAAAGCAGAAATGCAAGCAACCTCCACCCCCAACACAACCCAAATTACACATAGCCCACAAACTCAGTGTGCCACTCAACCACAGCCCATAAGGCATAACAATGCACCCAACACTCTAGTCATAGGTGACTCTATAGTCAGGCACACTGATGTTCCACTCACCAACCTAAACAAGGAGAAAGTTACTGTCAGCTGCCTGTTGGGTGCCAGGATCCACCACATAATGCACACACACAGGTCACTCCACAACAAGTACAAATATGACTCTGTCATTGTCCATGCTGGTGTGAATGACCTGAGATGTACCTCCCTGGACTACATGAAAAGAGATATGGAGGAGCTGTCCGATCTTGTAGCCCAGGCAGGTATGACTCTAGCCCTCAGTAACATCCTGCCATCACCCAGAATGATACCACAGTACAAGGACAAAATGATCGTCTTCAACAATTGGCTAAGCTTCTGGTGTCATTCTAAGGGGATCCAGTATCTGTCTGCCTGGGACGACATGATCAACAGACCATGATGCTTAGCCAGAGATGGCCTGCACCTGTCACCCTTGGGATTCTGGATACTGACTAAGGCTCTTGCCACCCCTATAGTGCCTCTTTTAGGCAAGGTTCAAATGACAAATTCAACACCATAACAGGTACAAGGAAGCAAAATCTGAGGGTAATGCTACTTAATGCTAGAAGTCTAAACCTCAAAATGTATTCACTCAAGGTACTCCTTAAAATGGAGAACATCGATATCTGTGCAGTGAAAGAGACTTGGTTCAGAGCTCCAGCACCCCTGCATTACCAGGCTATAATTCATACCACACCTTTCTGCCACCTAACCTGGACCGAAACACTAAAGGTAGAGGTGTGTCCATATTCATTAAGGATATCTACACCTCCAGGCTAGTTGCTCAGCATAATGCATCCGAGATTATCCAAGTGCAACTAACTCTGGGCAAGACCGCAATTCAAATTGTAACTTGCTAGAGATCCCCCACCATGTCGCAGGATTCCCACTCCTCATTTCTTGATACACTGAAAAATATTAGGGTACAACCCAACAACCTAATAATGGGTGATTTCAACTACCCCATCATTAATTGGGAAAACTACTCATGCACCAACTTTTTTGCTCAACATTTTCTGTAATTCATAAATTCCAATGCCTTGGATCAAATTATCCACAACCCCACCAGGGTCAGCAATATCCTAGACCTGGTCATTACCAACATGAGTGACCGATGTTCCACACCAGCGGTCAATTCCTCGTTGGTCAGATCCGACCACAAGCTAATCACTCTAGAAATCCACATCCTGCCCCCACATCCATTAGGGAAACACCATAAAAAAATTCTCCAAAGCCAACTTCATGCTTCTTAAGACAGAAGTTGCAAAATTCATGACACCCATGCAGATGGACAATAGAGGTACAACTGCTGAATCCTACACAAATGCACTTTATAAGCACTTACACGAGTGCATGGATTGTGCTATCCCTAACAGAGCCAAGATGCTATCCACCAAAAAAAGGAAGCCAATCTGGCAGTCACCTGCCATAAACAAACTCTACAACAGAAGAAAGAAACTGTTGCAAAAAAGAGTAAAATTCCATAATTGGTAGAACTCCCTGGTCAGCCTCAATAAGAAGCTGAGATCCCTCATAAAATCGTCCAAAGCTAGTTATGAAAACAAAATTGCCACTGATTCTAAAGACAACCACAAAGCATTCTATAGCTATGTCAACAATCTCAATGGCAACACTCAGATCTGCTCTGAGTTACAGCACAATGGCATTAAATATACAGAACCAACTGATACTGCTGGCAGAAAGGTTCAGTGCTAACTTTACCCCCCTCTCACCCCCTAAAGGGCCTGTCTCTATACTGGAAGAATGCAAAGTTCCTGTAATCACGGCTGCACAGGTAAAAAACACACTCTCCTAAGCCAAGAACACAGCATCCATGGGACCTGACAACATCCCAGGCTGCATTCTATACGAACTACAGAATGAACTGGCACTCCACCTATGCACCATGTTCAATCATAGCCTCATCTCAGGCTTTGTGCCCACTGAATGGTGCACAGTGATGGTTATCCCACTACACAAAGAGGAAGCCACCATGAACCCTGGGAACTACCGCCCCATTAGCCTAAGGAGCCTGGTCTGCAAGGTCATGGAATGTATCATCATGGAACTTATAAACAAAGACATTAGTAATCTCCAAACTCTGGACCCCACCCAGTTTGGGTTTGTAAAAGGCAGATCATGTCTCCTAAACCTGATACACTTCTTTGAAGCAGTCACCAAAGCTGTAGACGAGAGTAAGGTGGTTCACACAGCCTATCTTGATCTCGCCAAGGCTTTTGACACCATCCCCCACTCTGGAATTATAGATAAACTCACTAAACTAGGTATAAATCCCTATGTCACAAGATGGGTTGCCAAATCCCTCACTGACAGAACCCACTCTGTGAAAGTAGCAGACTCCAAATCTGACTTCAGACCAAAGACAAGTGGAGTACAACAGCGTTCATTCCTGGGTCCTCTCCTGTTTGGTATCTACTTTTCTGAAGTACAGGTCAACGCAGAAGGTCTTTAGCTAATGAAGTTCGCAGATGACTGCAAACTAGGAGGCATAACTATGTGGACATCCTACAAAAGGGCCTCACTGAGACAGATGCCTGGTGTCAAAGCCATGGCCTCAAGCTCAATGCCAAAAAGTGCATTGTCATCCCCTTTGGTAAAAACTCTGTAGCCATGAGCTACCACATAGGTGGTTTTCTATTTAACACCAAAAGTGTGATAAGAGACCTTGGGACACAGGTGGGCAGTACTCTCTCCTTTGATAATCACATCCCCACAGTAGTCAGCAAATCCTTCTACATGACACACCTCATCACAAAAGGTTTCTCATCCAGGAAAAAAGAGGTCATTGTTCCCCTTTACTCGTCACTCATTAGACCCATTATAGAGTGCAACGCTCCTTTTGGTATGTACCTCACAAGACACCTACAACAACTGGAAAGGCCACAGAAATACCTCACAAAGAAGATTACCGGCCTCAAACAGATGCCCTACACAGACAGTCTCAAAAAACTCCAGCTTTACTCCATCGCGATCTCTGCCTAACATACAAAGCTATGTCAAACCCAGAGCTATTGGACATGCTCCACTTAAAGAAATCCCAATCCCTCTGAGCTACATGCTCTAGGGACCTAAACCTTGTCACCACAATAAACAGAACATGCTGCAGGGATAGATTCCTGTCCCACAGACTTCCCATACTCTGGAACAAACTACCTGTCTATATCAAGCAAAGTTCCTCATTCGCACTCTTCACGAAAAATCTTCATGATTGGCTTGGGAAATAGAAGATTCACCCCTGGGATCACCTCTGTGGCTCTGCTCGACAAGGGCACAGGAAAATAATTTTCTTGGGTGGCAAAAGCCAGGGTACCTTTTTGGCTAGGCTTATATAGGCCCTAGGGCCAATAGCCTAGTACCTACCTATGAACCTATGAAGGATATGGAATATGAAACTCTAATGCTTGGCACAAATGACTGATTGCAATCATTCATGATTTACGATGGCTGGAAAAAGGAGATGTCAGGGATGTTCTGACAACACGTGTGTGTGTGTGTGTGTGTGTGTGTGTGTGTGTGTGTGTGTGTGTGTGTGTGTGTCTGTGTGTCTGTGTGTGCGCATGTGTGCATGCGCGCGCGCGTGTGTGTGTGTGTGTGTGTGTGTGTGTGTGTGTGTGTGTGTGTGTGTGTGTGTGTGTGTGTGTGTGTGAGTGAGTGTGTGTATGTATAAGTGAAGGGGGGGCTGCATGTACCAATATGTAAACATGATGTGCCTGCTCCCACTGTTAGTTATTACAGGAAGTGCTGATCTGTTCTTGCAGTAGTTAATTACAGTTCAGAGACATGTGCATTAGTTGATAATGATGACTTTCCTCATTGTGACTAACATGTCCCTGAATCACAAAGTACTGGATTGCAAATCCAGGGCCTTTTTATTGCAGATCTTATTGAGTGACAAAAAATGAGCAACAACACACAAATGTGACACACAAAATGAGCGAATCACAAAACACAGACAACTTCTCTCCCATTATCAGTAAGCCTAGATCAAGCATCTTATAAATAGTGGCACTGTCAGGGACGGGGGTTTTAGTAATGTCATGTATAGGGTTAGGGTTAATGGCAGAGGTAGGGTTAGAGTTTGCACACATGAAGAAGGTGAGCTTCACCCATGTAACAGGCCCTAGGAGTGTATATGGATTCAAACCTTGCACCTTTGCCACAGTAAATCTCAGCACTAACCCACTGCTCTAATTGATACAATAGTGCTGCAGTTTATTTAAAACGTATGTTTGTAATCTTGGACATTATTCCATGCCTGCAACAGTTCATGATGTATGAGGGGAGAGAAAAGGAAAAAAATAGGCATGCTACTCAACTTTATACAGCAAGACAGGAAAAAATCAGGGACAGATTTACATTAAGCCTACTACAAACCTAAAAAAGTGGCTGGTCTAACGTTTTGCACTACGACAGATTTAATAAAGAATATGGAATGTGAAACTCTAATGCCTGGCATAAGTGACTGTGTATGTGTGATGTAAGCAAAAGGGGGATGCATGCACTTACATGATGTGGCTACCACTACTGTTAACTATTACAGGGCATGTTAATCTGCTCTTGCAGTAGTTAATTACAATTTAGACACATATAAATTTGTCATTAATGATGTCTTTCCTCATTGTGACCAATGTGCGCTGAATCACAAAATACAGCATTGCAAAAGCCGGGCCTTTTACCACAGCTCTTAATGCAAATGGTGGGGTCCTTTATAAATCCCCAAGTATGTGTTTTGTTAATGTTCCTTCTTTAACTGAGTTGTAAACAAAACACTTTGATAAATTATGAGGATATGGCATTATATGGACCTTTGGATATGAGCAGTATTGACATATTGTAGTTCTAGTAAAAAAGAAAGAAAACATTAGGTATTAAAATGTTACATGCTGGGATATGAAAGCTTGTAAAATGATAATCATATGTTTAAGAAAGTAAGGTATGGTTAGAAAAAGAATAGCGATTTATGCAGCAATAAATATTATTCAAAGAGTAATAATTTTGATAATTTACAGCAGTACATAGTGATTCAAACTTATGTTATTGTTACTGGAGATTTTAATTGCAACATGAGGAAAGATCAGAAGATTACACAAAAGATGAAAGCATTAAGGAATGTAATGAAATAAAAGGTAGAGATAAGAAGTTTTTAAGTGCACCAAAGATAGTATTAAGACAAGTACAGAGTATTTTTTTGCATTCCGAGTCATTAAAATGGAAGTTGGAAATGGGTAGCAAGGTTTTCTGATTGTCTTTTGCCTTAAGAATGAAACTATTGTGGTGTGAACCAATTTACAGATATAAACAGGTCAGGTTAGTGCTACTAAAAACTGACTGATCATATAATATGATATTTTTTTATAACTCATGGAAGAAATGGTGGATAGCTTTACAGCTTTAGAAAATCTGAATATTGGCTAAGGGCTTTTCCACCCTTTTACAGCCTTTTTTTATGCAGTGCCAAATTGATAAATTTATTGACATAGCAAATAAAACCCAAATAAACCTATAGGTGTTACTGCTCAATTCTTGGAGTCTAAACAAGAAAATCCACAGTCTGCAAGCTCTCCTCCCTCAGGAGAATATAAATATCTGTACCATTAGTGAGACATGGTTTAAATCTGCAGAAAGTACTCCAGCAGTGCAAGACCGCATTGCCTTCCACACATTTAGACCATCATATGCATGGACAAAAGGTGGCGGGGTCTCTATCCAGATTAGCAACATGTATACCTTTGCATAGATTACATAAGATGATGCCCTGAAGTTTTTCATATGCAAATCACCAGAATTCCGTAGTTCATGCCTAAACCAACAGGAGACACTCACCATTAAACAAAATACCCTGTTCAAGGGAAACTTTACCCATCACTAGACAGGGAAATATTCACTGCCTCAAACTTACAGGCACAATGATTGGTGGACTATATTAACACAAAAAGCCTTGACCAAATAGTGTGCACACCCACAAGTGATTCAAACATACTGAATCTGTTACTCACTAATATGTTAGAGCACTCCACACACCCCAGTGTCATGTCCTCGCTGATGAGGTTGGACCACAAAGTTTGTTTCCTTTGAAATAAAAATGAACTTGGTAACCCCAGCAAACCCTATAATAGTTAGGAACTATTCCAATGCATACTACATTCTATGAAGCAAATGTTTGTCAAAATTCAATGCCCCTCTTAACCCCAAGTTCACAGCAACCTTTTTGGAATTGTTCACAAAGACCCTGTACAGTCATGAAAATGTCTGTATAGAGGCTGCCGTACCTATTAGAAGTAAGCCCAAAACAAACTCTAAAAACAAACCACACAGGTGGAATCCTAACCTTAACAGGCTATATAACAAAAGGAAAGAAGACAAAGTCAAAGTAAACTTTATTGTCATTTAGAACTACACACATGTAGCCTAAATGAAATTTTGTGCATCAGCTTAATTCTTGGGATTACAAAGGAAGGTGAAACAACACATACAAGTAGAGGAATAAAAATAACTAACAAATACAATACTACGCCCTATACACGCAAGAAAGAGGAGAGACATTTACCAGCACTCATATACGAAAATAATACCCTCCCCTGGGTTAAATTAACTACCCAATTTAAAGTAATACAAAACATACTACAGATTGAAATGCCTAAGTTATTTGTTGAGTGAGTTAAATAATACTGACTATGGATATAATAAATAAATATTGCACTTACTGGGATTATGGCTGCGGTGGTGGTGCTACGGTAGCGTTGTAACCTCACAGTAAGATGTTGTCCTGTTCGATTCTCAGCTAGAGCGTCTTCTGTGTGGAGACATGCGTGAATGGGCATACCTTCGTTGAAGGTTGTGCATCAGGGCCTGCAACTCGGCACGTAAAAATCTACTGCCAATCATTAGTGGACCGGAGTTCCGCTGTGGCAACCCCTAACTGGGAAAAGCTGAAAGACACAACAACTTACTTGGATTATATCTAAGTATATATTGCACAAATAAATAAAAATCGACTTATGTATCCAGACCCCTGGGACTAGTGCCTGAGTTCAGAAGTCTAATCACTGTAGGGTAAAAACTGTTACTAAATCTTGTAGTCCTGCAGTGGATACTGCAATATCTCCTGCCTGATGCCAGATGCTTAAACAGTCCATGTGCAGGATGTGTGTTGTACTGTATTATTTTGGTGGCCTTTTGGATGCTTCTCGCAGAATAAAGATGTTGTATCGATGGAAGACTGGAACCTGTTACCATCTCTGCAACCCTCACCACTCTTTGTAGCACTTTTCTTTCTGTAACTGTGCAGCTTCTAAACCACACTGTGAAGCTGCAGGTGAAGATGCCCTCTATTGCACCTCTATAGAAGGTGGAGACAATATGAAGAGGAAGCTTAGTTTTTTTTCAGCCTTCTTAAAAAGTGGAGGCATTGGTGCATTTTCTTGACCAATTGGCTGGTATTTCCCAACCACGAGAGATTCTCTGATATGTGTACACCCAGGAATTTTGTACTCTTAACCCTCTCCACATCATCACCATTGATCCTGAGCATTGGGTGGTTTGTTCTCCTTTTCCTGAAGTCGATGATAATCACTTTGTTCTTGCTTACATTCAGGTCAAGGTTGTTCCCCTGATCACCACCTGATTAGAGATGCCACCTCCTCTCTGTACGCCCTTTCATTCTCCTTTGTAATGAGACACACATTGTGACACATATGATGTCATCAGCAAATCTGATGATATGGTTGGACTTGTGCTTAGCGTAGCAGTCATCAGTCGTGGGTCAGGATGGTGAATAATAGTGCGCTGAGAACACATCCCTGTGGAACCCTGGTGTTAGTTGTGATGCACTTTGTTGTGTTCTTACCTGAATACACCCTCTGTATTCTCTTAATCAGGAAGTCCGGGATCCAGTTACAGAGATGTTTACTGATTCCTAAATGTGCCAGTTTTTCTATCAGCTCCATTGGTACTACAGTATTAAATGTAGAGCTGAAGTCTATGAACAGCATGGATCAGTTATCTCTGTATGCAAACTGCAGAGGGTCAAAATCAGGAGGTAGGCGTGATGAAAGATGCTTTTTGATCAGCCGCTGAAAACATCTCTCTTCTTACCTCCTCTGTGCTAAGGCTAAGTTCTGCATTCTTCTCATCAGTGGGTAGCTTTAGTGACAACCTGTTGTTTCATTCCTCAAATCTACCAAAGACGATGTTCAAACTGTCCAGGAGTTCGATGCTGTCCTCACATTGTGCTGACCTGATTTTGCAGTCAGTGATCTCCTGTATGACTTTGCCATAGTCTCCTTTGATCCTTCATGTCTTCAAAATGGCTTTGTACCTTTTTGCCATACTCACTGTTAGCCTGCTTTATACACCTCTTCAGATTACCTCTTGCTAAACTTAGGGCTGCTTTGTCTTTAGCCCTGTAAGCTGGGTTTCTCTACTTCAGAAGCTCATATACCTTAGGGGTGAGCCATGGCTACTGCTTAACTCAGTGATAATCTTGGCATTTGTTACCCCATCAACACAGTTTGAAATGTATGTCATCACTGCCTCAGTGTAGTCATTAATGTTCAGATACTGATTCACTGTGGCTGCCTCCTCGAACATATCCCAGCTGTTTTTTTCAAAGCAGTCTTTCAGGGCCTCCATAGCCCTCTCAGGCCATATCCTGATTTGTTTCTTTGTGGGTTTCTCTCTAACCAGTGCAAGTTTGTAAGCTTGCGATAGCAAGAAGGTATAATGGTCAGAGTTTCCCATTTGTGGAAGTTGCACTGCCTTATAAATTGTTCTTTAATTCTATGTACACCTTTACCAGGATATTATCACCATTCTAGGAACATCCATATGCTGATGGCAGTTTGGGAGTACTTTTTTCAGATCTGCTTTATTAAAGTCACCAGCTGCCATGTGTACAAAGTCAGGATATTTGCTCTGCAGCTCACTCATGTGATTATTTTGAGCCTCAGTGGTATTAGCACTTTGTGGGATATACACCAGTGTTAGACTGACACCATTCAGCTCCCTGGACAAGTAAAACAGTCTACATTTAATGGACATGAACTCTAAGTTCTCACAGCAGAGTGAAAGCATGATTTTACAACTGCCACATCACCTTTTGTTGACATAAATGCAGACTGCAGCTCCTCTAGCCTTTTCACAGTGTATGTTTTCTGTCTGTACAAAACAGCGTACAATTCTCTACTTTTACTGCACTATAACTTATCTTGTCATGCAGCCACTTCTCAGTAATCAAAAATGAACATGTATTTCTCACCTTGTTTTGTTGGAGAGTTCCAGTCTGAAGTAGTCCATCTTGCTATCCAGTGATTTCACATTAGCTAGTAGTATAGTTGACAATACAGGCCTGTAGGGGTTGGATGGGTTCCCATAAATTTGCCCCTGGACTAAACTGTTTTATCCTTGTTTACAGCATAAAGCATTTCTGCCTTGGAGTGTTATATACCTACATCAACTTTATTGCAAGCTAAGTACAAACTTGCAGTGTTATAAGATAGTACTGCATGTGACGCCCGTGCCCTGGCCCAGCAATCAAGGAGCCTCAATCCTCACCATTAACACCAGTGAGGGTGTCTCACATATGAGGAAAGGATAACAAATACACACAGCAAAGTGCAATTTCCCTTAAGAGCACACAGAGATCACAGTCAGTCCGGGGCGGCTCGCTCCCTTGCTCCCCAGGTCCCCAATAAGACTCCCCACTGGCACAGCTATAGGGTCCAGATCTCAGCCTAGCTGGCAAGCTAAACTCCAGTACCCCCTCTGTCCAACCAGTGCTTCGTGTCCATGCCCAAGTAGCTGACAAATACAGACACACACACACACACACACACACACACACACACACACACACACACACACACACACACACACTTTGAGATAAGTATTTATACAACTTCACAGGCACTCCTGGGAAAGGCTGACACAGATTCTCCAGCTATGCCCCTATACCCAAACTATACAGTAGTAATTCCTGCCACCGCCAGCTAATAATTATCAGCTACCCAAAGGCCCTTAAAAGGGTGTCCAATTATTACTGTGCAATATTATTATCCAATAGTAGTGTAACCTAAGCAATCAAGGCTTATTGGAAGGGCTTATTACAGGATCACTTATAAGCATGCAATGTACTCTAGATCTTAATTTATCTCTACATAAACCAGCCACAGTTAAAATGTTTTAAAATATTTAATAATAAATAATTAAAACCGCAAGACAATACTACTACATCACAGTGCTATTCAAGGGTTCAGAGATCACACAGAAACTTAAAATAATTCAGTAGTACAGTTCTGACATAACAGAAAAACACTTAGCCTATTCTTTATAGTCCTAGCTATTTCTACAAGAAAACACACTTCTAAGATAACTTACTTAAGAGAGCATACGGCAGTGCTAATTGAATGTCCAAGATCAAAATGCTTACAGTCTTTCTCTGAGCAGTAGTTTTTAAAATCACTAACAAACATTTCTGCTGGGCCCTCCCAGATTAAATCATTCTCATTTAGTTCCCATTACATCATTTCTTTGACACTTAGCCTGGAGTTCCCAGGCCAACAGGCTACATTATTTAGCAAGCTAACATGTGCTCAGGAAGCTACAACAATAAAAGACATTTCACATGTACACTCTAGAAATTAGTCCTTAAGTTAAAACAATAGAAAGAATGTGCTAGTCCAGACATAACGACTCCGAGCTCTAGAGATCAAAAGAACATACAAGTCATAATTTTAATTTCAAAGGACAGATATGAAATACTTGACTTAGTTTTCTTTACAGCAGATGGCAATGTTGCTACAATCTTGAAGTTCAACATTTTAGTACTTTCTTTCATTTAAGAAACAAGCCTGCATTTTACATTTATATTTACAAATGCCAGAATTATCAGCACAATTCTATCTGGCTAGGCTGGCAGCCTTCACCCTTCTCTACCAGTCTTCACACTGCATTTTATTTTTCTGTTATTTGTTTAATTGAATATTGTGTTAAAGATAGTACTGCATTTTATTTTTCTATGTATTTATTTGCTTCCATGAATATTGTGATCTCTCTGTCTCTCTGCTGTAAGTGGGGGGTTATTATTCTCACTTCATAGATATTGGGTGTTGAACTCTTAGCCTAGAGGATTTCTCTGTGCTTATAAGTCTTAGTGAGTTATCTCTGAATTTATTTCTGCTGAAAAGCTGAATATTTGAGCTGTTTGGTTAGCTGTTATATACTTACATCAACTTTATTACAAGCTGAGATAAGTATACACTTGCAGTGTTATAAGATAGTACTGCATTTTATTTTTCTGTTATTTAATTGTTTCATTGAATATTGTGTCAAAGATAGCACTGTATTTTATTTTGTCTGTGCATTTATTTGCTTCATTGAATATTGTGATCGCTCTGTCTCTCTGCAGTAAGTGGGGGGGGGGGGGTTATCATTCTCACTTCATTGATATTCAGTGTTGATGCCTAGAGGATTTCTCTGTGCTTTTAAGTCTTAGTCACTTACCTCTGAATGTATTTCTGTTGAACAGCTGAACATTTGAGCTGTTTGGTTAGCTGTTAAATAACTACATCAACTTTATTACAAGTTGAGAGAAGTACAAACTTGCAGTATTATAAGATAGTACTACATTTTATTTTTCTGTTATTTGTTTAATTGAATACTCTTTTAAAGACAGTACTGCTTTTTAATTTTCTGTGTATTTATTTGCTTCACTGAATATTGTGTTAAAGATAGCACTGCATTTTAATGATCTGTGTAGTAATTTGATCACTGAATATTGTGATCTCTCAGTCTCTCTGCAGTAAGTGGTGGTTATTATTCTCACTTCGTTAATTTTCGGTGTTGAACTCTTAGCCTAGAGGATTTCTCTCTGCTTATAAGTCTTAGTCACCTATCTCTGAATGTATTACTGCTGAATAGCTGGATATTTAAGCTGTTTGGTTAGCTGTTGTATACCTACATCAACTTTATTACAAGCTGAGAAAAGTACAAACTTGAAGTGTTTTAAGATAGTACTGCATTTTATTTTTCTGTGTATTTATTTGCTTCACTGAATATTGTGGTCTCTCTGTCTCTCTGCAGTAAGTGGTGGGTTATTATTCTCACTTCATTGGTATTTGGTGTTGAACTCTTAGCCTAGAGGATTTCTCTGTGCTTATAAGTCTTAGCCACATATCTCTGAGTTTATTTCTGCTGAACAGCTGAATATCTGTGCTATTTGGTTAGCTGTTATATACCGACATCAACTTTATTACAAGCTGAGAGAAGTACAAACTTGCAGTGTTATAAGCTAGTACTACATTTTATTTTTCTATTTGTTTGTTTAATTGAATATTGTGTTAAAGATAGCACTGCATTTAAATTTTTTGTGTATTTATTTTCTTCACTGAATATTGTGATCTCTCTGTCTCTCTGCAGTAAGTGGTCGGTTATTATTCTCACCTCATTGATATTCAGTGTTGAACTCTTAGCCTAGAGGATTTCTCTATGCTTATAAGTCTTAGTGAGTTATCTCTGAATTTATTTCTGTTGAAAAGTTGAATAGTTGAGCTGTTTGGTTAGCTGTTATATACCTACATCACCTTTATTACAAGCTGAGATAAGTACAAACTTGCAGTGTTATATGATAGCACTGCATTTTATTTTTCTGTTATTTATTTGTTTCATTGAATATTGTGTTAAAGATAGCACTGCATTTTAATGTTCTGTGTGTTTATTTGCTTCACTGAATATTGTGATCTCTCTGTCTCTCTGCAGTAAGTGGGAGGTTTTTATTCTCACTTCATTGATATTCGGTGTTGAACTCTTAGCCTAGAGGATTTCTCTGTGCTTATAAGTGTTAGTCACTTTTTTCTGAATTTATTTCTGTTGAACAGCTGAATATTTGAGCTGTTTGGCTAGCTGTTATATACCTACATCAACTTTCTTACAAGTTGAGATAAGTACAAACTTGCAGTGTTATAAGATAGTACTGCTTTTTTATGTTATTTATTTGTTTCATTGATTATTGTGTCAATGATAGTACTACATTTTATTTTTCTGTGTATTTATTTGCTTCACTGAATATTGTGATCTGTCTGTCTCTCTGCCCTAAGTGGGGGGTTATTATTCTCACTTCATTGATATTCGGTGTTGAATTCCTAGCCTAGAGGATTTCTCTGTGCTTATAAGTCTTAGTCACTTATCACTGAATTTATTTCTGCTGAATAGCTAAATATTTCAGCTGCTTGGTTAGCTGTGATATACCTTCATAAACTTTATTACAAGCTGAGAGAAGTACCAACTTGCAGGGTTATAAGATAGTACTGCATTTTCTTTCTATTTATTTGTTTCATTGAATATTGTGTTAAAGATAGTACTGCATTTTCTTTCTATTTATTTGTTTCATTGAATATTGTGTTAGATAGTACTGCATTTTATGTTTCTGTGAATTTATTTGCTTCACTGAACATTGTGAACTCTCTGTCTCTTTATAGGTAGTTGCCCACCCTCCTTCCCTATTGTTGTGGTATTAATCTTGGTGGCTTTGGAATTGACCACCCCTCCTGTAAATTTGTGCTTGAACAGTCCTCCTGGGTCCACCTCATTTGCTCACTCAACCAAGTACAGTGAGATCATATTTTGATTTCAGACACTCCTACCAGTCCCGTCTGTTCAGCTCTATCCCAGTCTAATGCCATTAGCTCATTCTACCTAATACAGAGAGAACATTTGAGTAGGCCAACTAACTTATACCCTTAACCTTGAATTTTCTTTTGTTTCTCCTTTCTCCCTTCCCACTTTACTTTGTGTTCTGACTGGGTGTGCTTCTCAGCTGATAAGTATATTTTTGGCACTTTTTAACTGTTCAGAGTTGAGTTAAACAATAATTGAATTGAGTTCAGAATACAGTTTGAATAAATTGTTTTAATATTTCTACATACTCAAGTGTGCTAGCTTGCACTGCACTTGAATTGTTTTTAGTGCTGTTTTAACTGTTTTTCTGTAACATAATAATTCTAAGCTTGTTTCCTGCCTTTCCTGTAACTAGTCTAGTCCAGTTACAGATTTGCTGTATCCAGGACTGATTTTAAGCTTCTGGAGCCCTCAAATCCTTTCTGTGTTGGAGGGAAGCCTTCTAGCTTATCACTGGGAGTGGCAAGCACAAGGTAGCTTATCTACTACAAGAGTGGTTTCTGAGCCATAAATTGTAGTTTATTGGCTATTTGGGCAGTTTTTTCATCTCTTTAAACTTTCTGGTCTAAAAGCCCACATTTGTGCTTGTTTCTAACCTTTCCTGTAACTAGTCTAGTCCAGATACAGTTTTGCTGTTTGCAAGCTTCTGAGACCCCAAACCTTTCTGTGTTTAGGGAAGCCTTCTAGGTTATCAGTGGGAGTGGTAAGCACTAGGTAGCCTATCTACCACAAGAATAGTGGTTTCTGGCCAGAAATTGTAGTTTATAGTCTGTTTGAGCACTTTTTCCATATCCTTCAACTTTCTGGTTTAAAAGCCCACATTTGCGCTGGTTTCCCACCTTTCGTATAACTAGTCTAGTCCAGATAGAAATTTGCTGTATCCAAGACTGTTTGTAAGCTTCTGAGCCCCACAAGCCTCTCTGTGTTAGAGGGAAGCTTTCTAGCTTGTCAGTGGGAGTGATAAACACTAGGCAGCCTATCTACCACATCAGGAGCAGTTTCTGGCCCAGAAATTGTAGTTTATTGGCCATTTGGGCAGTTTTTTCCATTCCCTTTAACTTTCTGGTCTAAAAGCCCATGTTTGTGCTTTTCCTGCCTTTCCTGTAACTAGTCTAGTTCAGATACAGATTTGCTGTATCCAGAACTGTATGTAAGCTTCTGAGCCCCCCAAGCTTTTCTGTGTTGAGGGAAGCCTTCTAGCTTATCCAGTAGGAGTGGTAAGCACTAGATAGCCTATCTACTACAAGAGGAGCGGTTTCTGGCCTGAAATTGTAGTTTATTGGCTATTTGAGCATTTTTTTCCAACTCCTTCAACTTTCTGGTTTAAAACCCCACATTTGCACTTGTTTCCCACCTTTGCTATAACTAGTCTAGTCCAGATACATATTTGCTGTATCCAGGACTGTAAGCTTCTGAGTCCCCCAAGCCTCTCTGTGTTGGAGGGAAGCCTTCTAGCTTGTTAGTGGGAGTGGTAAGCACTAGGTAGCCTATCTACCACAAGAGGAGTAGTTTCAGGCACAGAAATTGTAGTTTATTGGCTGTTTGGGCAATTTTTCCATCTCCGCCAACTTTCTGGTCTAAAAGCCCGTGTTTGCACTTTTCCCACCTTTCCTGTAACTTGTCTAGTCCAGATTCAGATTTGCTGTATCCAGGACTGTTTGTAAGCTCCTGAAAGGTGCCAAAGTCTGCTCTTAGATTTTTCCCTTAGATCTGCTAGTTCTCTCCTCTCCTGCACTTTTACTAGCTTATTAGTCTAGCACTTTACCATAATAGACTTCTTGTAGGAATTATTGTAGCACACAAAAGTGCTACCAGCACTAAGCGTTCTACAAAGAAACAGCTCTAGTACTTATTATTAATGCCTACCCCTCCAGGCATGTCTAAAGGTCAGTTCCCTGTGCTTTCTCCTGTTAACCTGGTAAACTTGGGCATCTTGAGGCAATGTAGCAGCTGCCTCATGTACACTGGCAACCCACTCCTCTTACCTCCCAACACTCAGACTTGTATATCCAAATTGGAAGCCATGCACTCTCCAGCCAAGATCAAAATAGCTGGTCAAGAGGAGAAGGTCAACACTTGCACCACACCACATGGAACACATAGCCCTCCAGAACACACACCAGCACTGCCTTCACATAAAAACACAAACCACACACCGACCTTCACAGAGGCTCTCAATAAAAATCTACCCAAACAGCAGAGACCTCCAAGGCAGAAATGCACTTGATCACCACAACACAACACTAATCACAAAACACATAACTCTCCTAAACAGTATGCAATTCAACCAAAGCCCCTAAGGCAAAACAGCATGCCAAGCAGACTTGTCATAGGTGACTCGATAGTGAGGCACACTGATGTCCCACTCACTAGATTGAATAAGGAGAAAGTAACAGTCAGCTGTCTGTCAGGTGCCAGGATCTGCGATATAACGCACGCACTCAGGTGTCTCAACAACAGGTACAAATTTGACTCTGTCATTGTACATGTGAGTGTGAATGACCTGACATGTACCTCCCTGGACTACATGAAAAGAGACGCAGAGGAGCTCTCGGATTATGTAGCCCAGGCGGGTACGACCCTAGCCTCAGCAGCATCCTACCATCACCCAGAATGATACCACAGTACAAGCAGAAAATGATTGATTTCAACAATGGCTAAGTTTCCAGTGTCATTCTAAGGAGATACAGCATCTGTCGCCTGGGATGACATGACTGACAGACCTCGATGCTTTGCCAGAGATGGCCTGCATCTGTCACCTCTGGGCTTCTAGATACAGAACACAAAAAGAGCCAACACCTTGGGAGTGTGAAGATTTATTCAAAAAAACAGACCGGTTTCAGCTTGTAGCGTTCATCATTGGTACATAACATAAAGCAGTGATACAACTGCAATATATACTCAGTGTCATTAAAGACCTATGATATAATTTCCTGTCCAAGAAAAAACTGGTCTAATACTAGATAATAAAAACAAAAAAGCAATACAAAACACAATAAATTCCATACAGATTTAATGTTTTATTCTTTTTTTTCTTTTTTTCAACTGTTTTACTCTTGGGACCAACCCAAGAATTCCGGATAGTTCATAAATAGTATCAAAACCCATGAAGAGAAAGGAAAACACTACAGTTTATCATTTAATCCAGGTGGGAATAAACCCCCTAGTTTGACAATCCATTTCCTTTCCTTCATGTTTAATATACTGTGCCACCCCGTTTTAAAAGATCTGTTGCCCGATATTTTATCAATGACTGTAAAAGTAAATTTTGCCGTGTGATGAACCAGTGAATGTCTATAAAGAGCATTGGTGACTCTTGCATTCCTAATATCCCCTAAATGTTCAGATATTCAAAATCTAAATTGTCTGGAAGTTTGGCCCACATAAAAGGCTTGACAGGTGCAAGTGGCCAAATATATGACCCAATCCGTTCCGCAATTAGCAAAGCAATTAATATTGTACAACTGCCCAGTATTTTTACTGGTGAAGGTTTTGGTTTTGAAGACATATTTACAGAAGGTGCAGTGTCCACAAGGATAAGAACCAACCAGTCTCTCCTCTGTTAATGTAGTTTGATGATAAATGGCATCCTGATACATAATTTATTTGTAATTAGAGAAATGGGACCCTAAGGTTTTGGATGACTGTTGGCTTGTATGGAAAGGAGGCAGTAATTATTTGGAGGAATTTATTGAATACCTCAATGGAAACAAATGGGGGGCTGAGTTTACAGTGAGTTTTCATAAAAATGAGATTCACTTTTTGGATGTCAATTTACAGCGTCAACCAGATAACACATTATGTACTACAGTTTATTGAAAATATCCACAATACAACACCCTGTTACACATTTCCAGTCTCCATCATAAACATACCATTAACAATATTCCTAAATCTCAGTTTTTGCGCTTGAAGAGAATTTGTTCTTCACAGCAGGATCTGACACAATCCCATCAGGATTTAGCCAACAGATTTTTACTAGGGGATATGGTACACAGAATGTTAACTCGGCCATGCAATGGGCCAAAAAACAATCCAGGGGTACCCTATTAGAATACAAACATAAACCCAGGAAGGAGAAGAAGGATACCTTGAGAATGGTCACTGCATTTGGCAGAAATACAGCCTAGCTTATTGATGTTATTGACAAACATTGGAATAGTTTGAAGGCCAATGAACAATTGGGTGACCTTTTGGGAGACAAATGTTCATTTTCCTTCAGGCGGGGCAAAACCTTAGGGTCCCATTTCTCTCATTACAAAAAAAGTATGCATCAGGATGCCATTTATCATCAAATTACATTAACAGGGGAGAGACTGGTTGGTTCTTATCCTTGTGGACACTGCACCTTCTGTAAATATGTCTTCAAAACCAAAACCTTCACCAGTAAAAATACCGGGCAGTTGTACAACATTAATTGCTTTGCTAATTGCGGAACGGATTGGGTCATATATTTGGCCACATGCACCTGTCAAGCCTTTTATGTGGGCCAAACTTCCAGACAATTCAGATTTCAAATTCCTGAACATTTAGGGGATATTAGGAATGCAAGAGCCACCAATGCTCTTTATAGACATTCACTGGTTCATCACATGACGAAATTTACTTTTACATTCATTGATAAAATATCGGGCAACAGATCTTTTAAACAGGGTGGCACAGTATATTAAACATGAAGGAAAGGAAGTTGATTGTCAAACTAGGGGGTTTATTCCCACCTGGATTAAATGATAAACTGTAGTGTTTTCCTTTCTCTTCATGGGTTTTGATACTATTTATGAACTATCCAGAATTCTTGGGTTGGTCCCAAGAGTAAAACAGTTGAAAAAAAGAAAAAAAGAATAAAACAGTAAATCTGTATGGAATTTATTGTGTTTTGTATTGCTTTTTTGTTTTTATTATCTAGTATTAGACCAGTTTTTTCTTGGACAGGAAATTATGTCATTGGTCTTTAATGACACTGAGTATATATTTGTTGTATCACTGCTTTATGTTATGTGCCACTGATGAAAGCTACAAGCTGAAACCGTTTTTTTTTAATAAATCTTCACGCTCCCAAGGTGCTGGCTCTTTTTGTGTTTTGTTGCAGTTTGTCTAGCCTGTGCATTTACCGTACTTGCTAGCCTGCTTCTTCGTTACTTCTGGATACAGGCCAAGGCTCTTGCCACCCCTATAGTGCCTTTTTAGGTGGTGTTCCAAAGACCAAATTACCACCATAACAGCTACAAACAAATGCAATCTGAGGGTCATGCTGCTCAATTTTAGAAGTCTAAATCTCAAAATGCACTCGCTCGAAGCACTCCTTAAAATGGAGAATGACATTTGTGCTGTAAAAGAGACCTGGCTCAAGGCAGCAGAAAGCACCCCTGTACTACCAGGCTATAACTTATTCCACACATTTCGGCCCCAGAACTTGGACCAAAGCTCCAAAGGTGGTGGTGTTTCCATATTCATAAAGGATGCGCACATCTCCTGAATGGTAGCCCAACATAATGCATCAGAGATACTTCAGGTGCAGCTCACATTGGGTAAGACAACGACTCAGGTTGTAGCCTGTTATAGGTCTCCAACCATGTCCCAAGACACTCACTTCACTTTCCTAAGCACCCTGGAGAATATTATAGTCCAATCTAACACACTCATGCTATGTGACTTCAACTACCCCCCCCATTAACTGGGAAAACTACTCATGTACCAATACACTCGCCCAACATTTTCTGGAATTCATTAATTCCAGTGCCCTGGACCAGCTCGTTCTTACCCCCACTAGAGGTAGCAATATCCTTGACCTAGTCATTACTAACATGGGCAACCGGTGCTCTACAAGAATAGTCAACTCCTCTCTGGTTAGATCCGACCACAAACTAATCACCTTGGAAATACACATCCCTCCCACCCACCCCTTGCAAAGGTAGCCACCTTAAAAAACTTCTCCAAAGCTAACTTTGGGCTCCTAAGAACTTCATGGCACACATGCAAATGGAGAATAGTTGCATGACCACCAAATCATAAACCAATGCACTATACAAACACCTACACAAATCATAAACCAATGCACTATACAAACACCTACACAAATAAATGGATCTCGCCATACCCAATAGAACCAAGATGCTCTCCTCCCAAAAAAGGAAGCTATTCTGGTGGGCCCCTGTCATAAATAAACTCTACAACAGAAAGAGGAAACTGATGCAGAATAAGGTGAAGTCCCAAGACTGGAAAAACTCCCTTATCAGCCTCAACAAAAAGTTGAGATCCCTCATCAAATCCTCTAAAGCTAGCTATGAAAACAGAATTGCAAAGAAGTAAAGACAACCACAAGGCCTGCTATGCTTATGTAAAGAAATTCCATGGCAATACCCATATTTGCTCTGAGCTACTGTACAATGGTACCTCCTATACTGAACCAACACATATTGCCTATATACTGGCCGACAGATTCAGTGTCAACTTTTCCCCTCTCCCCCACCAAGAACCAATCACAATACCAGTAGATTGCCAGGCACCCAGTATTACTGCTGCACAGGCTAAACAGCACTGTCCAAGGCCAAGAATACAGCCTCTATGGGACCTGACAATATCCCTGGCTGTGTTCTACATGAACTACAGAGTGAACTGGCACCTTACCTGTGTGCCCTGTTTAATCACAGCCTCACCTTAGGCTTTGTCCCTACCAAATGGCGCACTGCTGTAGTCATCGCTCTCCACAAAGGAGGAGCTATGGAATGCATCATCATGGACCTAATAAAAACAAAGAATATAGGGAATCTCCAAACTCTGGATCCCACACATTTTGGTTTTGTGAAGGGTAGATCATACCTGCTCAACTTGGTTGACTTCTTTGAGTCACTCACCAGAGCTGTGGATGAAGGCAAGGTGGTTCATATAGCCAACCTTGATCTGGCCAAGGCGGCCTTTGATACTATTCCCCACTCAGGAATCATAGAAAAACTCACTAAGCTAGGCATCAACCCCAATATCATGAGGTGGGTTGCAAACTGGCTCACAGATCAAACCCACAGTGTGAAAGTAGCTGTCTCCAAGTCAGACTGCTGACCAGTCACGAGTGGAGTCCCACAGGGATCGGTTCTGGGTCCTCTTCTGTTTGGTATCTACTTCTCAGAAGTCCAGTCCAACACAAAGGGACTCTGGCTGACAAAGTTCACAGACGATTGCAAGTTGGGAGCAATTATTAACTCCCCAAATGATGTTGACATCCTACAGAAAGGCCTCACTGAGACCAATGACTGGTGACCCATGGCCTTAAGCTCAATGCCAAAAAATGTGTCATCATCCCCTTTGGCAAAAACTCAGTTCCCATGAACTACCACATCAATGGTAGTCCACTGAACAACACAGAAGTTGTTATAAGAGATCTGGGAACACAGGTTGACAGCAATTTCTCTTTTGACCACCACACTGCCACTATGGTCAGAAAGTACTTCTATGTGGCACATCTCATTACTAAGGGTTTTGCATCCAGAAAGAAAGAGGTCATTGTCTCCCTCTACTCTTCCCTCATTAGACCAATCATTGAGTACAATGCCCCATTTGGCATGTACCTCACTAGACAACTGCAACAACTGGAGAGGCCGCAAAAGTATCTCACAAAAAGGATCCTAGGCCTTAAACACTTGTCCTATATGGAGAGACTAAAAAAAACTCCAATTATTTTCTGTCTCATATCGTCTACTTAGAGGTGATCTCGGTTTAACTTATAAAGCCATGTCTGACCCAGCTCCGTTAGAAATGCTACATCTAAAGAAATCCCAGTCTCTCCACACCACATGCTCCAGAGACCTCAACCTCATTACCACAATCAACAGAAGGTGCTGCAGGGACAGGCTCATAACTCAGAAACTGCCCATGCAATACATGTCAAACAGAGCACCTCACTGGCCCTCTTCAAGGGAAATCTTGGTGAGTGGATGGGAAATAGAAAATTCATCCCGGGGATCACTCCAGTGGCTCTATTCGACAGAGGCACTAGAAACTAAGTTCGGGTGGCACTATGCCAGGGTAACCTTATGGGGAAGGCTTGTAAAGGCTCCAGGGCCATTAGCCTAATACACACCTATGAAAATATGAACAAGTGGGGCTGTATTATACAATGAACAGAATTTTAAACAATCAGGAAGATGAATCAAAGAACACATACATGTATGCATGGTCCTAAAAATGTGTGCAAGGTGCCTATGATCTGAAAACAGCCAAAAGGTAAACTTTATCTGCCACTGGCCAGATATATTTTCTTTGATTATAGGTTTCAATGCCATTTCAATAAATGTGAGTTTCAAGAGCAGAGATATTTTAACTCTAAGTCTGTTTTCACTGTAAGACCGTATTGCTTTGTTTAGCAAATGTTTATCAGTGTTTGGGCTATAAAATTTGAAATAAATGTTTTAAATTAAATCCAAATATCTGTAATCATTGTAGAAGTAAAGCAGAAAACAGTATGCATACTAAGAGGTTTGAACAGTGTTTATGGTAACTGGGGAGAAATGGCCAAGTAATGGGACACTGGAATGGCTGCCGGGGTGGGGTGGGGCTGTGTATACTGAATGAACTTACTTTAAACAGAATGAGGCTAAGGTATTGAGTATGACATTTGGGAAAAGGGGTGTAGCTATGGTGCAAAGGGTTACAATTTGAGTTAAGATATCAGACTTGGCAATTATTAAAAATATTTTAAGTTAAGATATTGAATGTAAATTTATTTATGCTCAACCTAGACCAGTGGTTTAAGTGCAACCTAGACTAGTGGATGGGGAATAGGAAATTTACACTGAGCCTGTCACCCACAACACTTTAGTTCAGAGGTAGCTTATAAATGTCTGGACTTCAATGTCCTGTTTGGATACAGGACTTAATTATTCTTTCAGGAAAACCTGGCTCAGCTTAGAAAGGCCCCCTAGGTCATAAGCCTAGTAACAATCTATGAATCTGTAATACATTCACTTGCTTTAGTAGAACTGGCTTATTTAGGAAACTTGTTTATGTTTCCAAACGAAAAAGAACATGCTTATTGAAACTGATATTTAGCATAATATGGAGGTACAAATGTAACCCAAATTAAGTGGGGTATTTTGGGGGTATTTTATGTAAGGAAGACAGATAAGGGTGGTTTGGGATTACTCAATCCTACAGTACTTGAGTAATATTTACTCCTTTTTGGATACTGTGGGAGATCAGGTATGATAACGATATTTTGCTAAGTAAATCATTATGTGAAAAGTACAAGAGTTTGTCAGAAACTTTTAGAAATAAAAAATGTTACAGAGAGATATAATGTTAGGGACTATATTAAGAAAGTTTTAACTCAGAGAAATAAATGTAGGTCCGACACAGAAAATAGAAAGTCATATCCTAGGATTCAGAAAAGTACTCACCATTTGTGGAACTTGTTCTATGGACACAATGAGAAACACCTCATCATCAGGTTATTAGCATGTCTCTGAATTTCAATGTAGCTAACACCAGTGCTGCCAGAACTGATGGGCAGTGGCATTCTCTCTAGCAGCTCATGCATCACATTGGCAAAGTTATCCCCTACACACACACACACACACACACACACACACACACACACACACACACACACACACACACACACACACCTATAAACACCCCCTCACAAATATACGCACAGTTGATGACAGTAATGGAAACACTTACCAATTTACCCCCCCCCACACACACACACACACACAGACATGCAGTTTCACCTCCACCTCCACGTCTTTGCAAAATGTACCCGCATCGCAGCTTTTCTGTTGGAGTGAATGGGTGGCTGCCATCTTTTAATGACATTCACTTTTTTCTCCAATAGTGACATTTTACACTGTAAATTAATCCTCTGAATCATAAATCTGGAGTTACTGGCTTTTCTTGGGGGAGGTCCCATCATAGCTAATTAGCATTAGCCACCCCCTGGATTTCCACATTTGCACCCAGCTCTACCAGAGAGACCATCCTTCATGCTTTGTCCTCTACTAGTGACAAACCTAGCAGCAGGTTGGTGTAAGAACTGAAAAGGCTTACAGTGAGGGAAAAAATCCAAACACTAATTGTGGGAAAAGAATTCAGTCTTCCAGAACTAAAGGAGAAGGTGTGCCATCTGTTTGGCCACATACACGAACACCAAGTTAAAGGTAATGGAGAGCAGCTTGGTGCAGCTCAGTACTCTTGTTGCAGAACAGCCATCGAGGATTAATTCTGAAGGCTGCCATGTTACCTCATCACCAGGTAATCCTCTCTTTTAAAGAGTTGGAGGCATCACATATTGAGCCAGAGATAGCCACAATGTGAAGGATAGCAGTTCCCACAAGGAAGATACCGCCACTGCCATGGAATTGGCCCAAAAAGAAACAAACTGGCTATAGTGCAATCCAGAATGCTAAAAGTGATGCAATAGAACATCTTTCCAGCAGCACCTCTTCTTAATTCTTAAACTTTTCTGACACAGGTTAGTTCTTCTGTGAAGGCACACACAGCAGAAACATGAAGGATACTGGGAATTGTTATAAAGAAATTGTACAGGTGGATGGCAGCGGTTATAAAAAAGACAAGAAAGACAGATTTCACTAGGATCTTCCCTTGTTACAAAAGTAGAACGCCAAAAGGCAGGGAGGGCAGACAAAAATAAGATTGCTGCTTAGTCCCATGGCTTGTAAGTACAGAAACAAGTTCTTAGGCTCACTGAATAAGCTCCATGGTCATAGGTGCTGGGTATCATATTTTTATTCATTCACTTATTATGCTTTACTGACCAACTACACTCCATTTACACTTTAGAGGCAAATGAGTTTGCTGGAAAAGATAGCAAAGCATTTTAATGAAAAAAATGAGTGGTCTTAGAACAAAGTACTTTAACAGAAAATACATTGTAGTGTCAAATAAGGTCTGCCTTGCCCACCTAATCAGCAAATTTCCTCTACTTGTTGGATAAAGTACAGTCTACTTAGACAACAGCTCATGATTATTAGATAAATTATCTTAAAAGCCTTCATTGTTTCACTGTCTTTACCCGTGTAACATGCTGCAAGAGTTCACCAGCCTATCTACTACTCATCTGTCACTAGTGACACAATTTTGGTTATGAGATCGTGTGTGCACTTCTTTTTCATAACACAATTTTTTGGGTTAACTTGCACATGTGTGCTCAGCTGTTTTTCCAACAAGTGGCACTGTTTACATGGAAAAGTACCCAGCAGCATTTTCTAAGCTCTGCCCAATGCCTGCACATTCATTATTTACATGTGTTGTTCAGTGTTAAGTTAGTGCTGATGTTTGATAGGCAGGATGACCACTAACTATTTTTGCAGTGTTATTAACGTCTAAGGAAACGTGGCATGTGATAAGGGGCTTTGATCTTACCCTTGAAAATGCTGCCATTCGTCTGTATAATGTACATTTTGTTGCAGTAGATTTCACTAAATGGGTTACAATAAAATCTACTTAGCACCAGAATATTAAAAATGCTAATTATTCAACAAAGTATATTCAATGACTTGGGGTACATGACAAATTTGCTTTGAAATACCACCATTTGAGATAGTTTAGTATTTTACTTTAATTGCGCGACTAGATTACTTATGGTTACACATTCTCTACCCTCCTGTATCCTTCCTGATTTTCTTTCAAACTCACCGCTTTATCCTCTCATAATCATTTCTTTAATTTGTCTGTTTTTCCATAAAATGTAGTGAACATTATGTTAACTGATCTAGGACACAGTGGGATGGAAACTTTCTTCTGGCCCAGTTAATCAGGGTTCAATCAGCATCCCTGGTACTGGAGGAATGAAGCAGGGTGTGACAGGAGTCAAGCAGCATAGCCTACTCACCTTACCTGGAGGGAGTTGTGGGTGGGCTGCCACTTGGTGAGTATAACTAGTGAGTGTAGTTTCCCTAGTAGAATCCGGGAAAACCTCCACCTAATGCTTGAAGATGGGAAGGCAGGACTGACTCCTCGATGGTATCCAGTACAACCAGCAAATGGCACAGTCTCTTCCATGAACTGATCACATGCAGGGGATTTTAGGCCATAAATAAAAAAAAAAAAATCTTCAAAGCACCTCTGATGATAGCCTAAGTGAGTGCAGTCTCCCAGTTACCTCCCACCCTAGTGATGGAGAACAAATGGGCAGACTGAGTGGGAGGGGGACTGGTGATCAGCAGTGGCAAAAACTTACAAAATACATGAACTGAAGCAGTATTATCTCGACTTACATTTAAACCACATTATCTCCTCCATCATCCAAGTACAAGATATTTTTAGCAGCTATCATTTACTCTGATGGATATCCTATACCCATGTTCCACTGTAGAGGACCATCTTTTCTGTTACGTATAAAAAAATAACAAAAGAATTATGTCACAATCTTGCATGTGTATTTGCTGCATGATATGCATAGCACACTGTTCCTCTTGTTTTTGCTTAGATCAGGTGACCCCTAACTGGAAAAGCCGAAAGAAGAAGGTATCACTTATGGTGTACTTATACTGAAGTACAAGTGTTAATTTGTAAATATTGTACATATGGATTTTTTTACCTTCTGCTTATTTACTGTAGTCTGTATATTTTCTACTGCATATACCCATTTCTTTGCAACTAGAAATTTTCTCTCTGGGCTTTTTTTGTTAAATGAATTGTATGTAACTGAAACTCCCAGGAGACAAACACAAACAAAAAGAGAAAATTAAATACAACAAAATTAAGCAAAAATCACACCTTTGGTTTTGGTCTAACTTGCAGATATAGCAACAAACTTTTTTTCATTCTATGTCTGCCTGTCATAGTTGTCCTCAGTGACTTGAGGGAATATACTGCATTAAAATGCCATCATTATGATATTCCAGTGTTTTTTGCTTTTACTGAAACAAAGCAAAAGGAAAAAAAAACACATTCCAGGTTAGACTAATATTTATGGAAGTAGCTGATTATTTGTAAATATTTGCATCTATTTATCCTCTGTTTTTATTTTTTAATCATTATATTGTTCATTGCGTTTGGTTACATGACTGAACCTGCCAGTGTTAGTGTTCTTTAGGATATCTGGTTGATCCTGTCATTTTGCTTAGTATTTTTCTAATAGAATCTGCATCATCATCCTCATAATTATCATAATTACCAGCTGTGGTGCTGGCATCCGATCCTCACACTCTCTTTCAGTCATTGTAAATACGTGTATAATTGGTACTGCTGTTGAACACACCAGCTCTCACTGAGATATCTCAGCACTTTGTTTTTACTGAGACAAAAAAGGTATATTTTTGGTTATTATAATTTATAAACAATTTTCATAGATCACTGTATACATATACAATAAACAACAATGGTCAAACATTTTGTTTTTTGTGCTGACTTGCTCATTTCAGTACACACACAAAAATACACACACACACACACACACACACACACACACACACACACACACGGACAGTTTATTTTTTCCTAGCCACCTAACACATCTTTGGCAGTTGGGAGGAAATTGAAGTACACAGAGGACACCGCATGCAAACACAGGGAGGGCACGTTGACTCAAAAAATAAAAAGGCACTTAGCCAAGAAATGGACCAAGGAATATCTCAATGTGCTGCACAATGTTCAGTGTTAAAGGAACAGTCACAGAGATTTTTTGTTTTAATTCTGGTCTTTGTTTACGTTTTCATTCTGGCTTTCTGATGATGCCCCAGCTTTGGCTGCAGGGTTTGGAAGAGGAGTGCTTACAGGAAGTTTCAATGGTCTTAGCCAAATTCCATCTCAGATTGCAGTTATACTTACAACATACCTCACTAACTCATTCATTAATTTCACCTGTGCTTTTTATCCTCAAAGAAAAGTAGCATTTCAGGAATTTTATGACCCGACTTGCTACTACCTTGCAGGAAAGCAAGTGAGTAATGCAAAGCTGCAATGTTAGTAGACAGACTTCCCTGCTCATTTTATTTCACATTTTATTTTGTGCAGATTTCTGAATGTTAGTGAAGGGCTATGATGTTATGCATGACTGCCATTTGTTCTGTAGAAAGCATCAGAATGATGCAAGCTTCGAACAGTAGTGGAAGCAGTCTTCGTTTTGTCATGTTTTTTTATCTCTGAATAATAGTCAAGTGTAATGGTTTTCTGACCTGCTGTAAAAAACCATGTGTGATGCAAGCAATGGATTCATTTTAAACAATGAAGTCCAAAACTTACTGTCACAATGGGGGCTGTACAGTATGTCAACCTGTGATAGTTATACATACTAATTCTGAGATATCTTTATTATGGAGTAAGGGGAATACATCAATAGACTGCTAAGATTTAGTATGAATTCAATAAACCATGCTGTTTTGACTATACTACTCACAGTTACACTATGCAAAATAAATAAAGGAAATAAGGAGCTGCACAAGATAAGCTTTTTGATGACTTCATAAAAAGTAAACACAGAGAATCTTGCCTAACCAACCTCTAACCACCCCCACCACAAACATACACAAAAATGTAATAACCTTATTGTTTCCCAGTGATTGGGGACTGAAAGCTTTGACAGGAAGTGAATATTGTTAATTGTGTTCACCAGAGGGATTGAAAACAGGGCGGTATAAAGTAAAGTGAAACCAGGAGTAGGGATGATGATGATGTGGTAAGTAGGTGGTGACAACTGACAGGTATTCAGACAATTTTTTTTTTTTTTTGGTCAGAATTTTAAACTCTGGGATTGTTCTTTTAATATAACCTGCCAGTGAGAGATGAAGTCATCATACCGTCACCTTTAAATAGTCTTATACTCATTAACTTATCGTGCATACATCTGTAAACAAGCCTTGAACATAGTGACCCCTGCTCCATGTTGTATCTCTATGCACCGAATTCAGACACCAACTTGTGTATTTCTCTAAACTAACCTTCCCTAGAGTGACTCCAGCTCCATAGGTCAGTACACCACCCTACACACTAACACCAGATCTAAATATATCTCTAGTTTCCTTACCACAGGAAATATGCTGCTATGGTTTACATTTCTCACTGTTCCTACATACCTTCTTCAAGGGCTATTCCAGTAATGTTGTATGCTTACCCAGGAGTATCACTCTATTGTATATGTTAACCTTACACACAGTGAATGACCACTTGGTGTACAGTCTGTACAGTAGCCACACTCACTTTTATTGTATGCTCCTCCCAATTTAATAAACACTCCATGTTACCTGTCTGGAGAAGGTGAATGGATGTTGTCCCAGGGCTTGAGCATCTTCTTTATATCCATCCATAGGACCAGGCCATGGATCAAGTTGACTGGCCTAGGAGAAAAAATAAAGGAGCATCAGAGTGCTTATATGATATTCACACCACACAATTTGAATAGATAACGACAACATTTAAATCATTTATTTGCTGTTCTTTGACCTCTTGCATCCATGTTCTATCATTTTTACATAATACAGACTTTATTTTTTTATGCAGTTTGGGTTACGTCTTTCAGTTTTAATTATTATCACGTTACTCATCTTTCCATCTATCTTTGTACTGATTTTTCATTTACAGAGATGGTCATGCCTGTCACACAAATAATATCGATTATCACTACAAGGGCTAATTTAATTAAAACAATAATACAATGTGACTGCTAATATAATACTATTGTACCAGTTCTTGTACCACATATAATAACACCACATAAACTTTCACTGGATGAAATACAAAGCAAAACATAAATTAAGTATACCTTGTACAGCATGCCCACAAACTAAGGTACATGCATAGAAGAAACGGCAGCTTCATTCCTTCTGAAACTGAAAACAGGGTATTAGGAGCTTAAAGTAGAAGGTAATCAGAGTTCAGGTTTTAATGCAATATGAGACATGTCTCTTGCTAGGAAATATATTAACAAAGGTCCAAAGATATTTTTTATTTTCTTTCGAAGAACTGATTAAGAAAAGAGCCGGTCGGTAAATTCCAGCTGTTGCTTGTTTTCATAATTTTTTGAGAAGATAATGATAAATCAAGTCAAACTAATATGCCTGTTTGTTACCTGCGGTAACAATGCCAAATGTATTTTTTGTTATTTTTACTAAAATAAGGTCATAGCAGTAACTGGTAACAAAGTGCAGCTGATGATTTTGTCTATTTTCAGTGGCTGCATGGTTAATAATGAAAATTAATTACAGTTAGAAATTGAGAGTATAGTATAGCGTTAGTAATGGAGGGCTTGCTGAGATACTGAACAATAATATGTTTAAATATGTTAACCCATTTTCCTATATTGTACATGGAGTGCAGCTAACATACACCAAATCTGTGAAAAAGGCAACTTTGTTAAGTACCTTTCAGATGTAAGACAGCTGATTAACACAGATTTGTGACCTACCAACTGAACAAATTTAAGCTCTAATATCATGCTAGGGCAAAACAGCAGTCCGTTATGGCCACTACAAAACAGCAACAAGAAACTAAATAGCCTGGTAATATACTTTTCTGTTGCACAGAAAAAAAGTGTGGCAGAGTAAAGTATATAATAGCTTTTAAAGCCATGCATTCCTTAGAGGGATAGTTAGTTTCTGGTCACTGCATGTGAAGTAATGCGAAGTGTTTTACAGATTTCAAAGGTTCATAGGTAGGTACTAGGCTATTGGCCCTAGGGCATAATTAAGCCTAGCCAAAATGTTTCAGCTTGCGCCTCCCATGTGATTTAGTTACCTGCGCCTCTCTCGAGCAGGACCACAGAAGTGATTCCTGGGGTGAATTTCCTGTTCCCAATCCACTCATCAAGATTCTTCTTGAAGAGCGCTAATGAGGAGCTCTGCCGCACATATATGGGGACCTTATTCCAGAGCAGGGGGAGTCTCTGGGACACAAATTTGTCCATCCAACAAGTCCTGTTTATTGTAGAGGTCAGATTAAGGTCCCTAGAGCATGTAGCTCGGGTAGATTGGGATTTCCTTAGGTGGAGCATTTCCAGCAATTCGGGGTTTGACATAGCCTTGTATGTCAGGCAGAGATCACCTCAGAGAAGCCGGTATGCAACCGAGTACAGTTGAAGTTTTTTTAGCCTGGTGGCATAGGGCATCTGTTTTAGGCCTGTTATCCTCTTGGTGAGGTATTTCTGAGGCCTCCTCAGTTGTTGCAGGTGTCTAGTAAAGTACATCCCAAATGGGGCATTGTACTCAATAATGGGTCTAATGAGTGATGAGTATAGGAGGACAATATCTTCCTTCTATCTAGATGAAAACCCCTTTGTGATAAGGTGGGCCATGTAGAAGGATTTTCTAACCATCTTAACGATGTGGTTATTGAAGGAGAGGTTACTGTCCACCTGGGTCCCGAGGTCTCTTATCACACTCTCTGTGTTAAGTGAGCTGCCACCTATGTGGTAATTCATAGGTACTTGTTTTTTCCCAAAGGGGATGACAATGCACTTTTTGGCATTTAGCTTGAGGCCATGATTTTGGCACCATGTATCTATTTCAGTGAGACCCTTTTGAAGGACATCTACATCAGTAGGAGTCTCAATTATGGCACCCAGTTTGCAGTCGTCTGTGAACTTTGTTAGCCATAGTCCCCCTGTGTTTGCTTGTACCTCGGAGAAGTAAATATCAAACAGGAGCGGTCCAAAGACTGAGCCCTGGGGTACTCCACTTGTCACTGGTTTGGAGTCAGACCTAGCATTTCCTATTTTCACTGTATGGGTTCTGTCCTTGAGCCAGTTAGCAACCCATCTTGTAATGTAGGAGTTTATATTTAGGTTAGTGAGTTTGTCTATAATTCCTGAGCGGGGAATGGTATCAAAAGCTTTCACAAGGTCAAGGTATGCCGTGTGGACCACCTTTCCTTCATCAATTGCTTTGGTGACTGTCTCGAAGAAGTCAACCAGGTTTAGAAGACAAGACCTGCCCTTTACGAAACCAAACTGAGTAGGGTCCAAGGTCTGTAGGTTCCCAATGTTGTTGTTTATGTGCTCCATGACAATGTGCTCCATGGCCTTGCAGATGAGGCTCGTCACGCTGATGGGGTGATAGTTCCCGGGGTCAGTGGTGGCTCCTCCCTTGTGAAGTGGGACGACAGTTGCTGTTCATTACTCAGTGGGCACATAGCCTGAGGTGAGGCTGTGGTTGAACATGGCACTTAGGTGAGGGATTAGTTCAGTTTGGAGTTCATGTAACACGCAGCCTGGGATGCTTTCTGGTCCCATGGAGGCTGTTTTTTTTTTTGCTTTAGAAAGTGCCGTTCTCAACTGGGGGTCTGAGATTATGGGGGCAGTGCAATCTTCTGGTATAGATACGGGCCCTTTAGGTGGTGAGGAAGGATAACGTTTGCACTGAACCTATCTGCCAGTATATTGGCGATATCAGTTGGTTCTGTGAATTTTGAACCGTTATTTTGTAGCTCAGAGCAGATCTGAGAGTTGCCATTTAGGTTCTTGGCATAGCTAAAAAATGCTTTATGGTTGTCCTTGGTGTCCATTGCAATTTTTCTTTCAAAGCTCGCCTTTGAGGATTTAATAAGGGATCTTAGCTTTTTGCTGAGGTTGGTCAGGGAGCTCTTCCCTTCCTGGGTTTTTACTCTTTTTTGTAATAATTTCTTCCTTCTATTATAGAGCTTGTGTATGGCCGGGGTCCACCAGACTGGTTTCCTTTTTTTGGGGGAATGGGTCTTGGTTTTGTTTGGGATAGCACGGTTAATGCACTCATGCAAGTGCTTGTAGAGTGCTTCTGTGTAGGCTACAGCAGATTCAACCAAGATGTCATTCTGCATGGGAGTAACAAAGTTTGCCACCTCTGTCTTAAGTAGCATAAAGTTTGCTTTGGAGAAGATTTTCAATGTGGTTTCCTTGGGGAGGGGGTATGCAAATTTCAAGGGTGATGAGTTTACAGTCTGATCTAACCAACTAGGAATTTACTTCAGGTATGGAGCACTTGTCCCCCATGCTGGTGATGACCAGGTCCAGTATGTTGTTGCCCCTTGTGGGGGTGTTGATAAGCTGGTCCAGGGCATTTGAGTTAATATATTCCAGGAAGCGTTGGGCAAAGGTATTTGAGCTTGAGTAGTTTTCCCAGTTGATGTTTAGGTAATTGAATTCACCCAATATTAGGGTGTTTGGTTGGACTCTCATGTTTTCCAGTACCTCGAGGAAGAAGGAGTGGGGGTCTTGTGGCAGGGAATGTGGTCTGTAGCAAGCTACAATCTGGATTGCAGTTTTGCCCATTGTCAGTTGCACTTGGATGATCTCAGAGGCATCGTACTTTGCAACTAGTCTGGAGGTGTGGTTACCCTTGATGAATATGGATACGCTGCCTCCCTTGGTGTTTCGGTCCAAGTTTTGTGGCCGAAATGTGTGGCATGAGTTGTAGCCTGGAATCCCTGGGGTACTCTCTTGAGCCTTAAACCAGGTCTCAGTTATTGCGCAAATAGCGATGTTCTCCATTTTGAGAAGAGCCTTGAGTGAGTGCATTTTGAGGTTTAAACTCCTGGCACTGAGTAGCATTACCCTCAGTTTTTTGTCACTGAAACTTATTACGGTGCTGGGTTTGTCTTTTAAGCCTTGCCTAAAAAAGGCACTATGGGGGTGGCAAGAGCCTTGCCCAGTATCCTGAATCCCAGGGGTGACAGGTGCAAGCCATCTGTGGTGAAGCATCGTGGCTTGTCCAGCATGTAGTCCCAGGCAGACGGATACTGGATCCTCTTTGAATGACACGAGGAGCTTAGCCAATTGTTGAAATTTATCATTTTTTCCTTGTACTGAGGTATCATTCTTGGTTATGGTAAGATGCTACTCAGGGCTAGGGTCATACCTGCCTTGGTTACATGATCAGAGAGCTCTTTCATGTTTCTTTTCATATAGTCCAGGCAGGTACATCTTAGGTCATTCACACCAACATGGAGTATGACAGAATCATATTTGTACTTGCTATGGAATGACCTGAGTGCCTGCGTGATGTGGAGGATTCTGGCGCCTGACAGGCAGCTGACAGTAACCTTCTCTTTGTCCTGCCTGGTGAGTGGGACATCAGTGTGGCTGACTATGAAGTCCTCTATTACAAGTGTGTTAGGTAAGATGTTATACCTTATGGGCTGTGGTTGTGTAGCACATTGGTTTTGGAGGTTATGTGTCAGTTGCAGTGTGTTAGTGGGTGGAGGTTGCTTGCGTGTCTGCTTTAGTGGTCTCTGTTGTTTCCGCAGATTTTTATTTAGAGCCTCCGAGTATGTCTTTGTGCATCTATGTGTAGGATTTGCAGTTGCAGGTGTGGTGGGTCTATGTGTAGTATTGCAGGTTGTTACCTTCTCCCCTTGACTGTCTATTCCAGTCGTGGCTGGAGAGAGCTTTGCCTCATGTTTGGCTGTGTAAGTGCATCTCTCTCAGATATTGGTGTCGTGGTAGGAGAAGGTTGTCTGTGGTACATGAGGCAGTTGTGAGATTGCCTCAGGATGCCCAAATTCATCAGGTGGACAGGAGAATACACTGGGAACTGGCCTTTGGACATGCCTGAATGGGTTGAGGAACTTTTTTCTAGTTTGTCATAATGGATTGAGGAACTATTTCTTGTTAAGCTAGTGGGAGAGAGTAGTTTGACTGTTTCCTACAACAGATGTGGGGGTTCGATTACTGTAGCTTATTAGTTCTTCTGTTATTTTGAGCAAGTGCGGGTCTGACAGCGCTGATTTGAGTGCTAAAACTGAAAGAACTGGCTAGCACCAAGGGAAAAACTAAAGAGCAAACTCCATGGAGCCAGGGACAGCTCAACCCCAGCCAACCGCCACTGCACTATGCACAAAGCTGTGGAAATGCGGTTCCCACATCAGAAAGACAAAAGAGATAGAAACCAGCCCAAAATGGCTAATAAAACCACAACTTCTGGGCTGAAACCACTCCTCCAAAGACAGGCAGGCTGCCCAAAGCTCCCCACCGGCGAACAGAGCAACACCCCCCCCCCTCCATCCAAGCAAGCCATGGGCAACACAAAAGCTCAAACACAGTCCAGGTACCAGCAAATATCTGAAAACCGGACCCTTCCAGCCCAGAAAGGCGGGAAACAGGAAGATTCTTTTGTTTTTTTGTTTTTGTATCAGCTCAGCAAGATCCTGCCCAGGTGTCCTGCAGAGTCCTACAGCACCAGAGAGAGAATTGAGAGACTTTGGAGTGTTTAATTACCTTTTTTTCTGGTTTTGAAAGCTGAAAAAACTTTGTGCTCATACACAATTTTCATATAACTAGTAGTACTTCAAAATAGTTAAAGCTCCGTGTCCTTCAACGATTTATGGTTGGATTTCTAATGATTCATTTGTGTGTTAGAGGCATAGATGTCAAGAAATTCACCTCAAGGGTAGATGTTACAGACCAGATGGACTTAAAGCATTGTATTTATTTTAGGATAATGATGGTTCACCCTATGGTTTTGTTAGGATACCAAAATGAAGCAGTGTCAAATGATTCTGGTGTTGACTGGCCTGTTACCCGAGTTATAGGGATGTGTTGAGATAAAAGTTAAGTTGCCATGGAGTTTGATGGATAGCACAATTTATTTAAATGAAGTATAGGTCAAGGGTCACAGCCGACATGGGATGTGAACAAAGGGACAGACACTTATAAGGGGAGGGTGGTTCTTCTGTTTTAGAGCTATAGGAATGAGCAGATATTTAAATATGTATTTACAGAAGTTAAAAGACATTAGAAGAATTGTTCACTGAGCAGTCTATCAATTAGTAGGCATGGTTTATTATGAAATACTAAATATATGATGGAAGAGGACTGCAATTACTGAAAAACTATAAATGCCCATACACTGGTGGGACCATTTAGTGCACCATGCATGAGGACTGCACTATAAGAAACATAAGATCTGTAATAAAAGTAATTTAATAAAGAGGAGATCCTTGGCCTGTCTTCTAGTCTAATGACTGAAGATCAAGCATTTGTTTACATTGTGATAGCACACAGAATTGTAAATGAGGACCATAGAAATCAGCCTTCTTACACCATGCACAGTTTTGAAGATCCTGATGAGGATGGAGTGTCAGGGGATACCTCTGGATGTGGTCTTTTTGCTTCTGCTGTTGCTGTTGATTTAGATGCTACTATAGAGACCTTTTTTTCCTGATAAACCTAGACGAGACCTGCAGAGCATCATGACAAGCCATTGAGGGGCTTTTTAAATAGCTGGGTGGTGAATTCAACTAAAACACTTGGAAAGCAGCAGTCTGAAGTGCCCAAAACATTTCCAGTTGAACATGCTTTTCCAATATCCCCATCCTGACTTAAGTCTGTGTGCTTCAATCCCAGAAAATGTATGCAAGATGAGGATACCGTCCAAGAAACTACTGTGTTAGCTGTTATGATGGCATAGAAGGCTAACATTCTAACTACAAGCCAGGTGGACCTGGGTTTGATTAGCTGCTTGAGTGACTGATGGAATAGCAGGGAGGGATGGGCATGCCCATCACATGTGGGAGGACATTTGTTGCTGACCCTCTGTTAGAGGAGGCATGTATCAAAGAGGGAAGATGCCCTCAAACATAAATGATGAGTGTGGGAGGTGGGGCAGGGAAGTGGGTAGGATATATAAAGACCGCCAAGGGCAGAAGCCCCCAGGACACCTTTAAGATCCATAACTGGCTCCAGTGATATCAGAGCAAGTCCAAGGTGGGGTAGTAGACAAGCTGGTAGACCCAGCACTGGTGACAAAGAAAAAAACAAAAAACAAAAAAAAAAAACAAAGAAACTATTGTATTATTGTGCTCTTCAATTGTGTCTGCATGTCTCCTGTGCTGCTACCAGAATATTGCTCTCTTATGGTGCTCTACCTAATGACAGTCAGAATTGAGACATCAGTACTGTATAGTCTGAGCAAACTCTACACTGGATAACACATATACGCATGGGCAGAAAATGTCTATAGACCTATGACCACCATGTGTCTTTGCTGGTGGTATGGTTGCATGAAAACAACTACTAACGACAAAACAAAAGTAAACAACAGACGAGAGGCTCACAGAACACTCAAACACTTCAGAATTTATTGTAGTTAGTGTTTCACTGGGTTGTGTAATAATGAAATGAGTTAGGATGCTTTAGGAATTTATTGTCAATGTTTTCACTTTCATCTTCGTTGATGATATTTATATATTACTGAATTAGTATATTTTAGCTATATGACTAATGTAGTTTTTTCATGTGTAACATGGTAATTATTTTTGACATTAATATATTGTTGCACTAGGGTTAAATATTTTTATCAAAAGTTGTACACATATTGGAGTTGTATTCCATTATAGTGAAGTTGTTTATTGGTTATGAATGACTAGTGTTATAACTAGCTTTTAAACTGTTACTTTAAGATGACACTATCTTTAGTGACATCACCAGTGATGTTTGATTTTTATTGGGTGTGTGATTTTTAAGTAGGATTTTTAAACTTTCTGAAAGTTTATGGAATTTTTAAGTCTGAAGAAGCTGGAGTATTAACCCCAGTGAAAGCGCTAACTACAATAAATTACGAAGTGTTTGAGTGTTCTGGGAGCCTCTCATCTGTTGGTATGGTTGCATGAAGTGGACTTGAGTGTGGCATTTGTGTATGAAAGTCTGAGTGCCATGGTCACCACATACTAAATATCTGTGTTGCATGTAGCCTACACAGATAGATGCCTACTAGATATTAAGTCTGTGTGTGTGTGTGTCTTTAAGTTCTTTCTCATTTTTATATTGTCCACAGACATAATGACTAGACAAAATAATATGCAAACTTCTTATCTGCAGTTACCTGAATTTGCACAGAATATATAGGTGTAAACAGCATGCAAAAAATATATACCTGGAAAACCATCTTACATCCTACTACCTACCAATGAATACCCAAAAAGAAAGAAACTCTTTACCAAGTATGTAGGTGACATCCGACTAGATTATGCATGAGTGTCCTAACATTTTATGACACCATCACTGTAACTCTTCCTGCCATGGTCATGCATACGTATAAGTTATGTTCAACAGGACTGTACCATCTGTGAGTGTTCATGAAAACAGTGGCCCTGGATGTTTGTAGCCACCGGTACTTCCATCAATGCTTGCTGTCTCCCTAGTCCAAAGATGGATAGTCATTTCTCCCTCATAGCCAGTTTGTGGACAGCTATCTCTCTCTCACTAAAATTGTCCAAACAAATATATAACATATTCAGTTCAGTACACAGTAATATTATGTAGAAAGATACATTCAAAACTGCCTTCAGACTTTAAAATGCTATATGAAAGTATGAAAATGCTTTGTATGCTACAAAATGCAGCTATAAGCATTGCTCATGTTCTTTATTTAATGCAGGTGTTGCACACTAATGAAGTAATCACAATTATGTATTTTTATGAATTGCTCAGAAAAAGGCCTATGTACATCTGTACAAATTAGCTTTAGCACTTAGTGTACCCCAATGTAATTCACAGCTCACACCTGCATAAAATTCCACATTATCACTCTGTAGTAGGACCATAGGACATAGTCTGCAGGTTACATCTGACTATGTGAAGTGTGCTGTCAGGTGTTACAGTGTTATATAATTATTATTCTACTGTAACATTTATTTACTGTTTCCCACATTATATACATCTATCTCTAAAACAGTACATATCTCTCTTTCTTTCCCTGCAAACTGTTCTTATTTGGCCTTCATCATCATAATAACATATTGTAAAACTGTATTATTCAAAATTTGTGCTGAAGATGGTAGATAAGCCTTCCTGCTTCACCAGGGATGAATCACGTCTCTCATTCATGAGCATTTGCATCCTGAGTAAAGCCTTTGATACCCCCATAATGCCTTTTTGGGCAGAATTTGTCTAATAGACAATCCCACATAGCAAACTCAACCCCAAATCTGGACAGTATCATGGAGGCACTACTCAATTTTAGGAATCTAAACAGAAAGATGCCAGAGCCTGAGGTCCTCTTGCAACTTGAATGCATTCATATCTGTGTAATTACTGAGACGTGGTTTCAGTGCAATGACAGCACTCCTTTTATACCAGGGTTTAGCACCCATCATGCCTTCAGGTTCTTTGGGTAATTAAAGGGGAGTACCTGTACATATATTTACATTTATATATATATATATATATATATATATATATATATATATATATATATATATATATGTTTACAATCAAATATCAAACCAAGACCAAAATACAACTAGCCACACTCTTCCCTCTGTAAAAATATCAATTCAAAAAATGAGCAGAGATATTCACCCCATTCCTGGTCCCACCATTCATAAAACCATGACTTCTCACCCCAAAATAAACCAGTCATCTAATACATCTCAGCAAAAAACAGAACCCAAACTCACCTTACTAACTATGAACCTAAGATGTATGTAGAATAAAATCTATGACATGCATACTTATCTTGCCACATGCACTCCTGATGTAGTCATAGTTACGGATACCCGGTTAATAAAAGAAATAAAGGATAATGAGCTCACCCCCCCCCCCCCGCGGAAAACAATAAACTCAGGCATGCAGACAAAACAAGCATGCAGCTAGTGTAGTAATCATCTATAAGAATTCCCTTACTGTCACCTTACTTTCACAGGAAATACCCAAATTTAACAATGCTGAACTACTAATAGCACTCCTAAAATTCAACAATAGGAAAACTATTTAACAACTATTGATATACCACCAGGGAATAACGTTGATACTGCTGAAAGCATCCCGTATTAGATATCCCCAAAATTAACCATGAAACTGTAAGACTTGGAGACTAAATATAGACTGGCAGCTCATAAATTTCACTACCCCCACTGAATCCATAAATCTGTATAACTTCGAACAATTAATAATCACACCTACTAGAATCAATAAAACTTCAGGCAGACACTCAACATTTTATTGGATTCTTACAAACAAACCACACAAACTGACAAAAGTAGGCTGTCTTTCAGATAGCATAAATGACCACATACCAACATATGCTATTAGAACTCCAAACAGGGAAAACACCAAACCAGCACTAATAATCCAAAAAGCAGGGCAAAAAAAGGCTTCCACACTCCAAAATGCTTTAATTCCACATAGTACAGCTAAAAACTGCTTCAACCAAATGCAGTACATAAAAAAGCAACACAGCAGTTAAAACTAATCCAAAAAGAAAAGCGCTTTTGTTCCACTGACATATAAAAAGGAACTTCATCAGAAAAATGAACACATTGCCATTAGGCTTCTTAAATACTGTTAAACCAATCACAGCTAAAATTCAGACAAAACCATGCATAGTAAACAAGACATAGTAAGATAAGGCATAGCAAAAGAAACACCCCCTCCCCTTTTTTTCATTCATAAAGAGTATGTATCAATATTGTACACAACAGTAACATTCTAAGGCTAAAATTCATCTAAAGAGAAAAAAGATACATTATATCTATTTAAAGCTCTTAATTTAAGCAGACATTGTATATTCTCTGCATCATGTAACTCTGGCCAAAATCTTGCATTTAAATGAAGCTGCCAAAGCAATTCTGTTTTTTCAAGTAAAAGGGGTCAGGCACCTCCATGTTCTGACATAATTAATGTTTGTAAAACAACAAATTTGAAAACATGCCAATGGCTAGAAATACTATGTCTTGCTAAAGCATTTGTTTTTTTTTTCCCTAAACGAATGTCACTAAGGTGCTCACTCATTCAGTTTTTTAATTTGCATTCAGATTTCCCTACATAGAAACATGAACAATGTGAACAAATAGCACAGTCCACTATCTTACTAGTGTTACAATTAGGTCTACCCTTTATGTTCACCTTATATTTATTAATAAATATTTCACTAGTTTCAAGAATATAGTGACAAAATACACATGAACCACATTTATGCATACAACCTATTTTACAAGCAGGCACAATTTGTTCAAAGGTTGACTTTAAATTTTGTCCTTTTTTATAGACAAAAATGGGTGAACCACCCAAACTGTTCCTTAAGGTGTTTTCTCACCACAAAATTTCCCAATTCTTATAAAGAATTTTCCTAATCATATAGCTATCATTGCTAAATGTGGTAAGGAAAGCATGAGAAAAAAATGTATTATTGTTATTATTACTAATTGTTTCATCATTACCATTTATAATAGGAATAATTAACATTATTACTATCCATTGATGAAACAGAAGAAACTTCCTCAGTCATATCAGTAGGAACCATCCTCTTATGTTTATCACCCAGAATGGGTCTAAAATATCCCCTAGCTCTTTTTTCTATAACTTCCTGACTTAGTTAATTACCCATTGAGTCAGGATACCCTCTATGTAAGAACATATTTTTTCATTTTGTTAACCTCATTTAAAAATGATGACTAAGTAGTAACCATCCTTGCCGCTCTAACAAATTGTCCTTTGACAGCTGCTCGTTTTTGTGTATAAGGATGGTTACTACTAAAGTGTAAGAAGGTATTGGAATATGTCAATTTCCAATACATTTCGGCTACAAATCTATTATTAAAGATGTCCTTAATAAGAAGAACATCTAGGTAAGCTATTTGGTCTGTATTAACAGTATGGGTAAATTTCAAAAATGGTGTAGTGTTATTGATGTATTCAACAAAGTCAACAACAGCTGTATTGGGGCCCTTCCATAAAATAAAAATATCAAACAAAAAGTGGGTATATGGCACACACAAAATATGGTTTATGTACTGCATTTGGCTGAAGAAGTTTTTAGCTGTACTAGGTGGAATTGACACACAATATAGTTGTACCAATCAGATGGAAAAAGAAATCTTCTCTCTCATTCAAGCGTCACTATGTTGGCTGTAAACTGCCACACGAGGATTCTATAGCTACCACCTCTTTCTGACGGTATAGTTCCTTGTTAAACAGAATAAAATATGACTTTAATACCAAATCTAATAGTTTTTCAAAGGTGTTAATCTGCTGTTGATCTATATCCTTAAGCCTAAGGTATTCATAGAACCAGTCTTCACTAACATCATGGGATATGACTGAATACAGATCTTTGACATCAGTGGTGATAAATGATCTAAATCAAAAGTTACTGTATCCAATCCCCTTAAAACCCCCCCAGGAATCTATACACAGATGTGACTCATTCAAAACTACGTCTTTTAACTTTAGTGTCCAGGAATTTAGCCAGTGGGTGAGTGATAGACCCTCTAGGATCAACTATTGGTCGTATTGGGGGCTGGTTCAGGTCTTTATGAATTTTTGGGAAACCAAAAATTCTAGGCATAACCAGGTATAACACAGTCAGATGGTTATACGCGTCCACGGAAATAGACCCGTCAATAAAGAGGTCCTGCAAAAAACGTCTAATTCTAGAATATGTAGTATTCAGCTTATTCAATGAACTACGATCATATGTTCCACTGTCCAAGATATTTTTCGTCTTACTATTATAATCATTTACATTCATAATAGCCAACCCCCCCATCAGGTTTCATGAATCGGATATGAACTGATGACAAAAGCAGGTCTAAATTCAATTTCTCATAGTCAGATAAATTGCTTTTACTTTGTTTATTACTTGACTGAACTAAATGTTCTGATTTAGAGCAAATAGACCTGATATTCAGTTTACACATACATTCAAAAAGCTCCAAACAAGGATGGGGGGGGGGGGTTAAATGTACTAGAAACTGTCAAACTATTACTTGGACAAAAATCATTGTGAAACATTAAGTTCAGATTTAACTTATACACATACAGTTTCAAATCAAGAAACATTTGCACCAAGTTAATACTTTTGCTGGGAATAAAAGACAAACCTTTAGCTAGCAGATCACACATGTCAGTATCAATGACAACCGAAATTATATACATATATATATAAATATATATATATATATATATATATATATATATATATATATATATATATATATATATTGGTTTAAGAGTATTTAAGAAGCCTAATGGCAGTTTGTTCATTTATCTGATGAAGTTCCTTTTTATGTCAATGGAACGAAAGTGCTTATCTTTTTGGATTATTTTTAACTGCTGTGTTGTTTTTTTTATGTACTACATTTGGCTGAGGAAGTTTTTAGCTGTACTAGGTGGAATTAAAGCATTTTGGAGTGTGGAAGCTTTTTTCTGCCCTGCTTTTTGGATTATTAATGCTGTTATTGGGGTGGAATTAAAGCATTTTGGAGTGTGGAAGCCTTTTTCTGCCCTGCCTTTGGATTATTAATGCTGTTTATTGGTGTTTGATTCTGGGAAGAATGGATTCTACACAACAATGACCTTCACAGACTTTGCAAGTTCCTATTGGTGATTTAACTGTTTTAATACATGAATTAAATAAGCGTATGGATCGATTGTAACAGCTGTTTTTATCTCAACTCAGTACACACCATGTTTTGGACACACCATCTGAAGTTTTGGCTTCTGCAAGTGCTTCTAATGGTATTTCTCCACCTAATGAACATGTTTATGGTGGTATTACAACAACAAATGGTTCTATACTAGGTGAGAGAGTTAATAATACATTTAATGTGTGGATAAATGGACCATTTAATATGTTAAATGGTGTTTATTCACTGAGTGAATGGCTCAATGTGAATGGTTATCTGAATAATGTTGTTGCTGCTAGTAATAGTTCTCTAGATGAGAAATTTGCTGAGCTGGAATGTAATTTGTTAAAAATCAAAAAAACCCAGATGGATACTTACTACTTTAAGGAATGTATTAAAATGAAAGCAGTACCAAAAGGTCTTAGACTCTGTCATTTTCCTACAGGTTTAGTTCCCATTTCCAACTTTCATAACCAACTTCTACAATTATTCAATAGGCATGGTTTCAAATATATGGAATTGGTGATTAAACACAACACAAAATTGGGAAAAAGATAGCTGCTATCTTGTATGTCCATATAAAATATTAAGTGAAGTAACGGCAGAGCAATAAGCTTCCAAGTCTTCTCACAGTAACAGTTCGTCACGAAAATATATTTATCATCCACCAAAACAGGTAACTGCAATACTCGACTGTTTATAATAAAGCGAACTCACGTAAGCAATAAAATAAATTCATTTGTAAAAACAGCAAGCGCTTTCACCACTGAGGCTTCTTCAGGCTATCCAAACATATTCAAAGTGTGTACTTATATGCAATTAATTTAATGACATCATTTCCTCTCCCATTTTATTAACTATTTAAATTAAATATTTAAATTAAATATAATTGGTCGTATTTTAAATTATAAATAGTCAACTCTATAAGAAAGACATTCTTCATATATAACGAATAAAAATATATGTATATAAGCAATCGCTTACATGCTCTCTGAATCTTTTACATTTCCAGTGTTAGCGCTATTTAAATACATCAATTTATACAATAAATATATCATCACATATATGTGCACAATAATATAAAAAAAATTTGTTTAATTAATTAAAATTATATAAGTACGCACTTTGAATATGATAAATATATTTTTCATGATGAACTGTTATTGTGAGAAGACTTGGAAGCTTATTGCTCTGCCGTTACTTCATTTAATATTTTATATGGACAACACAAAATTGGTTGAGACACTCTACGTTTAGACCAAACTATCTTACAAGATGTGACTATTAATGACAATAAATATAAATATGCTCATATTTTGCGTTCGATAGATGAACAGATAACTATTAAGAATAGGAAACTTAAAAAACTAACAAGGGATATAGAGGAATATAGAAATAAAACTGCCTATCCCCCACCAGCAGCACACTTATAAGTGTGGAATTGAAGAACATATTTTGCCTCTGAGATGGGAGAACAGCCTGATTTGGCTGTCATGGAGGATGCAGATGTAGAGAATGAACTTGAGAATGATTTTTTTAGGCAACAACAAATTCTATCCCCTGAGACAATCTGATAAACCAGCAAAGATCAAATATGAACTGGAATGCATCAAAACAACAGGGACACCACCAATATCAGATGGGGTCAAATCAATTCAGAGGGAACAACAGAGGTTCCCTAAGAGGGAGGAGATGACTGCTCAACTTTTGCCTACTAATAACTTCTCATATGCAGCACCAGTTTTAAATATTGTGGAAAATTCCCTTGGTAATTTTAAAATTTATAATTTTTCTTCGGTTGTCATTAATACTGACGTGTGATCTGCTAGCTAAAGGTTTATCTTTTATTCCCAGCAAAAGTTTTAACTTGGTGCAAGTGTTACTTGATTTGAAACTTTATGTGCGTAAGTTAAATCTGAACTTAATGTTTCATAGCGATTTTTGTCCAAATAATAGTTTGACAGTTTCTAGTACATTTAACCCCCCATCCTTCTTTGGAACTTTTTGAATGTATGTGTGAACTGGACATCAGGTCTATTTGTTCTAAATCAGAACATTTAGTTCAGTCAAAGCTATTTATCTGAATATGAGAAATTGAATTTAGACCTGCTTTTGTCATCAGTTCGTATCCGATTCATGAAACCTGATAAGGGAGGGGGTTGGTTATTATAAATATAAATGATTATAATAGTAAGATGAAAAATATCTTGGACAGTGGAACATATGATCGTAGTTCACTGAATGAGTGGAATACTAAATATTCTAGAATTATAAGTTTTTTGCAGGGCCTCTTTATTGACGGGTCTATTTCCATGGAGTATAACTATCTGTCTGTGTTTTACCCAGTTACGCCTACAATTTTTGGTTTACCAAAAATTCATAAAGACCTAAACCAGCCCCCTATGCAACCAATAGTTGATGCTAGAGGGTCTATCATTCACTGGCTAAATTCCTGGATACTAAGTTAAAATAAATAGTTTGGAATTAGTCACATTTGTGTATAGATTCCTGGGATTTTTTAAGGAGATTGGATACAGTAACTTTTGATTCAGATTATTTGTTTATCACCATTGATGTCAAAGATCTGTGCTCAGTCATATCCCACAATGTTGGTGAAGACTGGTTCTATAAATACCTTAGGCTTAAGGGTAGGGATCAACAGCAGATTAACACCTTTGAACAACTATTAGATTTGGTGTTAAAGTCAAATTTTATTCTGTTTAACAAGGAACTATACTGTCAGAAAGAGGGGGTAGCTATGGGGTCCTCATGTGGTGGTTTATAGCCAACATAGTGATGCTTGAATGGGAGAGAAGATTTCTTTTTCCATCTTATTGGTACAACTACTGTGTGTCATATACCCACTTTTTGGATGATATTTTTATTGTATGGAAGGGCCCCAGTACAGCTGTTGTTGACTTTGTTGAATACATCAGTAACACTACACCATTTGTGAAATTTACCCACACTGTTAATACAGATCAAATAGCATACCCAGATGTTCTTATTATTATGGACATCTTTAATAACAGATTTGTAGCCAAAATTTATGAGAATTTGACATATTCTAATACTTTCTTACACTTTAGTAGTAACCATTCTTATACACAAAAATGAGCAGCTGTCAAAGGACAATTTGTTAGAGCGGTGAGAATGGTTACTACTCAGTCATCATTTTTAAATGAGGTTAACAAAATGAAAAATATGTTCTTACATAGAGGGTATCCTGACTCAATGGGTAATTAACTAAGTCAGGAAGTTATAGAAAAAAGGGCTAGGGGATATTTTAGACCCATTTTGGGTGATAAGCATAAGAGGATGGTTCTTACTGATATGACTGAGGCAGTTTCTTCTGTTTCATCAATGGATAGTAATAATGTTAATTATTCCTATTATAAATGGTAATGATGAAACAATTAGTAATAATAACAATAATACATTTTTTTCTCATGCTTTCCTTACCACATTTAGCAATGATAGCTATATGATTAGGAACATTCTTTATAAGAATTGGGAAATTATGTGGTGAGAAAACACCTTAAGGAACAGTTTGGGTGGTTCAGCTATTTTTGTTGATAAAAAAAGGACAAAATTTAAAGTCAACCTTTGAACAAATTGTGCCTACTTGTAAAATAGGCTGTATGCATAAATGTGGTTCATATGTATTTTGTCACTATATTCTTGAAACTAGTGCAATATTTATTAAAAAATATTGTGTGAGCATAAAGGGTAGATGTACTTGTAACACTAGTAAGATAGTGTATTGTGCTATTTGTTCCCATTGTTCATGTTTCTATGTAGGAAAATCTGAACCTAAATTAAAAAAAAAAAAACAGAATGAGTGAGCACCTTAGTGACATTCTTTTAGGGGAAAAAAACAAATGCTTTAGCAAGACATGTTATTGCTAGCCATGGGCATGTTTTCAAATTTGATGTTTTACAAACATTAATTATGTCAGAACATAGAGGTGCCTGAGATCCTTTTACTTGAAAAAGCAGAATTGCTTTGGCAGCTTCATTTAAATGCACGATTTTGGCCAGGGTTAAATGATGCAGAGAATATAAAATGTCTGCTTAAAGGAAAACTCCACATTAGAACTCAAAAAACATATTTTTTTCATTGTAGCTTTGTTTTTGAGCTATTTTAATGCCTCAAAATCACTCTGAGTGCTTCTTTTACAATTTTAATGTGTTTCTCTCAAAATGGCAGATGATGGGGCCTGCCTTGGTAACGTGATCTTATTTTCATGCTTTCCTTCCTTCTTCCCAGAATACATTTCAAGTCTTCTTTAGATGACTCATGCAAGACATAAGGAAGTGGTGCTGTTTTCTCATGCCATTAAAATATAATGGCAGGACTGTGAAGCACTGTCATCTAAACACACATTCTGTAAAAGAGCTGCTTCTCTGTTTACCTTACTGAGCCTCATTTATCTATCTGCCAGAACTTGTTCTATGCTATAAATAGCTGTTAGCTACTTGCAGTAAAAGAAAGCAGATAAAAACTGTTTTTTGTAAGAGGAGTCTTTTGCAGTCCCAACAAACTTGATAAACCCTCCCCCATGCTCTCATGCTGAGGTGTGAAAACTCTCACTACAGTAAATAATCCTTGCTGTACATTTACAAGTGACAAGTAGTAGGACTCTAAACTTAGTCTGTCTGCTACTTCCCAATGCCTTCAGTGGGAGGATTTTTCTCTCTCATGAATGATGCAGACTTAAAATGTGCTTTACTAGTTTCTCAATTATTTCTGTCATATTCCCCCTCCTTTTTTCTGTTTCATATTTATTTATTTATACTTTGGTAACACGGAAAGTGAACTGGTCCCAGGACCCTTTTCAGCCACAACATAAGTTACACTGGCAGAGATAATAACAATTATTAAATGCACTTATTAATACAAATAAAAAAAATACTGACAGAAAGACATTGACCAAGATTGCATGTGGGACACACAACCAATGAGTGACAGTGACCAAGTAAATCATTGAGCAACATTTACTAGAATGTATACATTAATAATGCTTAACTATACTATGCTTTTTTTATAAATCATTTTATGTACACATAATGCACACATACATATATATATATATATATATATATATATATATATATATATATATATATATATTTATTATATACATACATACATACATACAGTGTGTATGTGTTTCTGTATATGAGTATGTATATAAAGTACATGTGTACAAAATTTATTTTATTTATTTTACATTTCTTTAACGGGATAGTCAGACTGGATACATGTCCATTTTCAGCAGAGGCCTGGGGAGAAAAGCTCCACATAGACAAACTTACATAGATTACACAAAAGTTAGCAAACAATTATAAATACAAAGTGATTATATACAATGGGTTAGTAGTGTTCCCTAGTAGGGACTCACAATTCTCATGGACAGACTATTAAAAGTAAGAGACATCAGACTGGAAGCAGAGCTTGGTGATGTAGTTACAAGTTATGATAATTGCAGAATATGCTTTTAGTTTATAACTTAATCAGGGTTGGTACATGGGCATAGCCAATTCACTTTGATACTGTTTAAGGTTTTTTTTGAAGAGACTTTTGGAGGATTGTTGGGTTATATAGTTTGGCAATGAATTCCAGGTTTTGCCAATGAAGCAGAGTTATTAGCTTTGTGGGTTTAGACCAGTAGTGTACTGGCTGACCATAGGGATCTTAGGTTGCTATATGGTTTAATAATATTTTTAAGTGAGGGGGGTATCCTTAGGGTAGTACAAAAGTTTGTGCACTATTAAGAGTTGATTGAACTGAATTAACCTGGGAAGTTCTAGCCACTCTAGTTGTTTAGGGTTCTGGCAGTGGTTTGTTCTATAGGTGGATCCAGTGGCGAATATGGCAATATGATTGTAGCTATGGGACAGCTTACCTAGTTCGGATTTGTTGAGGTTTGAGAGTACAGGCGAGGCATATAAAAGAGTAGAGAGTAGGTGTGATCGGGCGATTGCAGTCCTAGCCAGTGGGGTTAAAAATGTCTTGTTTCTATATAGTGATCCAAACTTCTTATTGATGGTCTGTATGGTTTCGTTGACCTGTAGGTCAAATTTGAGATTATTGTCTATGATAACCCCTAGCAGTTTGGTGTGATTATCTGGGGAAATAGTGGTATCATTGTCAGATGTGACAGAGAATTAAAGTGTGGTGGATCTACTAGTGGGAGAGAAGAGTAGAAGTTTAGTTTTATTGGGGTTCAGAAGTAGGCATTGGTTGGTGAGCCATTGCTCGATAGTGTTAAATGTATTTTGGGTTAAGATTTGCAAGTCGGATGGGTAGGTGGCTGAGCAGATGAGAGTGGAATCATCTGCTTTACGGATAGCAGTGTGGAGGTTGTTGATAAAAATAGAGAAGAGTAGTGGATCTAGTATGGACCCTTGAGGGACACCAAGTGTGAGAGGTAACTGGCTGGAGAGTTTGCCCTGCCATAGTACTGCCTGCTGTCTACCAGTTAGGTAGGACTGGAACCACTGGATAGAAGGATTGTTGAGGGAAATAGATTTTAGTGAAAGAATGAAAAGTTCATGGTTGACCATGTCAAATGCTTTTGATAGGTCAAGAAAGAAGGCCTATTGTCATTCCTGTTTTGGTTTATGGCAGTAGTAAAGGAAAAGAGGGCTGAGGTGGTGCTGTGGTATGGCCTGAAACCATGCTGGGAGTCGAGTTGCTTGTGTACACATTTCTCCATTATTTTGGATAGTGGGGAAAGAATGGCTATGGGTCTATAGTTGGATATGTCTGAGGAGCTACCACCTTTATGGAGTGGGATGACGTGAGATATTTTCCTGAGGGAGGGAATAGTATTTTCGGATAAGGTTCTGTTGATGAGGACAGATATGGGATATGCAATGGCATCTGCAGCTATTTGTAGGTACTCTGCAGGGGGGAGGTCAGCAGCGAGGGTGGTAGGTTTTAGTTTTTTTAGAAGTGTTTTGATAAAACTAGTGGATATTGGTTGGAAGCTAAATTCCGGGTGATTATTAGGTAGATTAGGCATGTGGTTTAAGTTAGAGGGAGTTAGTTGATTTGCTAGGGATTGGATTGTTTCAGTGAAAAAGTTATTAAAGGCACTAACTATGGTCTCTGTGGAACTATGGGTGTAGTTAGCCGGGGTTGGGGTGGTGGAGTGACCTGGACAAAGTAGTTGATTTAAGCCTGTCCAGAATTTTTATGGGTTATTGTGGTGTTTTTGTAGGAGATTTTGGTAGAATCTTTTTTTATCCAGTAACATAGATTTTTTTGTATCATTCCTGAGTTGATGATATTTTAGATGGTCAAGTGGGGCTTTGGTTGTTCTCCAGCTGGCCCAGGCTCTGTTTCTAGTTTTGATTTTAGCTTTGGTATCTTTTGTGAGCCATGGTGCTGTATTTGATCTAGTTTTTATTGAATGTGCTGGAGCATGGGAATCAAGGATACTTAGGAATTTAGTGTTAAAGTGATCTATGGCCTCCTCTAATGTTAGATTTTTTAGTTTTGGCCAGTCAACTGCTTTTAATTCATTTTAGAATATAGCAGCATCAAAATTTTTCCTGTTTTTAAATGTTCAATATTTGGGCAGGTGAGGGTTTCCTGCCTTATGTTTTATGATATAGGTTAGACAATGGTCGCTGAGGTCATCAGGGAGAGTACCAACTGTGTACAGTTGGGGTTTATTATTAACTAGGATCCAGTATAGGATACTTTCCTTGTTGGTTGATTTGTTTATCCTAGTGGGAGAGGTTATGATCTGTTTAAACCCAGATAAGTTTATATGAGTGGGGGGGGGGGTCGGAGGAGCAGGGGTGCCAGTCGGTGTTAAAATCACCAAGAACTTGGGGATAGGTAGTGGAAAACCAGTAAAGGAGATATTCTAGGATATTTAGGTTGCTGCCTAGTGGAATGTATGCACAGACAATGTTCAAGTGTTTGTTTTGGTTAATCTGTAGCTTGGTTATGAGGAGTTCCGCATTATTGAATTGGGGAGGTTGAATGGTGTCTCTTAACGGTTAGAGTATTTTTGTAAAGGACTGCTATCCCACCTCCTTTCCTTGTAGTACGGTCTAACCTGTGAATATTGTATCCTGGAGATAGTATCTCATTGTCAGTAGTACTGGGTTTTAGCCAGGTTTCCGTAAGACACAATGTCTGGGGAGTGGGTTGCTAGGAGGGCGTGTAGGTTGGGAATCTTATTGTTAATACTTCTAATATTTAGGTGAAATGCTAGGAGGGAACTAGTGGGAGTATTCATGGGTAGCTTGACTGTGGGGGTTGTGGTAGGGGAGTGGAGGTTATTGGGTGTGGATGGCCCAGGGTTGGGATGAATGTCTCCATGTGTTATAAGGTTAATGTGACAGGATAATCTGAGCTTTAGGAGTTTGTTTATAAGGTTTATATAGTCTTTGTATTTAGAATTAGGTTTTGTGGCTGTACAGGGGTGGTATTTTATAGAGGGTGGTATATTCGGTGTGCTGGGGAAGGTAAAGTGTTTGGTGTTATGTGTGAAGTCATGGGTGTCTGTTTGACCATTTGGGTAGGGAGAAACATGGTCAATCAAGTGTTTGTTCGTAGGCAGTGAGATGGAAAAATAGAAACAGTATCGGCATTTGGGTCATTAGTGTTTTTTTGCTTGTTTGCATTTTGATAGGGGGCGGGCCACATTTGATGGCTGACTGTGCTAACAGGGTGTGGAAGAATGAGAGAGAAGGAAATGGGTTAAGGGGGCAGGGTTGCTCAATGCTGTGTGAGGTGCTGATTGGTACTTAGCAGGAGGGGAGTGACAAGGGAGTGGGAAAGTCTGGTATAAATTTAGCACTAGTGGGGATGAGTGGGATTTGAGGGTAGGGAGGGGAGCGGAGCGAGCCGAGCACAGCGAGGGTGAGCAGAGTGGTGCTAACACGACTCTGAGCGTTACCTTGGGCTTTTGGTTTGGTTTGGTTTGTATGATTGTATGTAAGAAATGTTTTTGGCTATACTTTAATTTGTTTTATTCTATTTTAATTTTACACCAATTTTCAGGCTAATTTTAATTGGATCCTAGAGGTAAACTAGCAAATGTAGTCAATAAAGAGGGAGCAAAATTACTTTACCAAATTAAAAAGTAAATGCTTGGGACTGGAACACTGTGTGAGTGTAAGGCTGATTCAAAGTAGTATAGCCCAATCTAGTGGCAATTGGCTAGATCCATTCACTGTTGTTGTGCATACACCATTAAGCCTCAACAGTTTACAAAAACTAAATTGCAGTTCACCTATTACAATTGAAAAGCTGGAGGGAGTCAGGTTCTTGCTTCCCAGAGGGTTTACTTAGTTAAGATAGCCAGCTTCAGTGGAGAAGGTAGAAATTGCTTTATGCAGTGAATCCCGGGGGGGGGGGTGTCACTCAAGAAAGAAACCCGTGTAAACTGAAAAATAAAGGTAAATAAGGCAGAATTAGTGCAAAGGTTACAAGAATGTGAAGTGGATAGCATGCAAGGAATAGAGCTGGAGAGTAAAATTAATTATATTGCATACATTATAATTAAAATTGATTATAGTGCATACAGTATCAGCTCTGCAAAACCACAGACTAACAGCAGTAACATACAGCCTCTAAGTCCAGTGATAACAGCTGTATACTTCAGTGAATGCACACAGGATATAATGCACAAAGCAAAGTATGACTGTTTTAAGACAATAATTCTGGAGCTATGTTATTCAGTATGAACTAACAGTAACATGAACTGTGTTCACTTAGCCTTTTATAAAAACAATTACAAAGTCCAGCCTGTAAGTCTTCTAAGTACAGTAGCATGCCACAGGAATGCTTACAAATGTAATCAGAACATGAATGACCTCTGCAAAACAGTTAGCAGGATGCATGTCAACTATTCAACAATTAAAGGTCTACCTTCATAAAACAAGATAACAAAACAAGCAGTTTGTAAGTTAGAACATTAGCTAGCTCTGAAAACATATAGGAGTTCTGAACAGCAGTTACAGCTTAGCACCATCAAATACCTCGGTAGTTAACAGTAATAACCAAATAAATCAGCAGCTAACAGTAATCAGAGGACAGTAATGCAAAGTAACTTACTTACTGTGCAGGTACAACGAACAGAGGGGTAGGGAAGGTACAACAGCTACAGGATGAAATGAATGTGAGTCAGGTAGTAGAGAGTTTGATTAAAGATGGCACCCTAGGAGGGGGCTGACTAATGAAGATAATTAGGGGGTGGGAGTGGCAGATAGGGAGAATGGAGAAGAGAGCAGTTGGGACAGGATTAACCAGGAACTTATGGATCCCTCCCCCACAGGGAGAAGGGCTGGAAAACTATCAGTGTAAGGTGAGGACTGACTCTGAGAGCTACCTTGGGCTTTTGGTTTGGTTTGTATGATTGTATGTAAGCAATGTTTTTGGCTGTACTTTAATTTGTTTTATTCTTTTTTAATTTTACACCAATTTTCAGGCTAATTTTAATTGGATCCTAGGGGTAAACTAGCAAATGTAGTCAATAAGGAGGGAGTGAAATTACTTTACCAAATTAAAATGTAAATGCTTGGGACTGGAATACTGTGTGAGTGTAAGGATGATTCAAAGTAGTATAGCCCAATCTAGTGTCAATTGGCTAGATCCCTTCACTGTTGTTGTGCATACACCATTAAGCCTCAACAGTTTACAAAAACTAAATTGCAGTTCACCTATTACAGTTGAAAAGTTGGAGGGAGTCAGATTCTTGCTTCCCAGAGGTTTTACTTGGTTAAGATAGCCAGCTTCAGTGGAGAAGGTAGAAATTGCTTTATGCAGTGAATCCCAGGTGGGGTCACTCAAGAAAGAAACCCGTGCAAACTATTACAATTGAAAAGCTGGAGGGAGTCAGGTTCTTGCTTCCCAGAGGTTTTACTTAGTTAAGATAGCCAGCTTCAGTGGAGAAGGTAGAAATTGCTTTATGCAGTGAATCTCAGGTGGGGGAAGGGGTCACTTAGGAAAGAAACCCGTGCAAATTGCTGTGCAGGCACAATGAACAGAGGGCTAGGGAAGGTACAACAACTACAGGGTGAAATGAATGTGAGTCAGGTAGTAGAGAGTTTGATTAGCTTGTGTGTGCGCATTTAAACACAGTTAAGTACTTCTGATTTCCTTTTCCGTGTTCTTAATGCAAGGACACATAGTAAATGTATGTTAAAGTAAATTCAGCTGTACATTATGGTTGCTCTCTGACAATGCAAAGACTGACTCAAAGTCAGTGGGAATCTCTTACAATGGATCTGCATGTACCAGATATGCACCCCCGCTCTGGAAGGATGTCACACAAAGCATAAAAGACCTTTTTTATGAACAGCATCAATGCATCTAGTTGATAGGGTTGCCACCTGACTCTCTTTCTGCAGTTCCAACGTGTGTGTGTGTGTGTGTGTGTGTGTGTGTGTGTGTGTGTGTGTGTGTGTGTGTGTGTGTGTGTATGGCTTGAAAATGGTAAATGCATTTATACTTTACAACAAAAAAATATTTACTGACTTTTCTCTAAATGTCACACAAATCTTTGCTACTGCTCAATTTATCTTAACACAAGCTATTATAAACAACATTTAAAGCTTAGAATTTCAATACTGTGTTGCTGCTTATGTAAATTTGTCAGAAGGTTCATAGGTTGGTACTAGACTATTGTCCCTAGGGCCTATACAAGCCTAGCCATAAAAATTCCCTGGCTATTTCTTCCCACACTATTTACTTCCCTGGACCCATGTCTAGCAGGGCGACTCACATGATCCCCGGGGTGAATTTCCTTTCTCCCATCCAATCGTCAAGGTTCCTTTTGAAGAGGGACAAAGAGGCACTCTACTTGACATGTATGGGCAGTCTATTCCAGAGTCTGGGGAGTCTCTGGGTCAGGAATCTATCCCTCCAGCATGTTTTGTTTATTGTAATGGCAAGGTTTAGATCCTTGGAGTGTGTGGCTCTGAGGGATTGGGATTTCTTTAAGTGTAGCATGTCCAACAGCTCTGGGTTTGACATGGCCTTGTATGTTAAGCAGAGATCGCCTCTGAGTAGACGATATGCGACAGAGTATAGCTGGAGATTTTTAAGGTGGTCAGAGTAGGGCATCTGCTTTAGGCCTGTGATTCTTTTAGTGGGGTGTTTCTGTGGCCTTTCCAGTTGTTGCAGATGTCTTGAGAGGTACATACCAAATGGGGCATTGTATTCTATAATGGGTCTAATGAGAGATGAGTACAGTGGGACAATGACCTCCTTTTTTATGGATGAAAAGCCCTTAGTGATGAGGTGTGCCACATAGAAGGATTTTCTGACTGTTGTGACAATGTGGTTATTGAAGGTGAGACCACTGTCCATCTGTGTCCCCAAATCTCTTATCACACTTTTGGTGTTTAGTGTACTGCCACCTATGTGGTAATTCATGGGTACATGTTTTTTTCCCAAAAGGGATAACTATACATTTCTTGGCATTGAGCTTAAGCCTGTGGCTCTGGCACCAAGCATCTGTTTCTGTAAGGCCCTTTTGTAGAGTCTCGACATCATTTGGGGATTCAATAATGGCTCCCTGTTTGCAGTCATCTGTGAACTTTGTTAGCCAGAGTCCCTTAGTGTTGGCCTGTACTTCAGAGAAGTAGATGCCAAACAAGAGTGGTCCTAGGATTGAACCCTGAGGTACTCCACTTGTCACTTTGTCTGGTGCTGGATTTGGAGTCTGCTACTTTTGCAGTGTGGGTTCTGTCAGTAAGCCAGTTGGCAACCCATTGAGTGATGTAGGGATTAATTCCCAGTTTTGTAAGTCTATCTATGATTCCAGAGTGAGGGATGGTGTCAAAGGCCTTGGCGAGGTCCAGATAGGCTGTGTGGACTGCCTTACCCTCGTCCACTGCTCTGGAGACTAATTTGAAGAAGTCAATCAGGTTAAGGAGACAAGATCGGCCCTTCACAAACCTAAACTGGGTGGGGTCCAGTCTTTGAAGGTTGCCAATGTCTTTCTTTATAAGTTCCATGATAATACATTCCATGGCCTTGCAGATCAGGCTCATCAGCTTGATGGGGAGGTAGTTTCCAGGATCCAAGGTGGATCCCCCCCTTTGTTGAGTGGGATAACTGTAGCTGTGTGCCACTCAGTGGGCATGAAGCCTGAGGTGAGGCTATGATTAAACAGGAAACTTTGGTGAGGTGCCAGTTCATTTTGTAGTTCATGTAATACATATCCCGGGATGTCATCTGGTCCCATGGATGCCATATTTTTAGCTTTGGAGAGTGCATTTTTTTACCTGTGTGGCCATTATTACTGGAATTCGGTAATCATCAGTATTGAGATGGGCCTTTTAGAGAGTGAGAGGGGGGTGAAGTTGGTACTGAATTGATCTGCCAGGATATTGGCAATATCCTTGGGATCAGTATATTTAATGCCATTCTGTTGTAGCTCAGAGCAGATCTGAGCATTGCCATTTAGATTCTTGACATAGTTATAGAATGCCTTGTAGTTGTCTTTGGAATCTTTGGCAATTTTATTTTCATAAGTAGCTTTGGAGGATTTTATGAGGGATCTCAGCATCTTACTGAGGCTGGTACAAGAGTTTTTTGCATCCTGGGATTTTCAACTTTTCTGCAACAGTTTCTTCCTTTTGTTGTAAAGTTTGTTTATGACAGGAGACCAGTAGATTGGCTTCCTTTTTTTGAAGGAGAGCATCTTGGTTCTATTTGGAATGGTACGATTCATGCATGAGTGGATATGTTCGTACAGTGCCTTAGTGTAGGATTCAGCAGTCGAACTTTCAGTTCCTGTCTGCATGGGTGTCATGAAATTTGTCACTTCTGACTTGAGTAGCATGAAGTTGGCTTTGGAGAAGTTATTTATGGATGTTTCCTTACTGGGGTGTGGGGTGGGATGTGGATGTTAAGGGTGATTAGCTTATGGTCAGACCTGACCAACGAGGGGGTGACCATAGGTGTGGAGCATCGATTTCCCATGTTGGTAATGACCAAGTCTAGGATATTGGAGCCTCTGGTGGGACTATGGATTAGTTGATCCAGGGCGTTGGAATTTATGAATTTCAAGAACCATTGGGCAAAGGTGTTGTACATGAGTAGTTTTCCCAGTTAATTGCAGTGTAGTTGAAATCACCCAGTTTTAGGGTGTTTGGTTGTATCTTAGTATTTTCCAGTATGTTTAGAAAGGTCTAGTGAGAAGTGAGAATCTTGGGACATGGTAGGAGATCTGTAGCAATCTACAATTTGGATTGCAGTATTACCTAGTGTTAGTTGCACCCAGAGAATTTCAGACGCATTGTATTGGGCAACTAGCCTGGTGGTGTGAATATCCTTGGTAAATATGGACACTCCTCTACCTTTAGTGTTTTGGTCCTGGTTTGGTAGCCGAAAAGTGTGGCATGACTTGTAGCCTGGTATTGCATGGGTACTCTGGAGCCTTGAACCAGGTCTCAGTTGCTGCACAGATATCGATGTTCTCCATTTTTAGGAGTGCCTCAAGATAGTGCATTTTGAGGTTTAGACTTCTAGCATTGAGTAGCATTACCATCAGAATTTGCATGCTTGGACCTGTTATGATGGTGTTTTTGTCCTTTGAACTTTTCCTAAATAAGGCACTATAGGGGTGGCAAGAGCCTTAGCCAGTAACCTGAATCCCAGGGGCGACAGGTGCAGACCATCTCTGGCAAAGCATTGTGGTCTGTCGATCATGTCGCCCCAGGTAGACAGATACAGGATCCCCTTTGAATGACACAAGAAGCTTAGCCAATTGTTGAAGTCAATCATTTTGTTGACAATTGCCTTTAAATCCCTGAATAATCTAATTGCTTTGTTTTGCTATGAAAGGGGATTGTTATGTTCTCCTCCCCTATGCAATAAAAACAGTGGAAACAATTTCACAGCTTTCGGTCTTTGTTTATATCTGCTGCTGTGTTCCTGACATTAGCAGGATTAATTACCCATCTAAGATTGACAGCAGTACCTGACAGGGTAAACTACAGATTTAACTGTGTCTATGATATGTCATGCAGGTGGAGACGAATTTCTTTGCAACGTATGTGAGAAGTTGAGTTTAAAAAAAAGTAGGTGGGCTTTTCCTTCCTTTGACTCCAATGCAAGGAAATAAAAGTTTTAAAAACTACAAGGAGGTTTCTGGTACATTCACAAAATATGTAGGGAGAAAAGAATCCTAACGATTGATTTAAACTGTATAAGAGGGTAGAGTTTTCCTTTAAATTAAGAGCTTTAAATAGATAGAATATATCTTTTTCCTCTTTAGATGAATTTTAGCCTTAGAATGTTACTGTTGTGTATAATATTGATACATTCTCTTTATGAATGAAAAAAAGGGGGTGTTTCTTTTGCTATGCCTTATCTTATTATGTCTTCTTTACTATGCTTGATTTTGTCAGGCTATCTCATGTGTTCTGAGTTTTAGCTATGACTGGTTTAAGAGTATTTAAGAAGCCTAATGGCAGTTTGTTCATTAATCTGATGAAATTCCTTTTTATATGTTAGTGGAACGAAAGCGCTTATCTTTTTGGATTATTTTTAACTGCTGTGTTGCTTTTTTATGTACTGCATTTGGTTGAAGCAGTTTTTAGCTGTACTATGTGGAATTAAAGAATTTTGGAGTGCGGAAGCCTTTTTTGTCCTGCTTTTTGGATTATTAATGCTATTAGAACTCACCATAATCTAGATAAACATATTATCTATAATCATATATGACATACAATCAATTTCAGCAAAGATATTTTCAATGAAACACTAAAAATGTATACATACTATATATGTACTTAGAACAATGTCACTAGATCCTGCTGTAGCAGACTTTAATAAAGTATTCTTACGGACCTTAAATAGTATAGCACTAGTATGTAATGCCCTACACCATGGCTGACAAAAGAAACAAAAAATAAATCATGATAAAAAAAGATAACATCTGGAAAAACTGGTATAAAATAGAACTCAAAATGCCTTCCAGCAATTTCGACATCTTGGAAACCTTGAAAAACCCATGTCAAACAGAATAAGCAAACATACTATGCGAGCCTACAAGATAAACATATAAACAGCCCAAAACTTTTTTGTTCATCGCTAAATAAACTAGTCCACCCTGGCAAAGCTACTAGTCTCTCTCCAAAAACAGACAATACAACAGACTCTATCCCCACACAGTTTAATTCCTAATTTATGCAATCAATATTTTCTCTTGGACACTAACACATCTGCCCCCTCACTGTACCCCTCTCCAAAGAAACCCCCCCCCACAGCTCATCAGTTTTAGTCCAGTACCTACCTCGTATGTAAAGAAGTTGCATCTTAAAGTAAAAACTACTTCTGTAGCTGTAGACCAACTACCATCTGATTACCTAAAAATGGCTGCCTAAGTCATAGCCTTTCCTGTGTCCATACTAATTAATAGAGATCTGGAGCAGAAAGCTAAGTCCCATCACTGTGGAAAAAATCGTATATCATACCACTGCACAAAGGCAGCACATCTACAGAGTTTAATAATTACAGATCAATAGCGATTCTCTCTCCCTCTCCAAAACATTAGAGAAATGCATCCAAATGCAGCTGCTATATTACCTAGCCTCAAATAACCTGACCTCAGAAACACAGCATGGCTTTAGGCCTCAGCACAGCACCACTACTGTACTACTACATTTTACCAATATAATAAACTGACATAGAAACGATGGTCTGCTTGTATCCACCATGTTCTTAGACTTGCCAAAGGCATTTGATACTATCTCAGACCAGCAACTGCTCGTTCAACTCTCCTTATTAGGACTTTCACAACACTCCTTGTTGTGGTTCCTCATCCTGTCAACCAGTTAATACAATACAGGTGTCCCTCAGGGCTCTGTCCTGGGTCCTCTACTATTTAATATATTTATTAATAACCTCCCGACCTCCACTCATCATACTAGTTTAGTTCAATATGCAGATGACTCAACATTAATATGTGCAGCCTCAACAATAAATATGCTCCAAGACATTACCCAAAAATCTTTCTCTTCTGTAGAAATGTGGCTCGAGGCATCAAACCTCCTACTCAACCCCAAGAAAAATAAGTTAATGCTTTTCACCTCAAAACGTTGCAAAATCAAAAGCAATCTTTTACCATAAAATCAGAAAATAATACTTTCATTGAAACTGTAATTCACAGTAAACTTCTAGGCATTATAACAGATAACAATTTCAAGTATGACCACCCTATACTGCACAGCATTAAATCTACACACCAGAAGTTAGGCTCCCTTTATAGGATCAATGGATTCCTTACAGATGCTGCAAGAAAAACTGTAGCCAGCACCTTCCTACTGCCAACTCTCTTATATGCTCCTCCTATCTGAACAAATTAAATAATACTCAAAGAAATAAACTTGCCTCCTGCTACAATATAATAGCTAAATTTTCTACCAGTTTTACCAAAATTTTCTTAGCTTAAAGCAATTAAACTAGCTTGAACTGTGCAACTGTCTAACATATTCACAACTAACTACTGCACACAAAGTCATTCATCATAAAGAAAAATACCTTGCACTGCAAATTATTACTACCCTACTGTTCATCAAGGGACCTCCATTCTAGTAATAAATTTTTATTGCTTACAGATAAGTCAAATGTTGCAGGAGGTTCGCTCTACTCCCAATTTGTTGCTAAACTCTGGAATAGTATCCCTGTGCAAATAAAACTCTAACAAACTCAATAGTTTTAAACCACTGCTTAAACAACATCTTAACCAATCCTAGTCTTGCACATGTTCATCACAAGGTTAAAACTTTGTGTTCAGTGTACAATACTCTCCAAATACTCTCCTTAAACATAATATTCTCAACCTCTTACTGAAATTACAAAACATTTTTTATACTTAACTGCTGCCTGTACAATGCACTAAGTTGCATGTGTGCTTTCTCTTTAGCAACTACCACCTCTGTAAAATCTTAGAATGTATAAATGTAACTCCTGTGTTTTTGTGTATAAATGAAAATAGAAATGTAGCTACTCTGTGTTTGACTGCAACTTAGTATAATGCAATGTAAGTAAATGGAGCTTTTCTCCCCAGGTCTCCTCTGAAAATGGATATTACGCCATCAGACTTTCCCAGTACACAACAGCAAATAAATAAATACATATTTGTCAGAAATATGATCACTTCAAGTCAAAATAGTCACAACCCTAATTTGGAGCTCCCGAAGAGCTGAATTACTCAGCAAATTCAACTGTTAATCTATTGCTAGCTACAGATCCACATCAGTGTCCCCCCAAAGATCATGGAAACTACCTTAATACCATTTGTATGGTTAAATATTAAACCAAATACTTTCTTTCTAAGTGACTTCAATTATCCAAGCATTAATTCTGTACTTTCACCTCTAAAATTGGATATGGTCAGCTTTTCCTAGACTCTGTTAATATTCATAGGTAGTTACTAGACATTCAGTCCAGGAGGCCATTAAGGACCTAGTCCAAATTCCCAAATGCTCTTTATACAGAATGCAAATGAAGGTGTAAAGATTCAAACCGTGTACCTCTGGCACTAGAAGCAGTTCATTAACAAGTCAGAAAATACTTCAGTTAAGGCAATAATACTTATGACATGGTCCTTACCAACTGAGCCCGCACCTGTACCCAACCCTGTATCTCCTCATCTCTGGTTAAATCTGACCACAGATCAGTCATCTTCTCCTTAAGACCTAGTAGTACCTAACTACCAAATGATACAGTCTTTATGGTTTCTCCAGGTCAAACCTATTTCAACTTGTAGAAGACCTAAGCAAAATTCCAAACAATGCTTGTAAATGGACCTAGCTGAAAGGGCTGTCACATTCACCTCCAGTTTTACCAGCATCTAATCAGCTGCATTGAAAAGTCTATTCCCATCTGCCCTACAAATAATAATAAATTCAGGAATAAACCTCTCTGGTGGATCTCTTGTATTAATAAAAGAAGTTTATCCTTTCTGTATACTGCAGCGTTTTCCTATTGTGCTTTGTACAGTTAGGCCTGCAGCATTTTCCTATTGTGCTTTGTACAGTTAGACCTGCTGAGTTTATCCTTTCTGTATACTGTAGTGTTTTCCTGTTGTGCTTTGTACAGTTAGGCCTGCTGAGTTTATCCTTTCTGTATCTTCTTCTTCTTCTTTCGGCTTTTCCCGGTTAGGGGTCGCCACAGTGGATCACTGTCCGCTCATGATTGGCAGTGGAGTTTTATGGTGTCGAGTTGCCAGCCCGGTGCCCAACCTTCCACAGAAGGCACACACATGCACGCATTCACGCATAGGGCCAATTTAGTGTGTCCAATCCACCTACAGCATGTCTTTGGGATGTGGGAGGAAACCGGGGCACCCGGAGGAAACCCACACAACCACAGGGAGGACATGCAGACTCCGCACAGAAGGCACCCCACCCCAGCTGAGGATCGAACCAGAGAACCTCTTGCTGTGAGGCGGCAATGCTAACTGCTGCACCATATCCTTTCTGTATACTGTAGCATTTTCCTATTGTGCTTTGTACAGTTAGGCCTGCTGTGTTTATCCTTTCTGTATACTGTAGCATTTTCCTGTTGTGCTTTACATTTGTGAATTGATCTATTTCATATTTTTTCTTGCTCTGTTAACCTTTAGCATGTGTATCTAAATCCTTTGCTCTCTTGGAATATTATTGTACTATTATTATCATTATCATTATTATTATTATTATTTTTGTGTAGCTTTTCTCTCTGCTCCTCCGCTGAAAATGGACACGTATCCAGTTGGACTATGCTGGTCAACAAATGTAAAAATAAATAAATAACTGAAAAGTTATATGAAAACCATATCCTTCTACCTCAACTATACTAAAATATGCCAGGAGGTACTGAAGAGCTCTGTTAGAATATGTAAAACACAACATGAACTTAAGATAGTTACAGATACTAAAAGAAACTAAAAATCGTTCTTCAGTTATGTCAGGAAATTAAGGAATAATATCTAACATTGCCCTGAAGTCATCCATAACAATATCACACATTCAAACCCCATGGATATAGACAATATATTAGTATACAAATTTAGTGCTTACTTCACTCCACCTACCCACATTTTCGCCCTCACTAACCTTGAAAATTTAGATTCCACTGACATTATGTTGGAACAAGTCTTAGAATCACATTCAAACGCTAAAAATAACATTTCTATGGGGGCAGATAACATACCAAACTGCATTATCGTGAGTGAGAGGAAGCATGCACTGTCCAAGCCTCTACTTAAACTATACAGTCTCAGCCCGTTCACAAAGTTTGTGCCTGATATACAGTCTCAGCCCGTTCACAAAGTTTGTGCCTGATGCCTGGAGAACAATCAGCCACTGTGATTCCACTACACAAGACTGGTTCAAAGTTCAAACTTTTTGAAAACAGACCAGGTAATAAATAGGCTCAACAGTCTTATGGGCAAAGCCATGAAATATGTCATAGAATCTCATAGAATCATAGAAAATACAAGGCAACTGGGCCCATTGGCAAGCCACAGCTGGTCAGTACCCACCCTTAGAAATGACTTATCTTTTCAAGGAGCAACACATCAGTCATACCGGTTGTGAATTTGTGGATACCCGTCCTGTTGTCCTACTCCTTTCTGAAGTAAGAAAGTGTGTCATCTTGTTTAATTTGGAGTGGTGGTTGCTCCAGAGAAGTGAGAAGAGTTGCATGATGTATTTGTCTCACCACTGTGTTTTATTACTTGTTGAAACAGGTTTAGATCCATGATTATAGTGTTAGTGTGACTGCTTGATTTGTGGAGATATAAGAGTTCATGGACTATTGAATTCTTAATGGTCCGAAAGGCAAGACACAGATCACCCCTAAAGAGTCTATAGAACAAGGGATATGGAAACAGTACTTCCAGTCTTTCCAGCTCTTGTCAATTTGTCTGTGATATTTCGAGTTAGGAACCTCTGAGGTATTTCCAGTTACTTGATATGCCTAATCAGATTGGGTCAGTTATAATACATTCTGTGGATGAGACTCGTTAGGCTAATGGATAAGTAGTTTTTGGCATCAGTGGTAGGTCCAGTTTTGTGACGTGGAGAGTATCTTTATCAAGTGTTCTTTGGATATGATGCAGGTGTTTGAGATTCTGTGGGATATTTGGGCTTTGTATAGTTGTTTTAGGAGTTAAAGTTGTACTGAATTTGTTAGCTAGTATGTTGGATATATTTACTGGCTCCAAGTAGGCAGTGCCATTTTCGATAACATCTGAGCAACAGCAGGTATTATTTCTTAGCTTCCTAACTTAACTAAAGACAGATGTGTAACTGCTTTTAGCTTCAATTACCAGTCTATGATCATGGGATGCATTCATTTTCCTGACGGTGTTTTTTAGTTCCTTTGATACTTGTAAATGTTAACCTTGAGTTGATTTTTTTTTTTTTTTTTTGCTGTATAGTTTAAGCAGCTTCTTTTCTTTTATTGCGTTTTTATACATGTGGATGATCAGGATGGTCCCATTTTGTTTAGATCTGGTATGCACTGCCAGCTCAATGCATTTATCCAGGTGCACAGAGAGTTTGTTTGCATAACTACTTGCTGTATCAGTATCTTGGAAAATACAATTAAACTTGAATTTTGAGACTCCATCATGGGACTTTAGAAGGTCGCTGCCTCTGAAGTCTGAATTTTGTGATCTTTGTATGTAAATGCTTGGAGATTTGGAGGGAACATTTACAAGTTTTTGACTATATTTAATTGGGGGGGGAGTACTAGAGGGGGGGATAGTGCATCTTGTAAGGTCCAGGTCAATAATACTTTGTCCTCCAGTAGGTTCCTTTATAATTTTGTCATGGTGTTTTTGTTTATGAAATCAAGGAATATGGGGACATAACCTACAATTGAGATGCAGGTATCCCAGTTTATCATTGAACAATTAAAATCCCCAAAGATAAAAGAATTATTGTAAATTTGAAATTCATCGTGTATTTGGGAACCAAACATGGTTTTCTGAAAGCACAGAATAGGTTCTAAAATATGGTATAATCTGATAATTGGTCCTGTTTAGTGTGAAATACATCTCAAACAGTTCTGTTTTGTGGTCTCTAGAGATCTGCCTAGTAGTAATATGGTCTTTCAATACACACACACACACACACACACACACACACACACACACACACACACACACACACACACACACACACACACACACACACACACACACACACACATTCAAAGATCAGACCAACAAGTTATTTAGACTTCTCTAATTAAGCAGAGCCACATTGATGTGGGCTGGTATCTCATTTATTTTGTTTGTTATTTTGGGAGATCCATTAACTGGTCTCCACCTAAATCACTACTATGTGGGCAGCAAAGGCTTTAGCCAGTATGCATAATCCCTAAAATGAGAGGTACAAGTCATCCATAGCAAAGTAAGTATGACTGTCTAGCATGTCCTCCCATGCTGACACATACTGGATCATCTTCAAGAGTAATAACAACTATAAAGCCAGTTGTTGAAGATGATCTGTCTTTTCCCTGTACTATGGTATCATTCGAGGAGAAGGAAAGGTTCCATTCAAAACTCGGGTCTTATCTGCATATGTGACATGCATGGAGAGCTCTATGATGTCTCTCTGCAAAGCCCTCCTGTTTTTTTGCACCAGGTAGTTCACACCCACATGGGCCACTATCGGGTCATAATTATATTTGTTTGGCTTAAGGGTCTTTAGGGACCTTGATATGACAGATCACTGTCACCCCCTCTTTGTCCAGCCTCTCGAGATTTGAGTCAGTGTGCCTGACAATGGAGTCACCAATCACTAGTACAATTTTATTTGAAAGGTGTTTGGAGGGAACCTTTACTGCGTTAGTGATAATAGGCATTGTAGTATACCCGCACACATTAACAGTTTGAAGTCCCTCCCATATTTCATTCAACACGCATCCCACTCTCCAGTTCTGCCTTCTGTTCTGTATATCACAACATACTCCCTGCCCTCTTATTTACCAACACCTTAACACCATATTGTTTTCCAATGCAAAACATCACTTCTCTTTTTCCACCCCTTCCACTATCCCTAAACATGTCAAAATATCATCCTACAACTAACCATGATGCCAGTCTCCATGCTGACTCTCAGTTCTGCTACTCACCTACATAACATCTTTACCTTCACACTTCCACACGGCCCATCACCATTATCCTAGTTGTACTACCCACCATGCTGCAGCACACTCAACCCTTAATTCACCCAAGACAACACCCACCTTATACTCTCCCAGTGTCACAGACATTTTGAAACAAAACCTACGCTTACACAACCCCATAATTCATAAGATAAAATTAAAAAATAAAATTAAAAATTAAATGCTTATCCTAGAAACAACATATCTCCCACAAACTAAATCTCAGGGGCGACATCCAGTCATGCAACAACAGTTGTTATATGGTATTTGAAAAGCAGAAACACAACATTTGTTACACATTCTAGCCAGTATCTTACCTAACTATGGTGCTACTTTAACCTGTCAGACTTAGCACATTGTTAAATTGTCTGTAATGATCTGCCTAGGCACCGTTTCCTATTCCTTGTGATTCTTTACTCTTCCCCAGACATTAACCTATGGACCTACTTATTGTACCATTTCTTGTACCAACTTTCTGTCTTCTGATAATCCTTCCATCACTCTCTGACTAATATAAGCCTCAGTGGTGCAGAGGTAGCATTGTCAACTCGCAGCAAGAGGTTCTTCCATTCAATTCTCGGCTGGAGCACCTTCTTTGTGGAGTCTGCATGTCCTCCCCGTGGTTAGATGGCATTCAAAAGACATGCGTAAATGGGCATGCCTTCATTGAAGGTTGGGCATCGGGCTGGCACCTCGGCACCATAAAAATCTACTGCCAATCATTAGTGGACCGGAGTTCTGCTCTGGCGACCCCTAACTGGGAAAAGCCAAAAGAAGAACAAACAACTCTCTGACTAATATCCTCTACTCTCCTAATTGTCTCCATTTCTCCTAGAGCTGTACTACTCACTTTATGCTCACACTCCTTTTTTTTTAATCTTTTTTCAGTTTGCTCGGGCCATCCACAAGCCTCGGGATTGCACCCCCCCCACCACCACCGCCTTCGGTTCTGAAGCAATTTTCAGCTAAAGCTCAAATCAGCCCTGGGAAATCTCAATTTGTAAACACAAGCCTTCCAGTAGAATTAATTATTAGGTGAATGCCATTGAATTTGTTTTTAGAAATCTTCTCTTACTTTGTGACCATCTTTGTGAGGTGAGCACAGCTGCATTTAGCTCCATTCATCTTCTGACTTGGAGAGCTTTAATGAAGTTGGCCACTCGGTAGGAACATACTCTATCATACTTGGGTAGAAATTTTAGTTACAACATACTCCCCATTCTATAGTTCCAACTTCCCACTAGTTCCAACTTCCCACTCCCTCCTAGGGAAGCTAACCACAGATTAATTATTACTGAATCTTACCTTACCTTATCTTTAGGGCTAAGCTATCTTTTTGCTCAGTCAATCTCTTGCTGTTACTGATAGGTTTCTGCAGCTTTAGGTTCTCTTGCTCTAGCCCCTCCATTCGCCCTTCGGGCTCACTCCGCTCCCCTTCCTGCAACCCAAATCCCACACGCCCCCAGTGCTCCTACACCTATAGCCCGTATACCCCCCCCCATCCACAACAGCCTATTACCGTCCCTCAGTCATCAGATCCACTCCCACACCACAGCCTACACCTCACAATAACTTCCTTTGTACACCCCACCCACACCATGCAATGCATACCAGGACTACTATTAATAACTATCACCACTCTAGCTTACACCACATCCATACACTCTAACATACCAATAAACACCACCTATCACATAACAAACACACACACACACACACACACACACACACACACACACACACACACACCCTCACACAAATATAGTAATATGCTCCACACTATTTAACAACTCATTACTCTACATACACAAAACAGCCACCACACTACCTGACAAAAGACTAACAGTACCCATAAAACACATAGCTATAGCCTATGCCATAAAACCCACACTATTCCTCAGAAAATGGCTACTAATCTCAGGGGACATACACCCCAACCCAAGTCCAAGCAACCCAGTCCTATCCCAGAAACACAAGTCAGACCTACTTATTATCAATATAAACACACGTAGCATATCCAACAAACTACATGACTTTCACGCATTCATATCCCACTAGTCCCCAGACATACTAACCGTTACAGAGACCTGGCTAAAACCTGCCACACAAAACAAAGAATTCTTTCCCCAGGCTATGACATCCTAAGGGAAGATAGAGGTACCAAAAAGGGAGGTGAAGTTGCAATCTTATTTAAAAATACACTCAACTTCCAACCACTAAAATCCCCACTTCCCAGATTCCAGAATGCAGAGACATTAGGCTCTATTATGTCCCTTAAAAACAAAAAGAGAATCAGCATCCTCTGTAGTTATATTCATCCAGGAAATAACTCACCTGTAATAGAAGGGATACTACAATGGGCCACAATCAACCTACCCCAAGAAACCATCCTGATATCAACATCCTCTGTAGTTATATTCATCCAGGAAATAACTCACCTGTAATAGAAGGGATACTACAATGGGCCACAATCAACCTACCCCAAGAAACCACTCTGCTATCAACATCCTCTGTAGTTATATTCCTCCAGGAAATAACTCACCTATAATAGAAGAGATACTACAATGGGCCGCAATCAACCTACCCCAAGAAACCATCCTGCTATCAACATCCTCTGTAGTTATATTCATCCAGGAACTAACTCACCTATAACAGAAGAGATACTACAATGGGCCGCAATCAACTACCCCAAGAAACCATCCTGCTATCAACATCCTCTGTAGTTATATTCATCCAGGAACTAACTCACCTATAATAGAAGAGATACTACAATGGGCCACAATCAACCTACCACAAGAAACCATCCTGCTATCAACATCCTCTGTAGTTATATTCCTCCAGGAAATAACTCACCTATAATAGAAAAGATACTACAATGGGCCACAATCAACCTACCCCCAGAAACCATCCTGCTATCAACATCCTCTGAAGTTATATTCATCCAGGAACTAACTCACCTATAATAAAAGAGATACTACAATGGGCCACAATCAACCTACCACAAGAAACCATCCTGCTATCAACATCCTCTGTAGTTATATTCCTCCAGGAAATAACTCACCTATAATAGAAAAGATACTACAATGGGCCACAATCAACCTACCCCAGAAACCATCCTGCTATCAACATCCTCTGTAGTTATATTCATCCAGGAAATAACTCACCTATAATAGAAGAGATACTACAATGGGCCACAATCAACCTACCACAAGAAACCATCCTGCTACCAACATCCTCTGTAGTTATATTCCTCCAGGAAATAACTCACCTATAATAGAAAAGATACTACAATGGGCCACAATCAACCTACCCCAAGAAACCATCCTGCTATCAACATCCTCTGTAGTTATATTCCTCCAGGAAATAACTCACCTATAATAGAAGGGATACTACAATGGGCCACAATCAACCTACCACAAGAAACCATCCTGCTATCAACATCCTCTGTAGTTATATTCCTCCAGGAAATAACTCCCGTATAATAGAAGAGACACTGCAATGGGCCACAATCAACCTACCACAAGAAACCATCCTGCTATCAACATCCTCTGTAGTTATATTCCTCCAGGAAATAACTGACCTATAATAGAAGAGATACTACAATGGGCCACAATCAACCTACCAACAGAAACCATCCTGCTATCAACATGCTCTGTAGTTATATTCCTCCAGGAAATAACTCACCTATAATAGAAGAGATACTACAATGGGTTCAATCAACCTACCCCAAGAAACCATCCTGCTATCAACATCCTCTGTAGTTATATTCATCCAGGAACTAACTCACCTATAACAGAAGAGATACTACAATGGGCCGCAATCCACTACCCCAAGAAACCATCCTGCTATCAACATCCTCTGTAGTTATATTCATCCAGGAACTAACTCACCTATAATAGAAGAGATACTACAATGGGCCACAATCAACCTACCACAAGAAACCACCCTGCTATCAACATCCTCTGTAGTTATATTCCTCCAGGAAATAACTCGCCTATAATAGAAAAGATAGTACAATGGGCCACAATCAACCTACCCCCAGAAACCATCCTGCTATCAACATCCTCTGTAGTTATATTCATCCAGGAAGTAACTCACCTATAATAGAAGAGATACTACAATGGGCCGCAATCAACGACCCCAAGAAACCATCCTGATATCAACATCCTCTGTAGTTATATTCCTCCAGGAAATAACTCACCTATAATAGAAGAGATACTACAGTGGGCCGCAATCAACCTACCCAAGAAACCATCCTGCTATCAACATCCTCTGTAGTTGTATTCCTCCAGGAAATAACCTGCCTATATTAGAAGAGATACTACAATGGGCCACAATCAACCTACCCCAAGAAACCATCCTGCTATCAACATGCTCTGTAGTTATATTCCTCCAGGAAATAACTCACCTATAATAGAAGAGATACTACAGTGGGCCGCAATCAACCAACCCCAAGAAACCATCCTGCTATCAACATCCTCTGTAGTTACATTCCTCCAGGAAATAACTCACCTATAATAGAAGATATATTTCAATGGGCCACTATCAACCTACCCCAAGAAACCATCCTGATATCAACATCCTCTGTAGTTATATTCCTCCAGGAAATAACTCACCTGTAATAGAAGAGATACTACAATGGGCCACAATCAACCTACCCCAAGACACCATCCTGATATCAACATCCTCTGTAGTTATATTCCTCCAGGAAAGAACTCACCTATAACAGAAGAGATACTGCAATGGGCCACAATCAACCTACCCCAAGAAACCATCCTGCTATCAACATCCTCTGTAGTTATATTCATCCAGGAACTAACTCACCTATAATAGAAGAGATACTACAATGGGCCACAATCAACCTACCCCAAGAAACCATCCTGCTATCAACATCCTCTGTAGTTATATTCATCCAGGAACTAACTCACCTATAATAGAAGAGATACTACAATGGGCCACAATCAACCTACCACAAGAAACCACCCTGCTATCAACATCCTCTGTAGTTATATTCCTCCAGGAAATAACTCGCCTATAATAGAAAAGATAGTACAATGGGCCACAATCAACCTACCCCCAGAAACCATCCTGCTATCAACATCCTCTGTAGTTATATTCATCCAGGAAGTAACTCACCTATAATAGAAGAGATACTACAATGGGCCGCAATCAATGACCCCAAGAAACCATCCTGATATCAACATCCTCTGTAGTTATATTCCTCCAGGAAATAACTCCCCTATAATAGAAGAGATACTACAGTGGGCCACAATCAACCTACCCAAGAAACCATCCTGCTATCAACATCCTCTGTAGTTGTATTCCTCCAGGAAATAACCTGCCTATATTAGAAGAGATACTACAATGGGCCACAATCAACTTACCCCAAGAAACCATCCTGCTATCAACATGCTCTGTAGTTATATTCCTCCAAGAAATAACTCACCTATAATAGAAGAGATGCTACAGTGGGCCGCAATCAACCAACCCCAAGAAACCATCCTGCTATCAACATCCTCTGTAGTTACATTCCTCCAGGAAATAACTCACCTATAATAGAAGAGATATTTCAATGGGCCACTATCAACCTACCCCAAGAAACCATCCTGATATCAACATCCTCTGTAGTTATATTCCTCCAGGAAATAACTCACCTGTAATAGAAGAGATACTACAATGGGCCACTATCAACCTACCCCATGAAACCATCCTGATATCAACATCCTCTGTAGTTATATTCCTCCGGGAAATAACTCACCTATAACAGAAGAGATACTGCAATGGGCCACAATCAACCTACCCCAAGAAACCATCCTGCTATCAACATCCTCTGTAGTTATATTCATCCAGGAACTAACTCACCTATAATAGAAGAGATACTACAATGGGCCACAATCAACCTACCACAAGAAACCACCCTGCTATCAACATCCTCTGTAGTTATATTCCTCCAGGAAATAACTCGCCTATAATAGAAAAGATAGTACAATGGGCCACAATCAACCTACCCCCAGAAACCATCCTGCTATCAACATCCTCTGTAGTTATATTCATCCAGGAAGTAACTCACCTATAATAGAAGAGATACTACAATGGGCCGCAATCAATGACCCCAAGAAACCATCCTGCTATCAACATCCTCTGTAGTTATATTCCTCCAGGAAATAACTCACCTATAATAGAAGAGATACTACAGTGGGCCGCAATCAACCTACCCAAGAAACCTTCCTGCTATCAACATCCTCTGTAGTTGTATTCCTCCAGGAAATAACCTGCCTATATTAGAAGAGATACTACAATGGGCCACAATCAACTTACCCCAAGAAACCATCCTGCTATCAACATGCTCTGTAGTTATATTCCTCCAGGAAATAACTCCCCTATAATAGAAGAGATGCTACAGTGGGCCGCAATCAACCAACCCCAAGAAACCATCCTGCTATCAACATCCTCTGTAGTTACATTCCTCCAGGAAATAACTCACCTATAACAGAAGAGATACTGCAATGGGCCACAATCAACCTACCCCAAGAAACCATCCTGCTATCAACATCCTCTGTAGTTATATTCCACCAGGAAATAACTGACATATAATAGAAGAGATACTACAATGGGCCACAATCAACCTACCCCAAGAAACCATCCTGCTATGAACATCCTCTGTAGTTATATTCCACCAGGAAATAACTCCCCTGTAATAGAAGAGATACTACAATGGGCCGCAATCAACCTACCACAAGAAACAATCCTAATATCAACATCCTCTGTAGTTATATTCATCCAGGAAATAACTCGCCTATAATAGAAGTTATACTACAATGGGCCACAATCAACCTACCCCAAGAAACCATCCTGATATCAACATCCTCTGTAGTTATATTCATCCAGGAAATAACTCACCTATAATAGAAGTGATACTACAATGGGCCACAATCAACCTACCCCAAGAAACCATCCTGCTATGAACATCCTCTGTAGTTATATTCCTCCAGGAAATAACTCACCTATAATAGAAGAAATACTACAATGGGCCACAGTCAAACTACCCCAAAAAACCATCCTGCTAGGCGACTTCATCCTTTGTAGTTATATTCCTCCAGGAAAGAACTCCCCTGTAATAGAAGAGATACTACAATGGGCCCCAATCAACCTACCCTGAGAAATCATCCTGCTATCAACATCCTCTGCAGTTATATTCCTCCAGGAAATAACTCCCCTATAATAGAACAGATACTACAATGGACCACAATCAACCTACCCTGAGAAACCATCCTGCTAGGCGACCTAAACTTAGACTTGTTAGCCTACAACTCCAGCAACCCCTCAAATCATATTAACTTATTTGGATTCTCACAACTAATCCAAGAACCCACCAGAGTAGACAAAAAGTCCAATAGCACCTCCATTCTAGATTGGACACTAGTTAATATCCTCACAGAAAATTATCATGTAGGCTGCTTACCTGTTGCATTAAATGACCACTGTCCCACATTCATCCTTTGTAAACAGGCAAAAATACCCAAATGCATGCTATTCAAGGAGACTAGGGACGAGCACAAAGTCAATCCACAAACCCTTAACAGTATGCTCCAGCAACAAGACTGGAATCCACTAAAAACTCTACCTTTAGACCAGGCAGCTGATTTTTTTAGTACAGCTTTTATGAATGTACTAAATATACTAGCTTCCATCAGGAAACTCATGACTAAAGTTAACTCTGCCCCATGGCTAAATAGGACAATAAAAGCCTTAATAAAAGCCAGAGACTATGCCTGGAAAAACTGGAAAAAGTATAACACTATTCAAGACGGACAGAAATATCAAGAACTACAAAATAAGGCCAAAACCCAAATAAAAGTAGATAAAAAGAACTATTTCTTTAGACATCCAAAACAAACACTCTAGAAACCCCCAAAAGTTCTGGCAGGCCATCAATACCCTTTTAAAACTGGGCAAAACCACCACTCCATCTCCCAACAATTCTGATAATGATAGCATAGCTTCAGAATTCAACCATCACTTCACAGAATCTATCCTCGCACTATCTATCCAACTATCCAACAAGAACACTAAAACCACCCCAATTCTAGAACAAACTAACATACCCACCTTCACAATCTCACCTGTATCAACCTCTTCAGTTAAAAAGCTTCTCTCTAAACTAAAATCCATCACAGTCGCAGCAGATGGCTTACCCGCAAATTTTCTAAAATTAGCTGCAGAATCACTAGCCTACCCTGTCTCAATTCTTATAAACCACTCTATACAAGAAACCTACGTACCCCATCTACGGAAAGTGTCACTTATAATTCCCCTTCACAAAGGCGGAAACTCCTATGAACTATCAAACTACCGGCCAATTGCTATCTTGTCCCCCCTTTCCAAGCTTCTGAAGAAATGTATTCACACCCAGGTAATGCACTTCTTCGCCTCACATAACCCCTCCCCCTACATAGCATGGTTTCCGCCCAAACCATAGCACAACCACTGCTCTACTCTCCTTTACCAATCAGCTTAACCATCTAAGAAACAACAACAAATTTGTCACAGCTATATTCCTGGATCTATCAAAAGCGTTTGATATGGTCTCCCATAACCTACTCTTAGACACTCTGTCAACCTTATCCTTCACCCTCTCCTTTACCAATCAGCTTAACCATCTAAGAAACAACAACAAATTTGTCACAGCTATATTCCTAGATCTATCAAAAGCGTTTGATATGGTCTCCCATAACCTACTCTTAGACACTCTGTCAACCTTATCCTTCGCCCCCTCTACTACTTCATGGTTTAGAAGCTATCTCTCTGACAGAAAACAATCTGTTAAATAGCAAAGTACACTATCTCCTCTTTTACCAACTACTATAGGCATCCCACAAGGATCAATACTGAGTCCTCTACTATTCACCATTTTCACTAACAAACTACATACTTCCACCATGCATGCATCACTTATACAGTCGCAGACGACTCCACCCTAATCTGCTCAGCCCCATCCATAACCACTCTTCAAAAGCTTACCCAAGAATCCTTCTGCTCTGTGGAACAATGGATTATCGATATCCAACTCATTCTAACCCCCAACAAGACCAGATTACTCCTTTTTACCCCCAATGAATCCAAATTCACACCTCCTACCTTCACTATCACCTACAAAAACAGGACCACAATCTAGAATCTCCTTAGCCCAAACCCACCTCTTGTCTGCCCTAATGTATGCATCACCAATTCTAATTCATATCAGGAAAACAGACCTAAACAAACTAGAGTCATGTTACAATAAAATTGCAAAATTCGCTAACAATTCCACTTTTAGAAGTCATCACTGTCTTGCCCTGAAGCAAATACAGTGGTTGGAACTCCCTCAGCTAATTAGCTATCACCAATTAGTCCTCACCTTCAACATAATAACAAACCCTCAGAAACCAGCAGCCCTAAACCAACTTCTAAACCAATATTCTGCAAATCGCCCTCTACGCTCATCCAACAAAATCCTGCTCTGCATAGCCAAAGCCAATAACACTGCAGGAAAAATTTGTTCTTCCACACCATTGCTAGGGAATGGAATAACCTCCCCCAAAGTGTCTCCTCTGCATCATCCATCTCACTTTTCAAGACATCACTAAAGTCTCACCTTTTGCAATCATGGCTCTGTCCCTGTATCACATAAAATCTTTTCTGCTCTCCTCCTAACTTGCCACACCTCATCTCCTCACTGCGTACCTCAGCTATTCTGTATTACTCAAATACTCCCCATCAATAACTACTATCCTACAAACTATTTCTCACGCTAGGACATATCTCCCAAATAGCATTATTTTCCAGATTCCATTCCTTCATTTTTATGCTTTGTACTACCAATAGGGAATTCAAAGTTTTGCTATCTATATACCAAACTTGCACAAATCAAACTAAGGTATGAAAAATCTCCTTGATTGTATATATGCCACTGTATATAAATTTTCTGTCATTCATGGATTATGTGTTGTCATATAAAGACATGGAGCTCTGATTGTATATATGCCTCTCTACAGAAATTTTGTTGTCATTTGTTGTATTTGTACTGTTATGTTATGGAGCTTTTCTCCCTGGGTCTCCTCTGTAAATGAACCTTGTTCTAGTTGGACTTTCCAGGTAAACAAATGTAAAATAAAGTGAAATCCATCCAACCTCTGGACCAGCTGCATCCTCAGAAACATTTAACTCTACAACTCCTACAAAGCACACCTCTCCAATACAACATAACACTACTTGTTCTTCCTTTAACATCACACATATAAACATTAAAGCATCTACAATAAAATACCACAGTTCCATGCCTGACTTAACCTACATGGTCCAGATATATTTGTACTGTTGAAACCTGGCTGAAAAAAAGAAACAAAAGATAATGAAATTCTACCTCCAAACTATAATACTAAGTGCAGACAAGCAAAATAAAAGGGCTGGTGGAACTGCAAAATTATAAAAAAAATATTCTGTGCAGCTTACCCCTTCGCCACTAAACCCTTCACAATTTGGTAAGGCAGGAATTCTCATATCTACCCTCAAACAACCAAAACAAGGCATTATCCCTCATAGGGGCTTATTTGTCACCTGGTAATAATCACTGCATTGCAGAATACTTTTTCTGTTAAGTCTCATCCAGTAGCTCTCAACAAAACACATGCAGGGTGATTTTAATATTGACTGTTTTTTATCTCTCTCTCGCTCTCTCTCACTCTCTCTCCTCTGACTCACCTAACCAATCAATAAATCTTTACAATCTCTCACAGCTAATCTCTACAAACACCCATTGTAATAAAAACAACATTAGGGGAGCATTAATTGACTGGATTCTTATTTCTATGCCTCATAACATCTTTACCTCAGGTACCCTTCCAGATACCCTAAGAGATCATCTCCCTACCTATATAAGAATAAAACAAACTAATTTTCAAAAGCAGCTACATTTCAGCATAGCAGGTAACTTCACACACTTCAACAATGATTTCTTTATCTCTTAACTGAAATTTTATAACTGGAATGCTCTAAAATATATTGCACTAGATGACCCAGTACCTGTTTTAACCCTATTTTCTTGAACATCCTAAATGCACTTGTCCCATACAGAAAAAAGAGAAATAAGGCAAAACATGCCTCCTGGATGTTTTACAATACAAAACACCTTATCAGATTTACAACCTGGAATAAATAGCTATCCAGTGAAATACTAACAAATCTCCAAAAGTTCAGAGAACTCAGAAACCAAACTAAAACTCAAATTAAGTTAGATAAAAAACATACTATACTGACCTGCAACATACAAACTGTCAAGTGGCATAAAGACATTGCACCCTTCGTCCCTGTCCCAGTCGGTGTACAACAGGTATCGGTCTTCCCACCCATTCTCTTTAAAATATTCACTAATGACCTATGTAAAACTGCATCCCTAGTGCATTATGTAGATGATGACACAGCTACCTGTATTGCAAAAAATATCAACAACCTAAAAGAACTAACCCAGAAGTCCTTCTCCTGTATATACCTGGCTGACATCTGCCCAGCTATTTCTGAACCCAAATAAATCCAAACTAATCCTATTTACTCTCAAACAGCATACAAACAGCAAAACTTCCTTCTCAGTTACTTCATCCAACAAAACAAAAATTGAACTTGTCACACACACTAAACAGTTGGGCATCTGTGTTGAGGAGAGCCTACAATTTGACATACACATTCAAAATGTAGTGAAAAAAATTACACCAAAAACTACATTCCCTGTATACAGCAAAACCACTCCTTTTAGATGTTATAAGAACACACATTGCCTCATCTCTCCTCCTGCTTACTCTAATGTATTCTGCAGCCATCCTTAACAACATCCAAGTGACCTTGTTAAACAAACTTGAGCAGTGTTAATATCAGATAGCTTAATTCATTGCCAGTCTTCCAAATAGAATCCACCACTGTGTCACCTTAAGGAAATTAAAGTGGTTGGAATTCCCACATCATCTAACCTATTCACAACTTTCACAAATCTGTAATATTGTACATAATCTAATAACTGTCCATCCATCTCAACCTCATAGGAGGTTACTAGGCTAATGGCCCTGGGGCCCTTACAAGCCTAGCCAAGAGTTTGTCCCCACAAAAGAAACCTTAGTCAGCCCCTGCCACCTCTGTCAAAGAAGGACACAGGTGGAACCCCTGGGACAAATTTGTGGTTGGTGATAGAAAATAATTTTCTTTTACTGAGCGCGAGCATGAGTAGCAGGACTTATTAATGCAGACGCAGTTGTCTTAATCTAGAACCCACCTAGTCTGGCTTTTAGAAGAGCAAACTTCTATGAAAATGTTACAGAGGCTGTGGACAGTAGCCAATCTGTGCACACTGCTTATCTAAACCTGCCCAATGCTTTTGACATTATTTTCCATGCTGGTAGTCGTGAAAAATTATACAAACTCAATGTAAACCCTTATCTTGTACATGAAGCATGCTGATTATACTCTAATATTTGGAAAAAGACAAATCAGTTAAACACCAGAGGGGCATGTGGCTCAATCTTAACAGATGTTAAGCACCACCTGCTTATGTTATTGAGGTCTGGTCTAGCAGCAGGCGGTAAAATCTGCCTCCACTGACTAGCAAATAACAGCAGCAGAAATAAAAAATTTGTTTCCACTTGCTGTCCATGCTGGAAATGAGTCTCCAACTTCTCAAACTCAGTTGCTAGAATTACAGGATGTGTTAGCATCCATTTCCTGAAGGATATGAACTCTGAAACTCAAATGAATGTCATTATTTAGTGACTTCAATCCTCAGTAGTTTGCCCAAAAACTACAGATTTTCTGAGGAAGAGACGAAAAAATATGAAGCAATAATCAGGATGTTCTGGGAATATCTAGACAGTTAAGAGGTATGAAAGTTGAGTAAATGTAACGGACTATGTGACATTACCTCTGACAGCTCTCACTAAGTATTTTTATGGCTTTAAAAACTGGGAAAATACTTAGTGATTTTTTTCACTAAAAGTAGTAGTACATGGATCAGATAAAGTTCCATGCACTACAAAGAATTATGGTTCTCTCACCGATCATCACCCCTTATTATGTGTTGTCGACATAGATGCCAAAATTCACCTCTCAAGCTTCACTCTTGAGGTGACTTTTTTGGCATCCATGTTTTAAACAAATAAAAAGCAGGTTAGGTTCAGTGAACCCCACAAGGGGAGATAACATTCTGGTCTTGGTTCTCACCAACATTGGCGACTGCTGCAGCACCACTCCCATAGTAAGTTCTTCTCTGGTGAGATCAGATCATCGCTTTGTCTCATTCAAAATTTCTACCCCCTCCAGCCATAACCAGGCTAAAAAACTTCTCAAAAGCTGATTACAACCTCCTAAGGGAGGGTATCAGTAGCTTCACACCACTGCCCACCTCAGAGGATGCAGACAACTATGCTGAACAGTACATCAGTGGAGTATACAAGCACCTGTACAACTGCATGGACTTAGCTATACCCAACAGAATTAAAACCTGCTCTTCAAGGAAACACAAACCTGTCTGGTGGACATCATCTATCAACAGGTTTTACAACAAAAGGAAGAAACTGTTGTCCAAGGGTAAAAAGGAATAAATTCCAAATTGGAAACCTTCCCTCCTTAGCCTCTACATGCAAATTATATCACTAGCAAAAACCTCCAAAGCCAATTATGAATCAAAACTAGCCTCCAAAACAAACGGAAACCACAAAGCCTTCTTCAGTTACATCAGGAACCTCCATGGCAAAGCCCAGGTTTGTTGAAAATTAGTACTTAACAGTACCACTTACCTGATCCTGTTGACTTAGCCAACCTGCTAGCAGATAGGTTCACTGCACACTTCAACTCCTGTCCCCATCAGATACCTATTCAACATCTCTGATACTTGTCCCGTACCTCATATCTCCATAGATCACATGTTAAAGGCCCTATCCAAGGCAAAGAACACAGCTTCCATGGGACCTGATAACATCCCAGGCTGCATTCTGCACCATCTCTATCTTCGCCATTGAGCACCCTGTTCAACCACAGCCTAAGTACAAGCTTCATTCCAGCAGAGTGGTGAACTGCCATTGTCATCTCCTTGCACAAAGGTGGTGCCACTACTGACCCTGGAAAATATCAACCCATTAGCTTGACAAGTATCTGTAAAGCCATGGAGCATATTATTACGGATCTCAAACAAGGACATAGGCAATCTCCAAGCACTTGATCCCACTCAGTTCAGATTCGTCAAGGGCAGATCTTGCCTGTTGAACCTGTTGACTTCTTTGAGACTGTCACCAAGGCCCTGGATGAGGAAAAGTCAGTACATACAGCTTACCTTGACTTGGCCAAAGCCTTTGACAAAATCCCCCACTCAGGCATCATCAAAAAGCTAACACAACTTGGCGTAAATCCCTGTTTCATCAAGTGAGTGGTCAACTGGGTCACTGATAGCACCCACAAGGTCAAAATAGGTGCCTCTAACTCCGACAGCAGACCTGTCACTAGTGTTCATCCCTAGGGATCTGTCCTGGGACCCCTACTGTTTGGCATATACTTCTCAGAGGTCCAGGCAATGACAAAAGGCCTATGGCTGACCAAGTTTGTGGACGATTGTAAGTTGGGTGCTGTCACTGATTCCCCAAATGATGTTAACATACTGCAAGAGGGTCTCACAGCAACAAATGACTGGTGCCAAAATCATGGCCTTAAGTTAAATGCAAAAAAAAATGTATTATCATACCATTCAGCAAAAACATCGCCACTACTGATTACCACATCAGTGGCAACCCCCTAAGCACACAACCTGTGGTGAGAGACCTGGGTACACAGGTTGACAACAATCTTCCAATCAACCATCATGTAGTAGCAGTGGTCAGAAAAGCCTTTTACTTGGTTCATCTCATAAGGAAAGGGATTGCATCCAGAAAAAAAGGAGGTTATTACCTCTCTGTACTCCTCCCTCATTATGCCAATAATTGAGTATAATGCCCCGTTTAGTTTGTAACTCTCCAAACACCTGCACCAACTGGAAAGGCCACAGAAATACCTCACAAGAGAATCCATGGGCTCCAACACCTATCACAGACTTCTCATACGAGTCAAACAAAGTACCTCACTGACCCTCTTCAAGTGCAACCTTGATGGGTGGATGAGAAACCCCAAATTTATTCCAGGGGTTCCACCTTTGTCCCTCACTGAAAGGGGTAACAGGTACAGACTAAGGTTTCTTTTTTGGTGATAAACTCTTGGCTAGGCTTGTAAGGGCCCCAATAACCTCCTATAATCTTATAATCCTATGATCCTATGTTGTCTGCTGGATTAGAGAGTGGCTATACAACAGATCACAAATTGTGAAATTTGCTAGTACACTCTCTCTAACTATAAAATTGTAACTAGTGGGGTACCACAGGAGTCAGTACTGGGTCATCTCTTGTTTGGTATTTATTATGTAGATATCTAAGCCAATATCCCACAACTGTGGCTGACCACGACTGTCGATGACTGCAAGCTGGACACTGTTATTCGCTCATCAACTGATACTAACTTGCTTCAATAAAGGCTGGAATATGCATAGTCTCCAGCTATATGCAAAAAAAGTACAACATAGTAGAGTTTTGGAAAATGCTGCTTCCACTTCAGTTGTTATAAGTGATACACCTTGTCAGACAGGCACTGTCATAACAGACCTGGGAACTTATTTGAGTAACTCTCATTCAATCATCATGTTCCCACATAGTTATGAAATCCTTCTAGCTGCCCCAGTTAATTTCCAAGCGAATCTTCAAGATCCAGATATGTCATCCTATCACTGCACTCTTCCCTCATTACATCATTAAATACAGTGTCCCCTTTGATATGTGAAAATAAAAGAATATCCCTCAACTGGAAAAGCCTCAGCGATTTTTTTTTTCTGAAGAAAATTAAAGGCCTTAAATTCTTAAATTATCCTGATAGATTAACACAACTTTCCTTGCAGCAATCAGCCTACTGGCTGTTCTGGGGTGATCTGTGTCTCACATATTGGCCCATGAAAGACCCAATTCTACCTGACCTCCTATCTCTTCAGAAAACCCATGGCTCAATGTACATCTGTACTAGAGACCTAAATTTACACCAGCAAATAAACAAGACTGTGTGGAGGGATAGGTTCTCAACTCAACGTATTCACAGCCTATGGAATAAGTTATCACTGAGTCTATGGAATAAGTTATCACTGCAGGTCAAGCAGAATACTACTTTGTTTGTCTTCAAGGCTAGTCTTGATAACTGGATAGGTAGACTCACATTTACACCAGGCTTATCATGTACAGTCCTGCTTGATTTTGGAGGAGAGCACCATTAATTGCTTGTAAAGGGTGGCCAGAACCTTTAAATGTGGTTACTTAAAGATGTATATAGCCAGGCATCTTATGGTAACTGTGATCACTTGCCTAGAATTGTTCCTGTGTTCTTAAATGTTGTGTAGCAGCTCAAATAACATGGCTTTAGTAAGATAAACAGTTTTATGTCTGGTGAAATTATGCCCAACAGTGACATTATCTGGGGTCAAGCATGGGCACTATATTGCAGACAGGCCCACTCCAAAACAGGCTCACAACACAACCATCCACATCATAAGACACTTTCCTCAAACTATGCTCCATATTCAAATATCTCAATAATATCAGACTTACAATACATCTCAGGGGCCTTTACTTTGCCCTCTTCTTCCCACCAGTGTAGAAGTTCAGGATGATGTCACTGTAGCACACTGTAGTGGTACTACCACTACTCATCAGAGTGGAGTATGCCAGTGGCATCAGGTACCATCTTAGTGAGACTGTGCTAGACATCCTGTTTGTACTGGGGACATCATAAGACTCCTCATTCAGGTGGTCTCTGTGGTTACTATGAAGAAGGATTTGACTTTTCTTAGGGTACAGTCTTGGAACCCTGCCACGATCAGTGCCCTTGGAATGCATGGCTATTTACCAGGTCCCATTCCATAGAACTATGGTAGCCCTCTTATGGTGACACACATTGATGGTGCTGACATGTAACAGACAAAATTTCATATGTGAAAAAGTGAAGAAATGAGTGTTCAAATAAGACCCAAAAACTCCAAAAGGAACACTCGTGATGAGGCAAAGCACCAAAACCAAATCCTTTCTTGTAGAAACAGCCAAGTCACATAAAAATGAACAAAATGATTCACATCCACATGAATGTTTTTGACACAGCTGCATTTTCGTCCTCAATAAAACAGAGTTCTTCAGACAACAATCTGTGAACAGGAGAAAAACATCTTCATCATATTGATCACTGCCGCAGTAGCCTTAGCTATATGGGTTATATTCTGCCAAGGATATAACAGCCAGCCAGCTTCCAAAACTTCGGGGCATCTTCCACACACCCAGACTTTGAAGCAGCTCAAGGTCAGCTGACTAGAAGACGAGTTTGGGTATGAAGCCCTTCAGAGCTTTACTGCTGTCCGAGTACTCTCCTCTGAATCTTTTGAGAATCGATGGTCAGCTTGTACTTTCCTTTGCTAGGCAGATAAGTTCCTTCTCTTCTGTGTGCAGCAATGAATGTTTTTATTTCAATATTAAACTCTCCTGTTTTTAATAAATTGACTGTTTTTGTAGGTTATTCTCCCACCCTACACTTCCTCGTGGTTCACTGAGGTTAACTGTGAAAAATTGCTATTTAAAAGGACCACTTCAAATTTTGTGGAGCTATGGCTTCACCGTTTGGGTACGTGGAAGATGCCCTGAAGCTTTGGAAGCTGGCTGACTGTTATATTCTTGGCAGGATATAACCTATACAGCTCAGGCTACTGCAGCAGTGATCAGTATGATGCAGATGTTTTTCTCCTGTTCACAGATTGTTGTCTGAAGAAGTCTGTATTATTGAGGATGAAAATGCAGTTGTGTCAAGAACATTCATGTGGCTGTGATCCGTTTTGTTCCAATTTATGTGACTTGGCTGTTCCAACAATAAAGGGTTTGGTTCTGGTGCTTTGCCTCATTACAAGTGAACATTTCATATGTGGTTAGTACAAAGAGTCATGGAGCCACCGTTGCTTAGCGTGAAAATAGATGCCATGGTGTACTGGTACCAGAGTGCGAACACTGGCATGGAAAGTGTGCACAGGCATCATAGTCCCTAATTGTGACAGCAGTTTTGTTTTTTAGCACTTCTATCGGGTACAAAATGTGCAATTTTTTCTCCCACACCCCCAGAGGGGTCACTTCCCCACAGATGCATGCTCAATGGGCTTTGCAGGTGTTCATGCAGCTCATTTATTTGAAAGAGCCTCATTAGTATAATAACCATGCTGGAAGCTTTGAAATTGTCTGATAAAAACACCCATGCATGCCATGGGCCACACTTTTGAAATAGGTAAGTTCTAAGCAATTAGTCTGTAGACCATTTCAAGTCTAGCCAAAAAAAAAAAAAAAAAAAAAAAGTTCAAAATTTCCACTCTAGCTTCAAGGAGACAGAGAATTGCAAGAAAAGGAAAAGGCCAACAGTGTGCAAAGTTGTTTTCTAGGATTTCTACAAGCAGCAGGTGTTTCTGAAAGGTAAGCTGGTGGAGAATGTTCTTCTACTTCCTTTGTACTGCTATATTTATTTAGCACTTTGTGATATCTATAGGTTCATAGGCTCATAGGAGATTACTAGGCTAATGGCCCAATTGCCCTTACAAGCCTAGCTATAGTTAAACCCGAGTTTCTCAGTTTTCAATAGTTAGGTGAACACAGTTCACAGAGGCATGAGCTTGTGCTATGGTATCTAATACCAACTGCTTCTGTCCATGAGAGACATGAGCGCCACTCCAGGAGTAAATTTATGATCACGCATCCATTGACCTAGGCTGCACTTGAACAGGGTCATGGATGGGCTTTGCTTCATGTGAATGAGACGGTTGTTCTAGAGAAGGGGTAGTCCCAGAGATGTATTTATCACTCCAACATGATTTATTTATGTCAAAGGCTAGGTTAAGATCCCTGAAATGAGTAACCCTTGTACAGTTTGATTTATGAATGAGTAACATTTCCATCAGGGCCAGATCGGAGACTGACATGCAAGCCAGACCCATATTGCCCCTTAGTAGCCTGTAGGAGACGGCATACAGTGATAGGGCTTTCAATCTTTCTGCTTAGAACTTGTTTTTTATACACTATATATTTTCCAGTTGAGAAATATCTAGGGTCAATCGTACTAGCCAATCCCAGCACCAGAGACTAGAAGGGATGCAACTGTTTGGCATCACCCCCTTGGGCTTTCCAACTAGAGATGTCCAACCCCAGAAAGACCCTACCTGCCTTTGTTTCAACATTATATGAATGAAACTCAATTAACCAGAGTTGCTCTATGTTTGGCGTCATTTGCCGGAAGTCCAGAGTGATTCTGCAAATATCCAAGGCATCCAAGGCTAAAAAACAAGAAAATAAGTATATTTTGTTATTCTACTGCACTTTTTATACCATATTTTATCTAATTGCTGCATTATTTCTACTTTTCATTGTTTGTGACTGCATCATTCTCTGCACTTGATTTATACTGCGAGGAACCTAGATAGCATAGACTAGATTCATACCTTATGAATCTAGCCTGTTATTGATAATCTTATATTAAGAAGGGCTTCCCTGTGCCCTTGTGGCACAAGAGTATAGCTCCAGCCTAGTCTGAGCTGGGATTGCTGGAGGAAGGTTCATTGTACGCTTTCCTTCTGTTAGATTAGCTTAAAAGAGTTTATTTCCACCATATCTAAGCCTTGCATTTGTGCACTGTTGTACACCATGCAGTGGGCTTAGTGGTTCCCTGTATAGATGCAAAAGCCTTGAAACATATTTTGTTCCCTAGGCAATTGCAAATGGAACCCTCTCAAGCTTTGCTGCTGTGCTAAGATCAATTCCACTGTGCTCAGAGCAGCATTACCATACTTATCATCCCTGGCCTTCACTAGAATAAGCCCCTTCGGTAGTCCTAGTGCAAAATCTGGTCCATCTAGTACTCTCCCTTCCCAAATAGTGCATATGGAAATAACCTGCTATAATGGATGGACAGTTTCCCATCATCTCCATAGCCAGTCTGATAGACATGGACATCCTGAGGCAATGTAGCAATTGCCTCATGTTTACTAACAACCATTTACTCCTAAAACAAACCCTCTATCTGAGAGACGCAATTACACTGTGCAATTGAAGGCAATACTCTCATGTAATGACAAACCAGACAACAAACAGGTTGTCAGCACATACACCTCTCCTCTCACACAAAATAATGACATGACACATAAACCCATATATGCGTAGGTACTCACTAGAAGTCTACCAAAAGATTGAAGACCTCCCAAATGTAAACCACTTGCACATGCTGCAGTGCAAATAGAAACCGCCACACATAATAACACAAACATCAGTGCCTTAGCAAATAAGCCCCTAATCCAAAACACCTCAAAACCTAATGTTTTGGTCATAGGCAACTCCATAGTGAAACACACAGATGTCCCCCTCACCAGGCTGGACAAGGAGAGGGTCACGGTCAGCTGCCTGTCAAGTGCCAGGATCTATAAAGTCATGAAAGCACTCAAGTCACTCAACAACAAGTACAGTTATGACTCTGTCATGGTCCGTGTGTGGGTAAAACTTGAGATGCACCTCTCTGGACTATATGAAGAAAGACATGACTGAACTCTCAGATTATGTGTCCCAGACAGGTATGAACCTAGCCCTAAGCAGCATTCTACCTTCAGCTAGGATGGTGCCACAATATAAACAAAAAATGATTAACTTTAACAATTGGCTTAGCTTCTGGTGTCAGTCCAGGTGGATCCAGTATCTGTCAACCTGGGAAGACATGGTCGACAGGCCACGCTGCCTTGCCAGAGATGGTCTGCCCCTCACTCCTCTTGGCTTTTGGATACTGGCAAAGGCACTTGCCTCCCCCATAGTGGCTTTTTTAGGCAATTTCAAAACAACAAAACTTCTGCTGTAACAAAATCCTCTTGGGATAAACTCAAGGTTCTGCTTTTTAATGGTAGGAATCTAAACAGGAAACTGCACTATCTGGAAACAGTCTTCACCTTGGAAGATGCTGACATCTGTGCAATCACAGAGACATAGTTCATGGCCATGCAGAGCACCCTGGCCATGCAAGGCTACAATGCTTTCCACACGTTCAGACCCGGATCAGAATGGGAAAGAACCAAACGTGGCTCCATCTTCATTAAAGCCAAATAGACCTCAAGACTTTTCAAACAGTATGACTCTCTCAAGCTACTCCATGTCCAATTAACTATAAGTCAAATAGTCTACCACATCATTGCTAGCTATAGGTCCCCCACCATGAACGAAGAAAAGCACACCTCATACCTGGACTTACTGGAATCAATAACCATACAGCCAAACACTTTGGTCATGGGTGACTTCAACTATCCTTCCATTGAATGGGAAACATACATGAGTACAAAAATGCTCATCCAGAGGTTTATAGGTTCATACTAGGCTATCTGCCCTAGGGCATTTATAAGCCTAGCCAGAGTGTGTGTGGCTTTCACCACCCCTTAGGATGAGAATACTATACCCAGTAGTTTGCTGTGCCTCTGTCCAGCAGTGACACAGAGATGATTCCCGGGGTAAACCTACGATCTCCCATCCACTCGTCAAGATTTCTCTTGAACAGAGTCAGTGAGGGGCTCTGCCTCACATGGACTGGGATTCTGTTCCATAGTGTAGGGAGTCTCTGGGTGATGAATCTGTCCCTCCAGCACGTCCTATTTATATCCGTGTGGAGGTTTAAGTCTCTTGCTCTCATGGCTCTGGTGGATTTGGACTTTTTGAGGTAGAGCATGTCCATTAATTCCGGGTTGGACATGGCATTGTATGTCAGGCACAGATCACCTCTGAGCAGACGGTATGCGACTGAATAGAGCTGGAGTTTCTTCAGTCGGGCATCGTATGACATATGTTTGAGCCCCTTTATCCTTTTGGTGAGGAACTTTTGGGGTCTTTCCAACTGCTGCAGGTGTCGGGTAAGGTACATTCTGAATGGGGCGTTGTACTCAATCATTGGTCTGATAAGTGAAGAGTACAGGGGTACAATGACCTCTCCTGATCTGGATGTGAATCCCTTCATGATCAGGTGGGCAATGTAGAAGGTCTTCCTAACCACTTTGGCAATGTGAGTGTCAAAAGAGAGGTTACTGTCAACTTGGGTCCCCAGGTCCCTGATAACTTCTTCCTTGTTTAATGGATTACCACCTATGTGGTAATTAGGGGTTACCTTGTTTTTCCCAAAGGGTATGACTATACATTTTTTTGGCATTTAGCTTAAGGCCATGGCTCTGGCACCAGTTATCCATTTCTATGAGACCTCTCTGGAGGATGTCTGTGTCTGATGGAGTGTCAATTATGGTGCCCAGTTTGCAGTCATCTGCAAATTTTGTCAGCCACAATCCCCCTATGTTTGCCTGCACTTCAGAAAAATAAATGCCGAACAAGAGGGGGCCCAGGACTGAGCCCTGTGGGACACCGCTCGTGACCGGCTTAGAGTCTGACATGGCACCAGCAACTCTAACCCTGTGTGTTCTGTCCTTGAGCCAGTTTGCAACCCATCTTGTGACATGTGGGTTTACATCTAAGCTGGTGAGCTTTTCTATGATGCCCGAGTGGGGTATTGTGTCGAACGCTTTTGCTAGGTCAAGGTAGGCTGTGTGAACTGCCTTACCCTCATCAATGGCCTTAGTGACTGTTTGAAAAAGTCGACCAAGTTCAAGAGGCAGGATCTGCCCTTGACAAAGCCAAATTGGGTAGGATCCAGTGTCTGTAGGTCCCCAATGTCTTTATTTATGAGTTCCATTATGATCCTCTCCATAGCTTTGCAGACAAGGCTCGTCAAGCTTATGGGGCGGTAATTTCCAGGGTCCGTAGAAGCACCGCCTTTGTGGAGTGGGACCACAGTTGCCGTCGCCATTCTTTGGAGTGCGTATCCTGTAGTAAGGCTAAGATTAAACAGCAGCCTTATGTGTGGGTTTAGTTCCTCATTGAGTTTGTGTAGCACACAGCCGGGGACACCGTCCGGTCCCATTGATGCTGTATTTTTTGCTTTAGAGAGAGCAGCTCTTACCTGGGCATCTGAGATGTTTGGGAGGCTAGACTCTGGTGGGATAGATATTTCTCCTTTTGGGGGAGGGAGGGGAGAAATTTGCACTGAACCTGTCTGCCAGTATGTTGGCAATGTCTGTGGGTTCAGTGATTTTTTTTTATCATTTTGGACTAATTCTGAGCATATCTGGGAGTTTCCACCCAGGTTTCTAACATAGCTAAAGAAGGCCTTATGATTGTCTTTTGTGTCATTAGCGATTTTTCTCTCAAAGTTGGCCTTGGATGATTTTATGAGTGATCGTAGTTTTTTGCTAGTATTGATCAGAGATGCCTTCCCTTTTAGGGATTTTGCTCTGTCATGTAGTAGCTTTCTCCTCTTGTTGTAGAGTTTATTAATGTCTGGGGTCCACCAGACCGGGCGCCTGCCTTTGGTGGAAAGGGTCTTGATTTTATTAGGGATTGCTTGATCCATACATTCCTGGAGGTGCTCGTAGAAGGCATTTGTAAGGGTTTCAGCAGCGTGGGTTGTGGTTTCCACTGGCTCGGGGGCCTTGAAGGATACCACTCCAGTCTTAAGAAGTGTGAAGTTTGCTTTTGAGAGGTTCTTCACTGTGGTCTTTTTTGCTGGGGGTGGGGGTGGGATGTGGATCTCCAATGAGATTAATTTATGGTCTGATCTCACCAATGAGGGATATACTTCCGGTGTGGAGCATTTTGTCCCCATGTTTGTGATGATCAGGTCTAGTATATTTTCTCCTCTTGTGGGAATGGTGACTAGTTGTTCCATAGCATTTGAGTTTATGAACTCCAGGAACCTTTGGGCTAGGGTATTGGGGCTTGAGTAATGTTCCCAGTCTATGTCTGGGTAGTTGAAGTCACCCAATATGATGGTGTTTGGAGAGACATTCATACTCTCCAGTGTCTTCAGGAAGGCTGTGTGGGTTTCCTGAGTTTGAGAAGGTGGTCTGTAGCATGCTACAAACTGTAGGGCAGTTTTACCAATGGTTAATTGCACCTGGATGGTCTCCAGTGCTTCGTGCGTTGCCACTAACCTGGAGGTGTGGGTATCCTTTATGAATATGGATACTCCCCCTCCTTTTGTGGTTCGGTCCGGATTTTGGGGCCAGAACGCATGATATGAGGTATAACCTGATAGTGCTGGGGTGCTCTCAGGAGCCTTGAACCAGGTTTCAGTCACAGCACAGACATCGATGTTCTCCATACTGAGGAGGGCTTCGAGGGCGTGCATCTTGAGGTTTAGACTTCTGGCATTGAGCAGTATTACCCTTAGTTTTTCTCCATTTTTGTTTTCTAGGGCGGTAGGTTTATCATTTGAGCCTTGCCTAAAAAAGGCACTATGGGGGTGGCAAGAGCCTTTGCCAATATCCGGAAGCCCAGGGGTGATGGGTGCAAGCCGTCCTTGTGAAGCAGCGTGGCTTGTCAAGCATGTTATCCCAGGCAGACAGACATTGGATCCCCTTAGAATGACACCAGTAATTAAGCCAATTATTAAAGCTGATCATTTTGTCTCTGTATTGTGGCATCATTCTTGGTGAGGATAGGATACTGCTCAGGGTCAGGGTCATACTGGCCTGGGCTACATAATCTGAGAGCTCCTCTATGTCTCTTTTCATGTAGTCCAGGGAGGTATGTCTCAGGTCGTTCACACCGGCATGGACAATGACTGAGTCATACTTGTACTTGCTGTGGAGTGACCTGAGTGCTTGTGTTATGTGGCGGATTCTAGCGCCTGACAGGCAGCTTACTGTGATCTTTTCCTTGTTCAGTCTGGTGAGTGGGACATCAGTGTGTCTGACTATGGAGTCACCTATACTTTGTCAATACAAATGCTCTGGAAAAGATAGTCAGCAACCCTACAAGGGGTTCAAATGTCTTAGATTGATGATTGCAAATTAGGTGCAATCACTGAGTCTTCCAAAGATGTTAATATATTGCAAAAAGGACTAAAACAGACACAAGATTGGTGCCAAAGCCAAGGAATACAACTAAACACAAAAAAATGCATCATTATCCCTTTTGCCAAAATGAAATTCCCTGCTAATTACAATACTAACAGCACACCCCTTAGTTCAAACCCAGTGGTACTAGATTTGGGAACACAGGTTGATAGCAACCTGAACTTCATCCACCACCTGTCGACAGTGATGAGGAAATACTTCTATGCTGTACACCTCATAAGTAAGGGTATTGCATCCAGGTCTAAGGATGTTATAACTCCACTGTACTCAACTTTCATCATTCCATTAATGGAACACAATGCTACCTTTTGCATGTACCTCACCAGTCACTTGCAGCAGCTGGAGAGACCCCAGAGGTTTCTCACAAAGAAAATAAAGGGCCTCCAAACCACGACTTACATGGATAGAATGAAAGCCCTGCCACTATACTCTGTATCCTGTAGGTTGCTTACAGGTGACTTGTGCCTGGCCTACAAGGCAGTTTCCAACCCTGCTCTAATGGAAATGTTGCACATCTGCAAGTCAAATGACACAAGAGTCACTAGCGCTATGGCTCTCAACCTAGTCTGTGACATAAACAGAACATCCTAGAGTGACAGATGCATCTCCCAGAGATTGCCACTCCTCTAGAATAAACTCCCAGTTCACATGAAGCAGAGCTCCTCCCTGACCCTATTCAAATGCAACCTAGAAAAATGGTTGGGTTACCATAGATTCACCCTGGGGGTGTCGCCCATGTCCCTCATGGACAGGAGTAGTCAGTGTTGATCACAGACTCGCTCTGCAAATGTCATCCATCTAATCAAGGACAATTGATACAACTTTGGATTAATGTGGCTAGGCTTGTAAGGACTCTATGGCTATTATAACCTCCTATGAATCTATGAAACATTGCTGTAAGATTATAGTCAGTAGCGCCTATGAATTCAGGAGTAAGGATTCTTCACCCTGACCCATGCAGTCGAAGTATTCTATTCTATCTTACATTTATTTTATATATTTTGACTATTGAGGAACAGAAATAGGACAGAGGCCTACTTATGTGGTCACTATCAGGGCTATTCCAATACTTGCTTTGATTGACTAGCTTCATAAGGTAGTTGTACTACCCAGTGCTGAATGAAAATTTATCTGTGGGAAGCAGTCCAATATTATCTGAATTTAGACTTGCCCAAACATTTTTGATGCACAGTGATGTTGAAACTGACCTCAGGCTAGTCCAGCATTTAAAATAACGTGCTGCAGAACAGAGCAATGCAAAGATCTGTCCAGTTACACCAGTGTCATTTTGCTAACTCCCAATCTGCTCATGTTTTTTCCTAACTATTCTAACTCAGGTGAATATTTGTTGCATTATATGGATGCCCACCAGTCAACTCAGATTTTATGCATACAGGACCAAATGCAGCAGAAAAAAAAGTCACAATTCTTTCCCTCATTTCTAATAAGAAATCGGACTTTAAGGGGGTTCCAAAATTACCTTATCCTTATCGTTGATTGACTGCATTCAATTTTATGAACGATACAATAAACTCTTGCCTAATATTTGTAGAGCTTACCCAGCAAGGGCAGAGGTTACCTGTTAAGCATTTTTTTTTTTTTTTTTTTTTTTTTTTTTTTAGAAACGTGTGCTTAGATGATGTCTGTGCAGCAGGTGAGTCTGTTTTACTGAACAGGACACTACAAGCAGGATGTGTTTCTAGAGCTTGCCTGATCTTCCTTTGGAACCACAATTGTTAGGGATATGTTCCCATGAAAGAGGCTACCTTGGAGGATAAGCTTGAAACTCTGTCCTGTTGTTGATGAGGGTAGACCTCCTCATACCGTATATCATGTTATACAATTAATATGATGTTAGATTTGTATAAACAGGTACATTATTGCCAACATACCCACTGCCTCATTGTAGATGTGCTGTAGATGATTCTTAGTGTTATGCATTCTGTTTCTGATCTATCTTAGTGTGCTATAACATAGATCTGGCAAGAAATCTGGTTTGTATGACATTATCATAGTTTGTCATGGGGGCTAGTGGCCTGGAAAAGCTTCGAAAGAACGGATCTGCTCCTCCATGGTAAATGCATAACTTTCATTTCAACTTATCAAAGAGTTTCAAAATGGGTCTATATTATGTGATCGAAGAATCTCTTCTTTCAACACATAATAACTGACACATATACAGCGAATGTTGTAAACCACGAACAGCCACGTCCTCAAATTTTTGCCTCAGGGAAAAATTCACGTGGCAGTAAAATAAAAAACAAACTTTAAAGCACTAATTAAGTGGGGGGCTGTGCCCCCTCACACCCTAACTAAATATACCAACTCCAAAATCGCTCTACATTGAAGAAAAGGGCAATTCCTGATAATGGCTAACTGAATTTTTTCCCCGAGGAATAAATTTGAGGACGTGTCCGTTAGCAGTTTACAGCGTTTGCTGTATATGTGTTGATTATTATGTGATCAAAGAAGAGATTCTTAGATCACATAATATAGACCCTTTCAGAACATGTCTCCGGTAAGATACACCTATGTCTTTTTCCTTTATTTTTTTCTTCATTTATCTATTTATTATTTGTTTCCAAGAAAGCAGAAAATTCCTCGATGTTCAAACTACACTATGTCACAACTGACAAAACTACACAAAAACTATTGACATAGTATGCTTCAAGCTCTAAATAAAAGTTTGCACGATGCTATGTAAACATACAGATCTTAACTGAAAATCTTGTAAAATATATAGAATGTAAAGAAATGCAGTAACATTACCAAATGGAATTTTTACACCATATGCAGGATTTCATGTGAAAGTAAGAGCATTTCTATAAATCAATAAAAAATGGAAGCTATGGGAAAAGACATAAAAGAAAGTCATTTAAATGTAATCAGACAGATGGATAATTGGCAGCCACGGTGGTACAGCGGTTAGCGTTGTCACCTCACAGTAAGAGGTTCTCCGGTTCGATCCTCGGCTGGGGTGCACTCTGTGCAGAGTCGGCATGTCCTCCCTGTGGCCGCGTGGGTTTCCTCCCACATTCTAAAGACATGCTGTAGGTGGATTAGACACTCTAAATTGGCCCTAGGTGTGAGTGTGTGCCTTCTGTCGAAGGTTGGGCACCGGGCTGGAAACTCAACATCATAAAACTCCACTGTCAATCATGAGCAAACAGGTGACCCACTGTGGTGACCCCTAACCGGGAAAAGCCGGAAGAAACGACAGATGGATAACAGAAAAATCAGTTTCTTTCTTCTTTTTTAAATATATGGTTCAAAGTCAAGAAGCGGGAATTCTTTGACACTGTGGTGTTTGTTAATCACAAGCACATTGCATAAGCGTACCTTAAATACATATTAGAAATAGACTTGAATGTGCACCATTTCAGTTTGAACTCTGTGATCAGCTTGTCCTTATTTAGGAATGATGTATGAGCAAAAGGCAGTGTAAAGGGAGACTGTAAAGATACAAATATACAAACTAGCAAAAAAAAAAAAAAAAAAAAAAAACAAGCAAAGTGCACTGCAAAGCATTGAATAATAAAACAAATGTATTAGCACTATCATTGAAATGAAGTTAATCTGAAACCAAAATCAAATAAATTAGATACAATCATTGCATGCATACAAAACATGTATATGATGTCTGACCAAATTAAAAAAAAAGGGATGATTACAATCAGTTGCCTGTCAAGAGCCAAGATTTGCCATATCAAGCAGGCACTCAGTTCACTCAACCACAAGTACCAGTATGATTCAATCATAGTCCACTTAGGTGTGAATGACCAGAGATGTACCTCCCTGAACTATATGAAGGGAGTCATGATGGACTTCTCTGAATAAATGTTATAGGCTGATATGAGCTTCACATTGAGCAGCCTTTTACCTTTGTCAAGAACGATACCACAATACAAACAGAAAATGATTTACTTCAATAATTGGCTTAGCTACTGGTATGGGGATCCAGTATTTGTCAACTGGGATGACATGATCAACAGACCACACTGCTTTGCCGGAGACAGTCTGCAATAATGACCAAGGCATTAGTCACCTCCATAGTGCCTTTTTTAGGCAGTGCCAAACCAACAAATCTACCAACATAAATTCTCCTAATACCAAGCTGAAGGCACTGCTCAATGCTAACAGTCTTTACAAGAAGCTGCACTCCCTGGATGCTCTCCTCTCTCTGGAAAATGCTGACATCTGTGCAGTTACAGTTGCAGAGACATGGTTCAAGGCTGCAGAAACATACCTCTCAACTGTCCAGATTTTTGCCTCATATTTTTGGTCTGTTTCTCATACAATTTGCCATTTTCTGGATTTTTGTGGCAAACCAGTGCGGGCTGAATTTGACAAATAATGACAGGCATTTAAGTTTCATGTCATATCCTTCAGAAAATGCATGAAATACAAAACATTTCATTCTAACAATTTTCCAAATTTGTAAGAACAATATTTAAAAGTTGTTCCCATTTTTGGGACTTTGTTCCCCCATTTTGTTTGTCATTGTCCATATTGTTTGTGCTAAGAGGTTGAGAAGTATGTGCAGAAAGCTCCCCAGCAGTACAATGCTGCACTGCTTAGCATACCATTCAGACCGACACACTCATTGATGATTGTAACTACCTCTTCATAAAGTGGGAAACATATATGACCACTAACATGCAGGCTCAGAGATTCCTGGAATTTGTCAATGCAAATTCTCTGGTACTGCTGGTCTGTACTCCCACTAGAGGTTGAAATATCCTTGACTTAGTACTCACAAACATGGGGGAGTGTGGCATCCCCACCCAATGTGTAATGTTCTTATTAATAAGATTGGATCATAAATTTGTCTTTTTTGAAATAAATATAATGGTAGAACCGCCATCAAACCCTAAATCCCTAAAGAATTTTTCCAAGGCAACTCACCTTCTATTAAGTGATAGCATAACTAATTGTAAAGCTTCCCTAAGCTCAAAAACACAGAGGCCTATTCAGAAGTATACACAAATGCCCTGAACAACCACTTAAACAACTGCATAGAAACAGTAGTACCTGATTGAACCAAATCCAGGCCTAGCAGGAAATTCCTGTCTAGAATCTTGTAAGTGGGAGGGTGCACAACAGAGAAAAAAAATCTCTTAGTCTCAAAAGGCAAATCAGGGAACTAGTCAAGTCTTCAAAACCTAAATATGAGATTAAAATAGCCACCCAAGTAAAGGATAACTACAAAATGTTTTTTTAGTTATGTCCAAAATCTTAAGTAAAACACTAAACAGTGTGCTGAGTTGTCTGTAGATGGCATTACCTATACTTCGCTAGAAGAAATAGCAAACCTGATGACTGATAAATTCAGCTCAAATTTCACAACCTCATCACCTCCAGTCACACCTCATGAAATACCCCCTACCATTCATTTGCCTGATATCACCAAAGAACAGATCACTGCACTCTCTAAAGCGATAAACATGCCATCAAAGGGTCCTGATGGAATCCCAGGCTGCCTATTAAATAACTTGGAACTTGACCTAGCAGACCCACTCAGATCTCTGTTTAACCACAGTCTCCAGACAGGCTTTGTCCTGGTGGAGTGGAGGACAGTAACAGTCATCTATCTGCACAAGGGAGGACCATCAATGGACACAGGAAACTACTAACCCATAAGTCTGACTAGCCTCGTATGCAATGCTGTGGAAAGGATAATCATGGACTTGATTAATAATGACATAGGAAACTTCCAGACACTAGACCCAACCCATTTCGGCTTCATCAAGGTCAGGTCCTGCCAGCTGAATCTGGTGGACTTCTTTGAAAAGGTCACCAAGGCCATGGATGAGGTTAAGACAGTACGTTCTGATTACCATGACCTGGTCAGGGCATTTTACACAATATCCAACTCGGGTATTACAGATAAACTCACAAAATTTGGCATAAACCTCTGTGTTATCAGATGGATAGCAAATGGTTCATGGATCGGACACATGTTGTTAGAGTGGGAGAATCCACATCCAGCAAGAGGCCAGTCATTAGTGGAGAACCCCAGGGCTCAGTGCTGGGTCCCCTCCTTTTTGGGATGTTAAGGCAAATGTAGATGGCCTTTAGCTGAAGAAGTTTGCTGATGACTGCAAGTTGGGGACAATCCTTGTCTCCCCAAATGATGTTGATATCCTACAGAAAGGTCTGACACAGATTAAAGATTGGTATCAGAGCCATGGTCTCAATCTAAATTTAAAGAAGTGCATAATAATAGCCTTTGAAAAATCAAATACCCCTGTAAATTATAACATTGATAGCACCCCTCCCCTAAAAGTAGACCCAGTGGAGAGAGATTAGGCTAATGAGACAGAACTTTGACAACCATGTGTCCACAGTGGTGAGGAAATCCATCTGTGTGGTTCAGCTTATAAATAAGGGCATAGCACACAGATCTAAGGATGACATAGTACCACTGTACTAGGCCCTGATCAGACCAATACTTGAGTACAATGCAGCCTTTGGCATTACCTCTACAGGCACCTGCAGCAGTTGGAGTATACTCAGGGATTTCTCACCAAAACACAGGGTATAACCAGCATGCCATATGTTGACCAATTAAAAGCCCTATCACTGTGTTCGGTTTCCTACAAATTACTGAAGTGTGATCTGTGCCTGACCTACAAGGCAGTCTCTCTGACCAAGTCCTGATGGAATGGTTGCATATTCATAAAACTAACTGCACAAGGGGTACCCACTCCAAAGATCTAAATCTGATCTCTGACATGACTAGATCATGCTGGAGAAAGATATGTGTCCCAGAGACTCCCCCCTCTTCTGGAATAGGCTTTCTATTCACATGAAGCACATTCCTTCCCTGATCACCTTCAAGCACAATCTGGACAAATGGATGGGAAATCGCAAATTCACTCCTGGGGTGGCACCCATGTCCCTTATGGACAGAGGCAGTCATAAAATAGTCAAAACCCTACTTGCTGATCCTTGTTATCCTTCCCTTAGGGATAGAAAATTGGGTAAAATCTTGGAGAAACTGGCTAGGCATGTAAGGGCTCGAGCCGTTGGCCTAGTAATCTCCTATGAACCTATGAAGATACTTAAAACTAATAAAATGGATGCGATATATTTACATTTCAAGAGAGAGCAAAGGAGTAACAATCACTATAAAGAAAACATTTAATATAGAGAATCATAACCAAATCATCATGTTTGACACATGATTGCCAAGAAATTCACCTGAGGAATAGAGAGATTATGCATATCTACCTCCTACTAAATTTAGACTTTAATATATCCTTTGTGGCAATCATGTAAATGTGAAGCTGACTGAAAATGTATTATGTGTATTATAAATTAAAGAAATATGGAATACCCCATTCAGCAAACTGTACAAATTAAAGTTAATCAGTAGTGTGTTATGATAGGAATGCTGTCGACTAAATCTTATAAACAACTTGTCTCAATGAATTATTTTTTAATGCAAGCCTTAAGTAATCTAGTAAAAAAACAGAAGTACCTGGTACAAAAAGGTTTCTGATACCTCTGCAGACCCATGTCAAAACTCTAGAGGCCCATCAGGTAAACCACTAGGATAATTATTTATTTATTTACTTATTTAGTGACATTTGTATTACCGGGAACATCTGACTGAGTAGAAGCCCATTTTCAGCAGAGGCCCGGGGATAAAATTTCCAAATTATTACAAAACATTTTAAGAACAATAATTTTACAATCTTCAAAAACATCTGCAGTTTAAATAATTATAACAAATTAGATATAACGTGAAAACATTGGTTTAGAATCTATACAAGGTATATGGCAGTTATTTAATATTTCGAGAAATTTTAGACAGTTTGTAGACAAAATAAAGGTAAGTCAGTCCAATAGAAATATGAATTGCAATAAGAAGTGAGGGAAAAACAGGCTTATTGTACATGTAGATAGAAAGTTAGGGTAGAGAATTAGATAGCAGTAAGGAAGTGAATGAAGAAGGAAGGATGGAGGTATAAGGAATGAAGAGGTACTTGTTCACATTTAGGGGTCTAGTTTATCCTAGTTTTGAGCAAGAGCAGAGCCAGATTTTAGCAAGGAAGTCCTTTGGAGTGGTTTTGAAAGATGAGAGGGAGGGTATGGACCTGATGGGTACCGGTAATGAATTCCAGGCCTTAGCAACCTTGTATGAGTACAAACAGTGCCCAACAGATTTGCTAGGTTTGTAGCCAGGAGATTGTGGTCACAGGATCACAATGACTGACTGGGAAAATAGTTATGTAGAAGGTTTTTTTAGTGCTGGATAGGTAGATGGATGCTGGATAATTTTGCAGGTGGTTAAGAAGTTGTGTATATGTTAGTTGATGTGGCAGTTCTAACCAATTTAAGCTTTTCAGTTCTATAAGGTGGTGGGTTCTGAAAGGGGAATGTCATGTGTTGCAAGTTTATCAGCTTTGTTATTGCATTGTTCAAGTTTTAGTTTTCTGAAGCCTGTAGGTTAGTAATGATGGGAGCACCATAAAGAAAAATATAGAGGAGATAAGTCATGGCAAGTGTAGTTTTAGTTTTGAAGGTGAGAGAGGTTTTGGCTCTGTAAAGCATCCCTACTGTTTGATGATTTTTTTTTCCTATGCAATTTTGTATATGTCGGTTGAATGTAAGATATCATCCATTATCACTCCTAACAAGTTGCTATGAGAAGTGATTCAATGTGAGGGAGGAATTTGGGGAACTAAAGTAGTAGTTTGGTATTTTTTGGCTTTAGCATGAGTTGTGAGTTATGAAGCCAGGTTTCAGTGGCTGTTAAAGCTTCCTGAGTAAGTTTTTGGAGGTGTACCATGTTGTCAGATGTGCTAACAAGAGTAGAATCATCACAATATTGTATTAGGGTGGCCTGTTCTGTGGATGTATAGATGGTGTTTGTGAAAATGTTGAAGAGGAGGGGACCAAAGACAGAGGCTTGCGGTTTACTTGTGGTGACTGTGAGGTAAGGAGAGAGTGTGGACTGCCATTTTATTGATACCTACTGGGCAGGTAGTTTTTGAACCACAGAAGGGTGGGCTGAGAGATACCTAATGAGGACATTTGAAGTAGAAGTTTGCTGTGACCAAGTGTGTCAAAGGGGTTAGACAAGTCTAGAAATAGGGACGAGACTAGTTTGCCATTATCTCTAGCTTTATTGACATTAACTAGACAAGTTAGAAGGAAAGTGCTAGTACTATGGGAAGGAAGCTGTGTTGTGTAGGGGATAGGAGTTCTTTTTGCAGAAGATAGTCTAGGAAATTGTTTTGGAATACATTTTTCAAGTATTTTGGTGAGGGGAGATAAGATTGCTATAGATCTAAGGTTATTATTGTCTGTTGAATTTCCTCCTTTGTGCAGAGGGATAATGTGTGACTTTTTTCCAGAAAGTAGAATGTGGGATTCCTGGACTGACCTATTTATAAGGATTGAGGCAGGACAGGCAATGCTACTGGCTGCTATTTTTAGATACTCGCTTGGAAGGTTATCAGCTGAAAAGATCATGGTTTAAGTTTTGTTTAAGAGTAGTTTTATATAGGATGTGGGCACAGGTTTGAAGGTGAAAGTGGATGTGGTGATATGTAACTGAGCATGGTTGGAATTAGATTTTGTGCAATCATTGGTTAGAGAAGCTATACTACCTATTTAATAATAGTTGAACTAAATTACAGTTTCAAGTGGTGAGCAATTGGGAGACGGATTTGAGTTGAATATTTGACCAGAATGTAAGATTTCTTTAATGGATTCCCACAATTTTTTAAGGTTGTGTTTAGTATTATACTGAAAGTTATTATAGTATACTTTTTTGTCAGCATTTATTTGCTTTTTAGCATGATTGCAAAGCATTCTGAAGTTTAAGATATTGAGGTGTTTTATATTTTTGCCATTTTCCATGCTTTTTGTGTGTCTTGCATTAGCATTCTACTGTTTTTGGATAGCCAAATTGCATTATTTGTTTTCAGTCTCTTCCTTCTAAGAGATGCAAGGCTATTTAGTGTATTTAGACAAGTTGCATTGAATTCAATTGCAACATTGTCTATGGGGAGGATTTTTAGGAAGTTCCAGTTAATAGTGTACTGATGAAAATTTCTGGGTTAAACTTGGAAAGCTTGTGTGTTGTTTTATAAATATGCTGATTAACTGTATTTGTGAGATGTCTCATTATATCGATTAGGAGATGATCACTGAGAGAGTCTGACATTGTACCTGTGGTGGCTTATTTTCTAGGGTCTGATACCAAGATCCAGTCTAATAGAGAATTTGATGTCTTACTGTAATGTGTGGGGGTATTAATAAGTTGTGGGAAACTGTATAAGTTCATGCTAGCTGTAGGAGAGTTAGCATTTATGTCCAACCAACTGACATTCACATTACCTAGTAATATTTTTTCTTGTGGAAATCTTATGGATATCAAATGTGCCTTAGTGTCTTTTTTAGGCAAGGCTCAAAGGGCAAACCAACCACCGTAACCAGCACAGGTAACCAAAAACTAAGGGTAATGCTACTCATCGCCATAAGTCACAACCTCAAAATGTACACACTCGAGGCTCTCCTCAGCATGGAGAAAATCGATGTTTGTGCAGTGACGGAAACCTGGTTCAAGGCTCAAGAGAGCACCCCAGCACTGCCAGGTTACAATTCATATCATACCTTCCGGCCTCAGTTACCGGATCGCAGTACAAAGGGTGGAGGTGTATCCATATTCATCAAGGATACCCATATCTCCAGGTTAGTAGTGCAGCATGATGCCCCAGAGATCATCCATGCGCAACTATCAGCAGGCAAAACCACATTTCAAGTCGTAGCCGGTTATAGATCGCCCACCATGTCCCAAGATTCTCACTCTGCATTCCTTGAGACATTGGAAAAGATAAAGGTCCTACCCAACACCATAATCTTGGGTGATTTCAATTACCCTGGTATAGACTGGGCGAACTACCAATGTTCCAACTCCTATGCTCAGTGATTCATAGAATTTATAAATTCAAATGCCCCTGAACAACTAGTATGTTCCCCCACTAGAGGGGACAACATATTGGATTTAATCATCAAAAATATGGGCACCCATTGTACCACACCCATTATCACTCCCTCCTTGGTCAGATCCGACCACAAACTGATAACCCTGGACATTCTCACCCCCTCCCCCAGTCAAAGAAACCGTAGTCAAAAACCTTTCCAAAGTTTCCATGGTATTAGCTAAAAGAAAGGTTTTTCTGCCACTAATAAGGGAGCTTAAAAAAGCGCAGTTTAAAACATACCTTCTGTTTCCTGCCAAGCTTAAAATCTTCCTTCCTGATGGTCCTAAAATTTTCGATGACTTAGACTCTGCTTTACTGTTTATCAAAAAAAATAAGATTTTGGAAAAAATAGAAGAAATGGAATGGGCTAGTCCTTCGTTAAAGAGACTGGCAACTGAAACTTCGTGGAAGACTTCAGAGAAGAAGAAGAGACTAAAAAACAAATGATTTGTACTATGTTTTTTTTCTCTCTCTCTCATCATTTTATTTTATTATTAATCTTTTTAAATATAGTTCCTGCATTTCCAAGAAGCAACAAATATTTTGAAAAAGATTTAATCAAAGTTATTCTCTGTGTGCAAAGAAATGTTTTGTTTCATAACTAGTCAAAATATCTGGAGATTTAATGGCAAGCTGTGATTTAACTTGTTTCTCTTTCTGAAGAGGAAAAATAAGGTCAGTAATTTGATACATTTGTTTTCCTTTAAAAGTTTATATGTTCTTCAAATGCTATTCCTAATTATACTTTCTTGATTACACTGCTTATGCTTGTTTGTAAATAATCTGTCATGCTTTAACTAATAATAATTAGAACTAAATAATAGTAAATAATATGTTTTATTTTTAACTCTATTAATATAAACAGCAAGTAATATTCTATTGTATATACTTCTTATAGCTTTCTCTTATATTTTTTTTTTATTTCTGCCTTACACCCTTTTACTTTCTACTCTCTTTTTCTTTTCTTTATTAATATATAGAAATACTTTTGATCATATAGGCACAGTAAATAATAAGATTTGCATAGGAGTTGAGTTGGGACAAAAATGTTGAGCTTTGTTACTTATTAATAATTTTGGGCTTGATTTCACTTACATAGAGTCTGTAATAACCTGTAGAATGCATTGTGAAGGTTTTGTCATGTTTAGATGCATTTACATTGCTAAATGAATGTTTGTCACTAGTTTTTAATAAGTTTCCCGCCAAAATGTTAAGAGAGACAATCTGGGATGTGGGCTGTCTCATGCACAGTGTCCATGAGCTACTTCAAACAAAAGCTTCAACTCTCAGAATTCTCACAGAGAAGCTGAAAGCAGCTGGTCTCACCTTTGACCTAGATATCACACTGACACATCACAGATACAGGAATAACAGATTAATAATATGTGTTAAAAACCTATGTCCCAAACATATACATTACTATAACTCATTTAATTCATCTGATTGACAAGCATAAATAATTTTATAACTCTATACTGGAAGAAATTGTCATGTGATATATTTTAAAGCAGTAGTATAGCATGTTTGTAAAATCTGGTTACTAAAATGTGTTTGCTGTGCATTATTTTGTATAAAGCAAACAGATTTATTGAAGGGACAGCAATGTAAGATGGTGCTCAGTAAAGATACAACTCAGTGAGATCAGATATATATATATATGTGTGTGTGTGTTTGTGTGTGTATGTGCGTGTGTGTGTGTGTGTGTGTGTGTGTGTGTGTGTGTGTGTGTGTGTGTATGTGTGTGTGTGTATGCATGTGTATATATATATATATATATATATATATATATATATATATATATATATGTATATGTGTATATGTGTGTGTATGTGTGTATGTATGTATGTATGTATATATATATATATATATATATATATATATATATATATATATATATATATGTGTGTGTGTATGTGTGTGTATGTAGATATGTATATAAATTGTTCTGAGAATCTGCTTAACTATGAAGTATGATTTATAACAATTTCTATGAATACAATATTTTATTCTATTGGCAATAATGAGTTTGAGTAAATGCTCATATACAAGCAATTCAAGCTTTTTTGGAAGCTGTTAACTGTATTTACATGACAGAAAATAGATGCATCCTAATATATGTAATGTCTGAATCATATTAGCCAAAGTTTTTGATTTAAATGAATGTTAGAACTTATTTTCTCTCCTCTTGATTTCTAACATCAAGATTATTTGAATGCTATTTGAATACAAGTGTTTTATATTACATGGATGTATATAGTAGTATGAACAGTTTTAAAAAAAAAAAAAGGTTTATTTTAGTTTATATGATGCTGTTTTACCAAATGTGTAGTCTTGTCTTGCTAGATAACTGAATTGAAAACTGTTAACTTCAGTTAAATATAACTAGTATTAAATTGATAAGGTGGTAGCTGACGTACTGCTGCTTAGGGTAGGGGTTAACTTGAGTGGTAAATACTACTCTAAGTTGGAGTTTATAACTCCAGGCTGGATGCAAGGTTTAATCCTTACATTATTTTCACTTGTTCATTGTTATTTGTATATAGTTTTGACATCCACAATATATTTTGTGCATTCATTGTCACTACAAACAAAATTGAATCCTATACGAAATCCCATAAGAGATTCAATAAATACAGCTATATTTAAAGGTACACATAAAGGAGGAGATGTAACATTACTTATCTTGTTATTTGTTATTTTGATCATAAGATTCTTAAGTTTTAAAAATGCCAAATGACATCTTTAAAAGGAATTTCTTTAAACATTAATGGATTGAATAATCCATGTAAAAGGGCAAGCCTAATAAGATACATTAATTTACATAAGGCCAACTTAGTCTTCCTACAAGAAACCCATCTCTTGAAAAAGATATTGATAAACTAGCCACAGACAAATATACAGTATTGGTTAGTTCAGAACACACTCAGAAAAAAGAGGAGTGGCTATTTTATGGAATAAAAGTATGCCCATTCCTAAAACCATTAAGTCTTATCAGGATGACAAAGGAATGTTTTGTATGGTTACAATACAAATTAATGGGAAGACTTACACTTTAATTAATGTATATTGGATACCTGGAATTGGTATTAATACAGTGAAACATCATCTTGATAAGATCATATCATTCTCTATAGGAGATATTATTTTAGCTGGTGACTTTAATTGTATACTACATGAAAGTGATACTACCACTATAGGAAAGAGAAGAATTACATCTAATGCAAAACATTTAAAGGATTTTGCTAATTCTTATCATTTGAATGATATTAATAATCAGATAGATTCAAAATCATTACCATACACCTTTTTTCTAACAGATACAAAACTTATTCAAAAATAGATAGGGTCTTTATTTCTAACCAGATGGTAACAGATTTAATTAATTCCAAAATCATTTCATGTCCTATATCTGATCATAATTCAATTGTTTTGAATTCATGATAAAAATACTCATAATGTTCAGATCAAAAGGATACCAGCATACTTAACTCAACTAAAAGACTATAAAGAATATATACTTTCAGAAGTAAAACATTTTTAGACATAAATAACACTCCTGAAGTCTCCATTGTTTATGTTTGGGATGCCTTAAAATCATATCTATATGGACAAAGTATCAGATGGTATAATAATAAAAGGAAATCTTGGGATAAGGAATTGTTAGATATTCAAAGTAAAGTAGACTCTTATAAACATAATAATAAAGAAAATATTATGGACAAGAAAGTTATTGAAGAAATAAACAAACTAAATGAGAAATACAAAGAAATTTTAACTCATAAAGTTAAAATAACTTTAGAGAAATACAAGTTTTGTCTTATTCAATAAGCCCCAAATACTTACATAGACTTAAAAATAAAACAAAAAGTTTGAATAAACAAAACCATATCAAAGAAATCTTTTCTCTAAGGAAAAAGAAGAATGTTTCTAGTACACCAGAAATACTAGATGAATTTAGAAATCACTTTCACAAAATTAACCATAATAATATTAACATGGAACCTAAAGATAAAATAAAGGAGTTTATAACCACAAATATGAATAAAAAGCTTAATAAACAACAGATTAAACTATTGGACAAGAGTATTTCATATACAGAAGTTATTACACAAATGAATAAGCTTAAATCAAACAAAGCACCGGGTAATGATGGTATTATACCAGAGATATATAAAATCCTTTCTAAAAATACATATTCATTAATACATAAGGATTTTATTTTGGCCCAAACTGAGTTAATAACCCCCCCATCTTGGCAATATACATTTATTTCGCCAATTTTAAAACCTAATAAAGATCCAACTAGATGTTCTTCATATCGGCCCATCTCATTACTTAATGTTGATTATAAAATGTTTATGAATATCTTTGCTGATAGATTGAAGACAATCATTCCCGGCATTATAGATATAGATCAGACAGGCTTCATTGTAAATAGAAATACTTTTGATAATATAAGAAGAACTTTAACATTAATAGATTTTGCAAATAGGAAAAAGAAAGATTTAACACTTATACACTTATTAGTCTTGATATAAGTTCAGCATTTGATTCAGTAAGTTGGGACTATCTGTTTACCTTAATGAAGTGCACAAACTTCTCTGATGCATTTGTAAATCTAATTGAACATTTATACAAAGGAACGTTGGCTTATATTAAGGTAGGAACATATGTTTCACAAAAAATACCCATTCTTAAAGGTACAAAACAAGGATGTCCACTTTCTCCACTATTATTCACTTTAGTAATGGAGCCTTGGGCTAATTTGATCAGAAACAGTACTGACATAGAGGGTTTTGAAATAGATGAAAATACAACATCCAAAATTCAACTTTTTGCAGATGATGTTCTAATTACATCAGCAGGATCTAATTCTTCTATACAGTCTCTATTTGATAACATGATGAATTTTAAAAGTATTTCTGGTTTAATATTCAATGAAGAAAAAACTAAAATACTACCTATATATACACGAAAAAAATATTCTCATTAGTAATTTTTCTAAATATGTACCCAATTCAGGTCAGATAACTTATTTAGGTATAATACTATCTAAAGATATTAAATCTATTATATATAATAATTATAATACCTGTTTTCTTAATATACAAGATCTTTTTAATACCTGGAATAATATGTTTTTTACTATGGAGGAGAGACTTACAATTATTAAAATGATAATATTCCCCAAGATTTTATACTTAATATAATCAATAATACTTCCACCTACAAAAATAATTATCAAGAAACTGAACACACTAATGTTAAATTTCTTATGGGCACCTAATAGACCTAGGATTGCATTAAAGAAACATACTAATAGCTGGTCTCAAGGGGGTATTTCTTTTCCAGACTTTAATTTATATACTATCTCTTCTATTGTAAAAGTTATTACTTTATTAATAGATCAGTCATATGTCACAAAATGGAAAGATTATTGGGAGCTAATTAGTATACACTTCATGAAAATCTCCTTAACACATAAAAATATGATTGTAAATAACTCCATGTTATGGTTACTAAAGGAATTTTGTACTTCACCTATTACACCTAAACATATGGTTTGTTACCCATTAAATAATATCATTAGTTATCGTAACTTTATATTCATGCACCCTAAGTATAGGGAATGGAATTTTATTGTATTTCCTATAATGTATACTCAGGGTATGCTTTTGTCATCTACTTCTGAAGGAACTCCTTTAGCTATAGATAATGATCTAAAGTACTGGTATCAGTTGATATCTGATAATAAAGTTAAAAATCTAGATTTCTTAAAACAAGAATTTGATCTAAGAGAAACTTGCTGGTTAGAGGTTCAGACCTTTAGACAACATCTCATTAATAAAATAGATTTAATGTCTATAACTGTTAAAGAATCTATTCCAACACTGATTGATTACTTGATATTAAATTTACAACATAAAGTTTCTGATAAAGGTAAACTTTCATACATACATAAAGTTATCAGACAAGAAACTTTTTACAGTGTAGATTCATACTGGAATTATTTCACTTCTATTAATGGGGACCCACCAAATCAACAAGATAAACAATATATATTGGAATCTGCTTATAGAACTACATCTTCCATTGTCTGGAGACTTTATACATGGAAATTTTACATAGATCTTTTTATACACCTTTGATGATGAATAAAATAAATAATAAAGATAATCTATGTAAGAGATGTAATGTAGAAATTAATGCTGACTGGGCTCATATGTTTTATGACTGTATAAAATTGAAAGAATACTGGAAGTCAATTAATGAATTTTTGCAGGCTCTTTTTACAGATAATTTCATTATTTCTAAATCTCTTATATTATTCAACACACCTGTACCTCAAAGTGTTAAAAGGTTAAGCTTCCCTTGTTATGGTCTATTCTAGCAGTGGCTAGAAAAATAATAACTAGAAATTGGATTTCAGATACACCTCCTTCGTTCAATGAATTTAAAAATGTTATGAATATAGTGTGCCATATGGAAATAAACACAATTAGGACTAGAACAAATAGAAAAACATCTTATTTTATTGTATGGGATAATTTACAAAATTTGTTAAAAAAATTTTAATTTCAATAGCATGGTATTTTAGTTTAATTAATTGATCTGATTGTAGTGGATGTCTTTGTAAATACTTTAGTTGTTTTGTTGAATATTATAATAATACCTATTTTTAATTACTTGTATAAAATTGTTATGATATTTCTCTTATATGTTAAAACAATAAACCTGTTTTGAAAAAAAAAAAAAAAACCTTTCCAAAGCAAACTTCAAACTACTTGCATCTGAAGTGGAAAGCTTCACTATTCTCTTGCAGAAGGATAATGATATCCAGGATGCGGAATCCTACACCAAGGCACTCTATATGCATCTTCAGGAATGCATGGACAGTGCTATCCCAAATAAAACCAAGACTCCTTCCTCAAGCAAGAAGAAACCAGTCTGGTGGACCTTGGCCATACGCAAACTTTACAATAAAATGAGGAGACTTATACAAAAAAAGGCCAAATCTCAAGTAGAAAAATCATCCCTGATCAGCATTAGTAAGAAATTGAGGGCCCTCATCAAGTCAACTAAAGCTAATTTTGAAAAGAAAGTTGCCAAGGATGCCAAGAATAACCATAAGGCCTTCTATGGCTACGTCAAAAACCTAAATGGCAATGCTCAGGTCTGTTCTGAGCTAGTACAAAATGTAACAAAATACACTGACCCTTCTGACATTGCCAACACCTTGGCTGACAGGTTCAGTGCAAATTTCTCCCCCGCCCTCGCCAACTACAGGGCCTATTACCATTCCAGGGGATTGTGTAAGTCCAATTATTACTGATACATTGGTTAACAAGGCTCTAGCTAAAGCTAAAAACACTGCCTCCATGGGACCAGATGGTGTCCCAGGCTGTGTCATATGCAAGCTCTAAAAGGAATTAACCCCGCATCTTAATACCCTGTTTAGTCTCAGCCTCTCCACAGGATATGTGCCCATAGAATGGCGCATGGCAACGGTGGTCCCACTACACAAGGGTGGGGCTACAACTGACCCTGGGAACTACCAACCAATAAACCTGACCAGTCTGATCTGTAAGGCTATGGAGCGAATCATTATGGAACTCACAAATGGAGAGATTGGGAACCTCCAGTCGCTGGACCCCACACAGTTCGGCTTCGTCAAGGGCAGATCATGCCTCCTGAACCTGGTGGATTTCTTTGAGACAGTTACTCAGGCTATAGATAAGGGAAAGGAGGTACACACGGCTTACCTTGACCTTGCTAAAGCATTTGACACCATTCCCCATTCAGGTATTATTGATAAGCTCACCAGCCTGGGCATAAACTCTTACATCACAAGATGGATCACAAACTGGCTCTCAGACAGATCCCATAAAGTAAGAGGTGTGGGATCTATGTCCGAATCCAGACCAGTAACGAGTGGTGTGCCTCAGGGCTCTGTCCTGGGGCCCCTCCTGTTTTGGCATATACTTCTCAGAAGTACAGGCAAGCACGGAAGGGCTGTGGCTGACTAAGTTTGGGGACGACTGCAAACTGGGTGCTATAACAGACTCTCCGGCTGACATGGAGATCCTCAAGAAGGGCTTAAATGAGTCTGATGCATGGTGTCAAAGCCATGATCTCAACCTAAATTCAAAAAAATGCGTAGTAATCCCCTTTGGAAAAAACAGAGTACCCACAAACTACAACATAGGAGGTAATCCCCTGAAATCTGAAGAAGAAATAAGGGATCTAGGGACCCAAGTAGATAGTTAGCTTTCCTTTGAAAACCATGTTGCCAAAGTGGTTAGAAAATCCTTCTATGTGACCCATCTGATCACAAAAGGGTTTGCATCAAGATCTAAGGATGTAATGGTGCCCCTCTACTCTTCCCTCATCAGACCCATTACTGAGTACAATGCACAAATTGGAATGTACCTGGCTAGACATCTCCAGCAGCTGGAGAGACCACAGAGGTACCTAACCAAGAGGATTACTGGCCTCAAACAGTTGCCCTATGCAGCACGATTGAAAAAGCTAAGACTGTTCTCTGTTGCATGCCACTTTCTCAGAGGCGATCTCTGTCTAACATACAGAGCCATGTCCAACCCAGAATTGTTGAACATGCTCCATCTTAGCAAAACCAAATCTACTTGAGCTACACGATCCAGGGATATAAACCTCAACACAACAATGAATAGAACATGTTGGAGGGATAGATTCCCTTCGCAGAGACTTCCCTTACTATGGAACAGGGTCCTGATCTACATAAGACAGAGCCCCTCACTATCACTCTTCAAGAGGAACCTTGATGAGTGGATGGGTAACAGAAAGTTCACACCGGGGATCACACCAACAGCACTACTAGATAGGGGCCAAGGGTACTAGCTGGTAATACAAGGGTCTAGGGAACAACTAAAGGGGCGGTGAATACCGCACAACATGGCTGGGCTAATATATGCCTTCGGGCAGATAGTCCAGTACCAACCTATGAACCTATGTAAGATATCTTCCAGTATAAAGGTATAGTCACCAGGAGGAATATAAACTTAGTAATAAATATTTGTTTCTAATTGTTTATTTTGAAGAAAGCATTATGAAGCTCTGCTGAACTGAATTTTGGTGTTGGTTTGCTGTAAGCAGAAATGTGATAGGTACTGGGAAATATTAAAGCAGTACCACTACCTTTCCTCTTTATACAGTAATTACAGATGATATTATAGCCAGAAGGTATAATTTCAGGGTCATTTATGCTGGGTTTAAACCAGGTTTCAGTTATGGCAAGAACATTAGGCTTATATTGGGTAATCCAAGCGTGTAGTTCAGCAGTTTTATTTCTTATTTCTTATACTTCTATCATTTGTTGAAGCAAAAATTAGATCACCAGGGTTGAGGACTGGCTGTTGGTGGGTTACAGAAGTGTGTAGGAGAGAATTATCTATTTGTTCATTGTGATGGGTGGTGCCAGGATTAGGGTAAATATCTTCTCTTAGAAGGATTTTAGTACATTGGGGAATTATCCATACTTGCTTTTTGGAGAGGATGCTTGCACTTAATTTTGTTTTGGTTTGAGTTGAAGTGCAGTTAATCAGTCTACATTTGGAATAAAAGTGAGGGGCAATATTAAATAGGTTAGGTGCAATGTGTGGAGAGTCTAAAGAGGAAGTATGGCTAGGTGGGTGGGACAGAATTGGAGAGATGTTGCAATATATTATTGAGTCATGGTAGGATGAAAGATGGCAGAGTAGGAAGAGAAGAACAGAGGATAAGCTGAAGAGTAGCATAATTAAGTACAAGAATGTGTATTTTACAGATGTCAGGTGGTGGGGAAGTAGCACTGAAGAAGGAAACAAGAAGCTGAAGGACAGTAAGAGACTCAGTGATGGTGGATTCTGAAAGTTGAAAGAGGATAGGGTAGGACAGAAGTATTTTCTATAAAAGATGACAGGTTGTCCTGTTGTCTTGTCTGGAATGTAAGGAATGCATGGGTTTTAAAGGCTAGAATATAATGATGTTGTTAAAATAAGAAGAAATGAGGGTTTCTTTGGAAAAAAGAAAAAGATACAAAGTGGAATAGATGGGTACTATTAGGGAAGGAAGAGATTATGAATGGATATGGTGCAAAGCAGTATGGGAGTGAGAGACAGCTGGGAATGCGGCTAAAATTAAATTGAGATAAGGATGTAGGAAACGAGAAACCCACTCTCAGCTTAATCTATAACTGAGAGCAATCAGTCTATAACTGGAAGAAAACAAGTAAGAAAGAGATGCAAGTAAAACAGGTTGTCTGCCATTTCCTGAGAAACTGGCAGATGCAGTGTAGAAACTGGTCTAACAAAAGGGGACAGAGGCCAAATTACTAAAAGGCTCTTAGAGTGCACAGACTGTTTCATAGAGCAGTCATATATTTAACTGATTAAAGTTACTATGCAGCAAGGTTCTTCATGATAAATAAATGGTAAATATTGTAGGTGTTCTCCATCTGGATTCTAGTCCTTTGAATGTCTAGTGCCACATGCAGGGACAAATGCACAAATGTTGCAGATACAGGTGGAGTAGATACTGGTAATGTACAGATTTTACCTTGTATGCCACCTGCCAAGTGAACTTTGTGCAGCAGATGCCACACACACACACATAGCCATCAGAAAACCTTTCACTGGTGATGCATACATCAACCAGCGTGGATATTATTCCATAATTAGTCAAGTGTCATATGAAACAAATGCTGCAGCAGTGGGGTGTGTGTGTACAACATAGAGGTGGAATCCATGTTGCTTGCACATAGCAATCTGGTGCATTACATCACATCTTTTACAACATCCTGGTTTCTCATGCTTCACTTCTCAGTGATGCTGGAAACTCTTTGGAAACATGGCTGCTGCATTACATCAGATCTTTTACAACATCCTGGTTTCTCATGCTTTGCTTCTCAGTGATGCTGGAAACTCTTTGGAAACATGGCTACTTACTTCAGAATAATCATCACAACATCTGAATACCTACAATAAGGTCCTATGAGAGACAACAATATGACTGCATGTATTTTGGACAATTATTGTGGAAAACTGTGGTTCATACCAGTAAGATATGCTAGATATGCATTGTACATGACATATTACATTACATGACCAACACATCCCTTGCAATGCACACCTGAATCAACACCTACAAGATAACCCAGATAATAACCATGTCAAACACAAGCACTCCAAATGCATGATGTGATGATCCAGCAGTTAGCGGGATAGGTATCCATTGCCAAGAGCAAAGCAGTAAAACCACATAAAGCACAAATATACAAAGTATGGATTGTGTAGACATTGCGATATGGATGATAAATCACTGCATTGATTTTAATTTATTTACTTACTTAATTTATTTATGTACTTATTTATTTCCATTTCTTTACTGGGAAAGCCCATTTTCAACGGAGGCCTGGGGACCCTGTAAACTAAGAATAATTTTAGTAAAATATAAAATGATGAGAGTTGGCTAACTATTATTTCCCATGCTCTGTGTACAGCCTCCATTCCCCCACACACATCTGGATGTTTACTTCTGTGCTGTCCCTGATTGACTAGAGTGGTATTCTGTTTCACACTGACTATACTCACCTACTGGTCTGTCAACAGTGCCCTTCCATGTCTGTAATCTAGGTGGGTGCCTGTGTACTACAGAAGGTCATCTAGCCCTTCCTGTAAAAGCACATGTGCTAGAAGAGTCTGCAGGTCCCATGCCAGCTATTTCATTTTATTATTTATTTATTTATTTAAAAGTAGAACACCTGAGCCTAGGTATTTGCAGAAGGAAAACAACAATGACAGTGGATGGTCTCAAAGCACAGCACAGACTTAAGGTACTAGAAAATAAGAGCTGAAGTCATTTGAAAAATTCTACATGCTAAAATGTGTTAGCTTTACTGAGCTTGCAATGGGCTTCCCTCACATATCCAGATCAATGAGGGCAGCTGGCTTAAAGGATCAGGGTAAGATATAAAAATGAAACCTACTCAGATGTTTCCAGCCATGTCCTAGAACAGCCATCAGCCTCACACACAATGAACTGTCTTTTAGGGACATAGAGCCTCAGCTACAGTATGATCTGGTAAGAGCATGCATCTCCTGCCCAAAGTGCAGGAAAACATTAACATCAAGAACATTGGTCTGCTGCTGGAACTGCAGGAGAGCAGCAGCATCGGACACCCTGCTGCTGCACCATAGTGTGGTACTCATGCATAAACTGACCACGTAAGCACTGGACTGCACACTGTGGGGGAGGCCACTGTCTATTCGGATCTAGGTGTTGCAGGCACAGCTATTTTATCATTGTACAAATCTGCATAGTCAGCCTCAGACACTGAGCTACTGTAACATGGAATTTGCCCCCTGTGGGAGTCCAGCACTTGTCTCTGTCTTGGTCACCCAAGCATGCACATCAGGGAGCACAATGAAACAGTAGCCTTCACATTCCCAACATATAAATCCTCACTGGTTTGCAAGCCTGTACTGTATAACAGAGCCATCAAGACCATGTCCATCTACAGCCTGAGAGTCTGCATCAAACTCTATCCTGATGACAAGGCATTATCACAACCTGGCACGCAGAAAAGCAGTCAGAGCCACAACTGCTAGACCTCCACCCTGCATCATCCAGGAAGCTCTGTGCAATAAACAAAGCTGCACAAAAACCTGTAAGAAAGAGCACTGGTCAGCAGTAAAGATGATAACTCCCAAAATAAAATTATACTTAAATATTGGATACCTGCAATGGTTATCTTCCATGAAGTTTGTGTCTGCATGGCTGATGTTTGTGCAGCAAATATGGCAGCAGATGTGTACAATGACCATTACATTGCTCTATTATACTATGAAATACATAAACAACAGAAATGGGCACACTAATGTGCCCTCCATGCTGTACCAACATTCACATGTCCAGGAATGCCAGAGAGCATGCACCTCTGGATTGAAGCCCAGCAGCAAAGTTTCATCACCCTACCTCCAAAAGCTGCTTCCAGTTCATAACAATGTTTGCTCATCCCATTCCCTTTGTTATCATTAGGAATCTGTCTTATTATATCTAAACATCCCCTGTACTTCCTCATTTTATGGGCTCATGCTCAAAAACCATTATGAAACTCCTGTTTTGATTCCTGTATGACCACCCATGTTACATGAGCATAACCACACAAACATATTTCCTTAATGTCTTCTCTTCCTCTATGAAGCACAATAATTACTTATTTCTAAGTGAGAAATCCAGCCAGTTATCTGAGATACTTTGCATTACTTGAGAACGTGTGCTACTTAGTCCTTCTTCCATGTTTCAGCTTCCAAATATCTTTCATCTCAGTGACACATTCTATTATACAACCTCTTATCATATATTTTAAGGCCTTAAATTCAGTACATTAAAATCACACTCTATCTGTACTGTAACTGCAGTCTTACCCCTCACTGTCATCAGTGCACGAGAATTCAAAAGTACCATCTGAACATCCTTATTAGATCTAAAAACTGACCCTAGAACTCATTAAATATAAAAACTGACCCAAGAACCCACCCCTCTCCATCTACTCTTCCTTGCACCAACATCTAACTCCCTATACAGGTCCCCTTCAGTTTGCAGACATTCCAGAATGCCGACACCATATGATCGACATTCGGAATGCTGACAATGCGGAACCGACATCTTACTATAGTGCGGAATGGAAAGATTTCCATTCCTGCACTGTACTGCGATCTCGGAGTTGGTATATTAAAGTTACGGGAGGTCTGGGGGTGTAGCCCCCCCCCTGCTAGCAGTTTAAGGGAAATTTTATTTTCCTTTTTTGTGGACTTCTTACAATGTCGGCATTCTGAATGTAAATCATATGGTGTCGGCCATATGGTTGTCGGCATTCTGGAATGTCGGCGTTTTGTAGGGGATCCCCCTATACAGTCTTTGTAATTTTCTCTGTTTTCTTTATCATATCATCCTAGGCCATCAATGCGACATGTTTTCTTTCCCTTCACCGCGTCACCCATTACTGCCTAAAAACTCCAAGTTTTCATATCACATGCTTTTGTCTTCTAAGTCATAATAATATTTCCCCTTCTCCATACATCCTACTAATAATCTACTAATAATAACAACACTTCTTTTGGGGGTTTCCTGAGCTTTACATTGCATATTCCACATTGATATCTTAAATTTCCATATAACCTCAAATTCCTTCATCCTCATTTCCTTATAAACCACTTTCAGTCTACTGCCCTTACAGGGAGCTAGACTATAAACCCTTAGGTGCTTCTTTTATTAATATCACCCTTCCCAATAGTTAGGCTCTAGGATATTGGGTGCTGCATCTAATAATATCTCCCCCCTCAGCCAAAGACTGTGGTGATGGTGCCACGTAGTGTATAGCCACATATCCAGCCGATACCTCTCCAGCCCTAAAGCCTGACATATACCCATTTCCCTGCTTCAAGCATAACGTACTTAGTTTTATTTCCTTCCTCTCCCAACAACTCCCATAACACATCTCAACACCAGGTCTCTTAATATATCAGCTTTGATAATATCAATAGTTTACAACAATTTATTTCCAACCTTTGTGCATCCCTGAACTGGATCTTGTCTTCTACTTTAATATAAAGAAGTCTAAAGCCACATACGAGCTAAGAAATAAATAATCTTAGTGTCAACACTCCATATATGAAACCACAAATATTCCCCCTAAAATGCTGAAGTACCTTACCCACACCCCCCTTTAATGATAGTCCTAATGTTAGTATTACTGTTTGGCCTCCTAATGGGGTGAAAATAAAAATCACAGCAGTACTTCAAATCAAAAAGAAAAAATAAGTTGCTACTATAGCCATACTTGTGTTCCTTCCAGTTATTGATATTGCCACATACAGCTAATTATCAAGACCTCTGGCTCACAAAGTTCACTGATGACTGTAAATTGGTAGCTATTATAGGTTCCCCCAGGACACCAACATTGTGTAAGAGGGCTTGACACCGACAAATGACTGGTGCCAAAACCATGGCCTAAAACTCAATGCCAAAAAATACATTATAATGCCCTTTAGGAAATTGTCAAACCAAGTTAATAATTCCATTGATAAAACACCTTAAGAGTCGACCCAGATCTGGGAACACATGCAGACAGTACTCTGGCCTTTGACCAACACGTAACTAAGAAATTAAGAAAACTATTCAGTGTTGTCCAACTTATACGTAAGAGTATGGCATCCAGGTCCATGGACATTATAGGACCACTCTACTCTGCCGTTGTCAGACCTATCTTTGAATACAATGCCCCCTTTGGCATATATCTAACCCGACACTTGCAACAGCTGAATGCCCGCAAAGGTTCCTCGTCAGGAGAATTCAGAGCATGAATACCATTTCTTACACTGCTCGAATAAGGCTGTCCCCCTGTATTCAGTCTCCCACAGCACATGCACAACTCAAACAGCATCAGAAACACCAGATCTAGGAATGTGAACTTGTGCCATAAACAGAACATGCTGGAGAGAAAAATATGTGTCCTGAAGGATCCACATGCTATGAAGTAGGCTCCCCATCCATGTAAAACAGAGCTCATCCTTGACCCTATTCAAACGAAACCTTGAAGTTTGGTTGGTAAACCATAAATTTACTTTCAGTCTGGCCCCCATGTTTATTATGAACAGATGCAGTCGATTAAAAAAGTGTTATCCTAAGTAACACCACCCCTACAACTTTCTTAATTACCTCCTTACTAACATGCCCCTCCTCCCCATGTATAGACCCCCATGATACTCAGGATCCAAAGGGTTTTGGGGTGCACGACTATGCTTGCAAGTGCTGTAGTGGTCATTAGCAAAGTAAGAACCTATGAACATATTCACAATGTGGACTCCACCTCACATTCAGTGGAAAATGTAGCATAACAGTTGTAGTTTGAGTGCCTCTTTGTAACAAAATCTGAACAATCAGGTATTTTTCATCCTTTTCACATTATTCACTCTCTTTTTTTATAATGTGATGCTTCATTCAGATGCACAAAAAAGACACGTAAAAGAAAGAATATTTAGTAAGTGCACATCTGTCATAATATGCATAAAAACACAGCATTCCCACCTTTTCTTAACTTATGAGACTTATCTTTTTGCTGGACCCGCCACTTGACCACAGAGCTTACATATGCTTCTCCCTAGGATACTGCCTATCTTTGTAGTAATCTCTGGCTGCCAATTTGGAGCCACTTCCCTTTCTGCGATCCTTCTCTTCCATTTTAGTAACCCTTCTACTATCATAAGAGTATCACTTGAGGTAGAGCTGCCTCCTACACTTTCAGTTTTTTCACTTTGTTCAGCCTCTTCCTCCAGTATGAGGATTTTCATCACTGGCCTCACACAAAACATACTTCATTCATTAATGTTTTCTCCCTTTCATTCCTAGCTGAAGTTTACCTGGAGACAGGGCTACACTGGCTTCTTGCTTACAGTTAACAGCACTGGATGTGCCCTTTACCTCATGCAACTTTGCTTCTATGACTGTTCTTGGCAGAGTCTCCATTTTGAAAAGCTTCCTTACCTTATCTTGTGAGTTAACCATCATCTGCTGCCCTTTCTAAAGAGCAGACAGTCTATCAGGGTAACTTAGCCAGGCAACCACTCCTGCTTTTCTCAATTTCCAGTGACCACTTTAAACGTTTAGTGTTATCAACTTAAGTTTATGTCCACACACGATTAGTCATCAATGGACTCTGTCAAGCCATTGAAGCCATTCTTTTATAACAAAATGTTCCAGCTTTACAACTACTTGATGCAAATGCTTCCCATCAGGAGCTATCTTGCCTACCTTTTGTGCATAATTAACTGCAACCTTCAGGACTTCTAGCCAGTTTAGTAGACTATTAAACTGCTGAGAATTTCTCTCTTAGATCACAATCTCACAACTGTTTAGGTGGACTAACATTTGGTATGCTTTCCCTCCTTATCCTATTTCCTAAATGTTCAGCTTTGACTCTTTTAACTACTGGACATTGGCTTGTGGGTTGCTTATTGAACTTTGCACCCCATATCATTTTAATCCCAAACTATTCATCAAAACAAACTCTCCATAAATTATATTTACTAGAAAACCGAACGTTCCATTTTCAGAATTAACAATATAGTGTTAACTGAAATACCTGAGAGGCAGCTATATATCACAAGCAAATGTCTTCATTAATTATGCTCAATAAATGTTAAATGTACTTTGTAATGGGCTTGGGTGACAATTCTTTCAACTAATTTTAAAATGTCACCTTCCCTGCAATCTCATTAATTAAGATAACCACATAACTTACCTACTTCCTTCATTTATTCATTGCTTTTCCCAACACTTTCTGTCCCTTTCCTCTCAACTTCATCTGCTGTAAGCATTGTTAATATTTTACTGTTACTCTTCTTTGAATAATTATTTTTTTATATGGCAAGGTTATCATTTGTAAAGCCTAATTTGTTTTTCATAGAATGCTCTGTTTTACTATACTAACACTTATTTGTTACATATCATTTTATACCTCTCAGTAGGTCTGTAAATGATTTATTTGGATCAGAACCTACTCCAGTTATCAAAGTTTAATAGTTAACTATCTAAATAAATAAATACATCTGAACGGCATGGTACATTTTTATACAAATAAAATCTTTGCCGGATAAAATTACAGTCAACATCCAAGTGTGACAACAATATTACATGCAGGATGATCCAAGAGTAGATGCAGTTCAAATGGATCATTTTTTCAGGGAATTACAATGTATTGCTTGACTATCGTGAGACAGAGTGCAGATCAGGTTGGGTGTCAACAAAGAACCTGGTTTAAATGAGTCAATTAATGTTAAATGCTTTTTATTAGCACAGAGACTTTAAAAATTATGGTATACGTTTTTTTTTATTTAATTTTGTGTGTGTGTGTGTGTGTGTGTGTGTGTGTGTGTGTGTGTGTGTGTGTGTGTGTGTGTATGTATGTGAGTGTGTGTATGTGAGTGTGTGTATATGTGTATATGTGTGTATATATATATATATATATATATATATATATATATATATATTTGTACTATTAGAGGATGTTGCTTTAAATATGTTTTACTAATTAATTGATAATTGTTAATTGTTTTTTCTGTGATGTCATTTTGTAACACAGGTTTTAAATGTGGATTAGGTAGTAACGGTTTTATTTCTAAAGAAGTTCTTAAAAATAAAAAAAATAAAAGTGCTTAATTAATGTTTGAGTAGCCTGACTTTGCTGTCAGCCATAGTAGGAGTTGTTTTCTTTTTTGTTTCTTAGTTTCAGGTCTTCTATGCTGCGGGTATTTGTGTTTTGCATTTTAGTTTTGCAGGATGATGAGCATTTTTGAAGAGGTCTCTTCACGAGATGCTAATTTAGATTTATACACCCACCTGGTCCCCGAGAAATTGGTTGTGTTAACATAGAAGCTTACCACGGTGGTCTCGGAGATTTGCAGAATATGAAAGCAAGAAGTCAGACCACCCAGAGCAAAATCCCTAAAAGGGAAGGCATCTCTGATCAGTACTAGCAAAAAACTACGATCACTCATAAAATCATCCAAGGCCAACTTTGAGAGAAAAATCGCAAAAGACACAAAAGACAATCACAAGGCCTTCTTTAGCTATGTTAGAAACCTGGGTGGAAACTCCCAGATATGCTCAGAGTTAGTCCAAAATGACACAAAATACACTGAACCCACTGACATTGCCAACATTCTGGCAGACAGGTTCAGTGCAAATTTCTCCTCCCCCCCAAAAGGAGAAATAACTATCCCAGCAGAGTGTAGCCTCCCTAACATCTCAGATGCCCAGGTGAGAGCCGCCCTCGCTAAAGCTAAAAACACAGCATCAATGGGACCGGACGGTGTCCCGGGCTGTGTGCTACATGAACTCCAAGAGGAACTAAACCCACACATAAGGCTGCTGTTTAATCTTAGCCTTACTACAGGATACGTACCCAAAGAGTGGCGTACGGCAACAGTGGTCCCACTTCACAAAGGCGGTGCTTCTACGGACCCTGGAAATTGCCACCCCATAAGCTTGACAAGCCTGGTCTGCAAAGCTATGGAGAGGATCATTATGGAACTCATAAACAAAGACATTGGGGACCTACAGACATTGGATCCTACCCAATTTGGCTTTGTCAAGGGCAGATCCTGCCTTTTGAACTTGGTCGACTTTTTTGAAACAGTCACTAAGGCCATTGATGAGGGTAAGGCAGTTCACACAGCCTACCTTGATCTTGCAAAAGCCTTTGACACAATACCCCACTCGGGCATCATAGACAAACTCACCAGCTTAAATGTAAACCCATATGTCAAAAGATGGGTTGCAAACTGGCTCAAGGACAGAACCCACAGGGTCAGAGTTGCTGGAGCTATGTCCGACTCTAAGCCAGTCACAAGCAGTGTCCCACAGGGCTCAGTCCTGGGACCCCTCTTGTTCGGCATTTATTTTTCTGAGGTACAGGCAAACATAGGAGGATTGTGGCTGACAAAGTTTGCAGATGACTGCAAACTGGGCGCCATAATTGATACTCCAGCGGACACAAACATCCTTCAGAGAGGCCTCATAGAAACAGATAATTGGTGCCAGAGCCATGGCCTTAAGCTGAACGCCAAAAAATGTATAGTCATACCCTTTGGGAAAAACAAGGTACCCACAAATTACCACATAGGTGGTAATCCATTAAGTACGGAAGAGGTAATCAGGGACCTAGGGACCCAGGTTGACAGTAACCTCTCATTTGACATCACATTGCCAAAGTGGTTAGGAAGACCTTCTATACTGCCCACCTTATCATGAAGGGTTTAACATCTAGATCAAGAGAGGTCATTGTGCCCCTGTACTCTTCTCTTATCAGGCCAATGATTGAGTACAATACCCCATTTGGGATGTATCTTACCCGACACCTGCAGCAGTTGGAAAGACCCCAAAAGTTCCTCACCAAGAGGATAAAGGGTCTTAAACATATGTCATATTCTGCCCGACTGAAAAAACTCCAGCTCTATTCAGTCGCATACCGCCTACTCAGAGGTGACTTGTGCCTGACGGACAAGGCCATGTCCAATCCGGAATGAATGGACATGCTCCACCTCAGAAAATCCAAATCCATCAGAGCCACGAGAGCAAGAGACTTAAACCTCAACACAGAAATAAATAGGATGTGCTGGAGGGACAGATTCATAACCCAGAGGCTCCCTACTCTCTGGAACAGAATCCCAATCCATGTTAGGCAGAGCCCCTCACTAACTCTATTCAAGAGGAATCTTGATGAGTGGATGGGAGATCATAGGTTTACCCCGGGGGTCATCTCTGTGTCACTACTAGACAGAGGCACAGTAAACTAAACCCTAAAAGGGCATAGTATTCTCATCCTAAGGGGTGGGGTGAAAGCCACACACACTCTGGCTAGGCTTATAAATGCCCTAGGGCAGATAGCCTAGTATGAACCTATGAACCACCTGTCGGGAAGGGAGCCCTTTGATAAATCTCTACTTTATGAGAAAGGGTGAGCCAATTCTTTGTATTGGGATGGAAGAGATGTACCTGCATTTATTATTGAAACAAAATGTATGGATACAGATATTGCTGACTTAATTAAAACTGCAGACAATCTGTTTTTGCAAACAGTGCTGTTTAATTAACCCATTTCGAGATACAGTTAAAATAATGGCAATTATTCAGATGGATCTGATGCATGCAAGAGGGATATTTTTCAGCTAGAAAGGATGGTGTCTAAAACTTAAAACTTGGCAGTAAGAGATTTGCTATGTAGAGGGGGAGGGTTTCTATGTAGTGGGGGAGGGTGGCCCAATGGTTAAGGTGTTTGCCTTACAAACACAAGGTGCGGGGTTTGAGTCTCACAAGGGATAATTGGCTAGGCTTAAAATGGCTCGCAAGGGCAGTTAGCTTAGTACTAATCTATGAACCTATGAACCTATGAATGCATTAGAATGGAGCAGGTGCTGTTTGGGTTAAGGGTATTTAAATTCCCTAATACAGTTCACCATGGGGACAAACTTTACAAAGATTTAACCAAGTTATTTAATGATGTTGGGGTTTCTTTAATGAAATTATTAGTGGAGGACTACAAAAACAAGGTTCAACACATAGAAGAAGAAATTTGGGTTCTGGAAGAGAATATTAAGAAGAATATGTTTTTTCATATCAACGCTCTAAACAAAGTTATCAAGATGTCAAACATAAACTGCAAAATAAACCTAGATACTAAATTCAAACATAAAAATAAGGCTTTGAACTATGGTAAAATTGATGGGCAAAAATTAGGAATGTAACACACTGACAAAAGAGAAATTAAAGTTGTGTAAGTAAATTTATTATAACAGCATAGTTACAACATTCAAACACAGGGCTAAATCTTTGAACTACCCCCAAAACTGAATGGTAAAAATCAGGAATGTAATATACTGACAAAAGAAAAAGAACAGTTGTGTAAGTAAACTTACCATGACAGTAGATGTTCAAATGATCACTGCTTCAGTAGCATTACCTATATGGGTTATATTGTGAATATGATATAATAACTGCAAAGCTTCAAAGCACCTTACATGTGCCCAACCCTTTAGTTTCAAGTTGAGATGATTAAAAAGACAGATTTGGGTGCCAAACCCTTGGGAGCTTTCATGCCAACTGAGAAAGTGAGACTGAGTCCTGAGAGGACATTGCTAGGAACATCAAAAATATCCACACCCTGGCATAAACAACACACCAAAAAACAAGGGGGATGAAGGGATGGAGTGGCTACTGCAGCAGTGATCACGCAAGCATCTACTGTTATGGTAGTTTTACTTACACAGCTGTGCTACGTTCTTCATATTGATCACTGCTGAAGTAGCCTAATCGTAACAGTAGATGCTTGAATGATCACTGCTGCAGTAGCCTATGCTATACAAGTAGAGTACCATAGCTTAGAATAACTGAGAGGTAATCCAGGAGCCCCTGGAGAATGGTCTAGCAAAGCCTGACCTACACCAGGAGAAGGAATCTAGCTTGTAGTGCTTTGTAAAAGTATATACAGATTATCCAGTTGCTGCTTCTAGATTACTTTCAGAGTCCAATCCTTTCCAAAAAGCCACAGATGAATACATGGCTCTGGTAGAATGTGCCTTGTCCCTGCCAAGTTTTGTTTTTGTGGGAATAACAAAATGTAATTGCCTGAGGCAACCATTTGGAAATAGTCTATTTTGATACAGGATGTACCCTCTTCTTGCCATCAGAAGAAATGAACAACTCATTGGAAGTTCAGAAAGATTTTGTTCTGTCAAGATAGTACTTGAGTTGTCTGTGGGTATCCAAGGTATGAAGTATTATTTCTTACTCATTTGGGGGTTCAGGGAAGAACACAGGAAGATGGATAGTTTGGCTTAGAGTAAACTTTGATACCTCCTTAAGCATAAATAGAGGATTAGTTCTCAAAGAAACCTTATCTAAAATTAGAGAAGGTTAACTCACCATAAGAGCTTGGATCTCAGATACTCTTCTTGTTGAAGTCTGAGCACCAGCAAAAGAAGCAGTCAAAAGGTGAGATAAAGAGAAATAACTTTAATCCATGTTATTCATCCGTCCTGGTACCTCGGCAATTCGCCTTCAATGGAACAAATATTCAAATATGCACATTCTCTTTTATATACTCATCAATTAAACAATCAATCAATTCATTAACTAATTAACCCTATGAGCACTTTAACAAATCATCTAACATTCATTTGATATTATATGTGGAAATTCAAGTAATACAAAATCTAATTTATAGAAAAACTAACTAAAAACATATTAATAATATAATATGATATAATATAATAATTCGTTACTTTTCAACTTGCAAATATTATAAATTTTTCTTTGAATATTTTGGTGGATTCGTGGTTGTTGTATTTTGTCATGAAGTCTGAGCAACCAGTAAACTGTTTTCTGTGTTAAGAACCACAAGGTAGACAGATGAACTTGTTTAAATGGAACAAGTCTTAGCTTCTCTAACACAAAATTAAGATCCCAAGGAGAAGCCACCACTTTTCTTGGAGTTCTCTCATACAAAATCCCTTTGAAAAACATTTTGACATGAGAATGCCTTGAAAGAGGGAGATCCATGGGCACACATGCTGAAATGGACAATAAATTAATCTTGAAAGAGGAATAAGACAGGCCATAGGAAAGTAACTCACAGAAATAATATAAAACCAGAGAAACAATACTCCTGAATTGATGCTGGTTATGTTGTTTGCACCAACTAGAAAACCTTTATAATTTTCGAGTAACAGGCTTTCTTGCCTCCATTTGTACCCACTCATGTCTTCAGTAAACAGGTACCGTAAAGGTATTAAGACCCTATTTTCATGGTAGTCGGTTGAAGTTGTTTGGTAACAGAATGTATAAACACTACTGCTTATGTGTGAGTAGAGTCAGTCCATGAGGAAGCTTGTTATTGCCCTTCATCAGTTCCAGAATAAGGGAAAACCACCTCTGGCTGGGCCAGAAGGAAGTCACCATAATGATCTTGGGGAATTCTTTCTGAATCTTCAGAAGTACCCAGTAAATACCTTGGAAATAACTGAAAAGGGGTGGAAAGGCATACATGAACATTCCTGTTCAAAGAAAAGACAAGACATCTGTCTTCCAGGCTTTAGAGCCCTAGAGCAGAATTTTGCCAGCTGATTTTTCAGCAAGGAGGCAAGAGTCTATTTGAGGAACTCCTCACAGATGGATCAAATCTTGAAACACCCTCCTGATCTAGTTTCCAGTTGTGAGGGTCTCCCTTTTACCTGCTCAGTTTTTCTGATAATTTTCCTCTGACAGAATGTAGGAAGTCTGTAGAATGAGACTGTGCTGTAAGGCTTTATCCCATGCTAACACTGCCAGCATGCTTAGGGGGTAAGACCTAGTTCCCCTTGCCTATTTATGTACCAAATCACTGTGATATTGTTGGTAACAACTTGAAGTGGTCCTCGGGATCAAAGGTGATACAGACAGTTGTATGCCTTGATAAGGGCAAGAATCTGTTATATTTAAGTGCATGTGTCTGTCTTTGATGTCTCAGATACTTGCACTTTTATGTCCCTTGACACTACTCTCCCAGCAAAGTCTGAGGCATCTGTGGTAACTGATTGCTTTGGAGCAGGAGAGAAGGGGAGACCTGGACTCATGGATAATCGATGTCTCCATCAAGTGAGTTCTCTTTTCACAAATCCCAGAAATGTAATCTGAAAAGATAATGGATGCTGGTGCTAGAACCAAAGAGACTACAAATCCCAGAAATGTAATCTGAAAAGATAATGGGTGCTGGTGCCAGAACCAAAGAGACTACAAATCCCAGAAATGTAATCTGAAAAGATAATGGGTGCTGGTGCCAGAACCAAAGAGACTACAAATCCCAGAAATGTAATCTGAAAAGATAATGGGTGCTGGTGCCAGAATCAAAGAGACTTCATATACCATTGAATATTTTCATGTGCAGTCTTGCCTGCGGTATCATGCAAATCATAAACGTAATGAGACAAAGAATCTTGAGGTGTTCCCTCACAGTGATTGAAGTCTCAGTGGAAATATAATTAAATAGATTTAAATATAGATGTACTTTTTTCTATGGAAGAAAAGCACTTTGTACAGAGGTGTCGAGCAGATAATCCAGGAACACAATCCTGTGTGAAGAAGTCAAAAGCAACTTTTGAATACTTACTTTGGAATCCCAGCCTACATAAGAGATTTCTCACCCAAGCAAATGATTCTTGAACTTTGAAAAAGACTCTACAAAGATAAACAAGTCATCTAAATATGGAAAAATTTTGATATCCTGTAGCCTGAAATGTGCTATAACTGGAGCTAGACACTTTTTCAGCAGTCTTTTAGCACTGGATAACCCAAAAGGTAAGGAAGAGAGCTGATAATGTGATCTAGACACATAAACCCTTAAGAAACAGTTGAAGTCTGGATGAATAGGAATTTGACGATTTACATCTTTTAAATCTAAGGTTACCAAAAATACTCAAATGAGGGACAAAGGATAAAAGGTTGTGAAACAAGAGCATTTTGAACTTGGGCACTACCACAAACTAGTTTAGGAAAGACAGGTCCAGACCAGGCTCCAGACTTTTTCTTTATTTGGCACCAGAAATGTTCCTAAGTAAAACCTCTTCCCAACTTAAAAGGAGGAACTAATTAAATTACCCCCTGAGAAAGTATGTTCTGTAGGACAAGAAGGAAGAGATGATTTTGGTCTGGTTGTTGTGGAATAATTCTTTGGAAAGTAGGGATTTCTTCCCAATGCCATCTGTAGCCCTGTTGAATTAGTCTCAGAACCCATTTGTCTGAAACAGTCTATTGCCAAAAAGAAAAATGCAGATTCAGGTTTTCTGGATGGAATAAGGGACTAATAGGTTGGTAGGGGTTGACAAGGTCCCCTACATAGTCATTCTGACTTACCTGACTGTCCTTTGTTCTGGGTGAGGCTCCTGCTTTCATTTGGGAACCTCCCTGATATTGTTTTTAAATGTCTACCTAGCAGCACTTTGATGAGACAGTTTTGTTCTTACCAAAACTGGATGAGGGAGCAGAAAAACCCCTTGAAAATTTAGAGAAGGAGGGCTGAAATGCCTAAGAGAGTCCCAAAGTAAGCTTACCCCTCTCATTACATTTTAGATAACCTCTACAGCAGATGGTCCAAAAGCTAAATTTCTGTCCAAAGGTGAATTTGTTATCTCATTTTTCACATTCTCTAAGAGGTTCTGAGTGGTTTCTGGCCCAGAAATTGCAGTTTGTTGAATGTTTGGGCAGTTTTTCCATCCCTTTCAACTTTCTGGTTTAAAAGCTTGCATTTGCACAGGTTTGCACTTGTTTAAGCTCTGCTCAGTGGCACCGAGCTGAGGTAAACTATTACTGGTGTCAGAAAGTCTGCTCTTCAGTTTTTCTTAGATCTTGCTAGTTCTTTCACTCTTGCACTTCAAATAGCCTAATCACTTTGCACTTCAACAGGTTTTTGTAGTAATTATTATAGCACACCTAAGAGCCATCAGCACTAGTCGTTATTCACGTAAATAGCTCCAGTACTCAGTAGTTATGACCACCCCTTCTGGCATGATTAAAGAGCAGTTCCCTGTGCTTTCTTCTATTATCCTGGTGCACTTGGGCATTCTAAGGCAGTGTAGTACTGCCTCATGCACACAGACAACCCTCTCCTCTTACCTCCTAACACTCAGACTTGTGAGAGATGCACTGATATCACCAAATTGGAAGCTATGCACTCTCCAGCCAAGACCGGACTAGCTGGTCAAGAGGAGAAGGTCAACACCTGCACCACACCACATGGAACACATAACCCTCCAGAACACCCACTATCACAGCTCTCACATAAAAACACAAACCACAGACCCACCTTCGTGGAGGCACTCAATAGAAATTTACCCAAACAGCAGAGAGCTCCATGACAGAAATGCACTTGACCACCACAACACAGCACAAACCACAGGACACATAGCTCACCTCCACAGTGTGGCTCACAACCTAAGCCCCTAAGGCTAAACACTTTGCCCAATACACTAACCATAGGTGACTCAACAGTGAGGCACACAGATGTCCCACTCACTAGGTTGAATAAGGAGAAAGTAACAGTTAGCTGTCTATCAGGTGCCAGAATCCAACACAACACACGCACTCAGGTCACTCCACAACAAGTACAAGTATGAATGTCATTGTCCATGTGGGTGTGAATGACCAGAGATGCACCTCCCTGGACTACATGAAAAGAGACATGGTGGAGCTCTTGGATTACGTGGCCCAGGCAGGTATGACACTAGCCCTAAGCAGTATCCTACTGTCACCCAGAATGATACTGCAGTACAAACAGAAAATGAAGAACAAGCACAAAACAAACCAGAAATAAAGAGACCTAGTGAAGTAGCTGGATTGGACCCACTCACAAGTAAAAATAGATGAACGACTCTGTTGTAGTAAACAAAATCCATTTTATTTACTCCTTGGGGAACAATTCATGTGTTTTTGTGGAGTGAATAAAGTGGATTTTGTTTACTACAACAGTTTTTCATATATTTTTACTTGTGAGTGGGTCCAATCCAGCTTCTTCACAAACAAAAATGATTAACTTCAACAATTGGCTACGTTTCTGGTATCATTCTAAGGGGATCCAGTATCTGTCTACTTGGGATGACATGATTGGCAGACCTTAATGCTTTTCCATAGATGACCTGCATCTATCACCCTGGGATTCTGGGTACTGGCTAAGGCTCTTGCCACCCCTATAGTGCCTTTTTTAGGTGGTGTTCCAAAGACCAAATTACCACCATTGCTATAAATAAATGCAATCTGAGAGTCATGCTGCTCAATGCTAGAAGTCTAAATCTCAAGATGCACTCACTCGAAACACTCCTCAAAATGGAGAATATCGATATTTGTTCTGGAACAGAGACCTGGTTTAAAGAGGAAGAAAGCACCCCTGCACTACCAGGTTATAACTCATTCCACACCTTTTTGCCTCAAAACTTGGATTGAAGCTCCAAAGGCCATATTCATAAAGGATATGCACACCTCCAGACTGGTAGCCCAGCATAATGCATCTGAGATACTTCAGGTACAACTAACATTGGGTAGACTGTGAGACTGTGATCCAGGTCATAGCCTGCTATAGGTCCACAGCCATGTCCCTAGACTCTGATTCCATGTTTCTAAGCACCCTGGAATCTATCAAGGTCCAGCTCAACACTTTCATACTAGGAGACTTCAACTACCTCTCCATCAACTGGGAAAACTACTCAAGCACCAAGTCAACAAATGAACTCATCTACTCAACAAAGGAACAGCACAAGTCAACCATCAATCATTAAAAGCCCACAGCAGAGCATTCTCTTTGGCGACAGGAAAGCTCTGAAGGCCTTGGCACCCAAACCTTTCTTTTAGTCAGCTCAGCTTGAACTGACTAATAGTTTGACACTTGTAAGGTACCCTGAAGCTTTGGAAGTTGGCCAGCTGTTATATACTACTGCAGCTTCTTCTTCTGGCTTTTCCTGGTTAGGGGTCGCCATAGTGGAACTCTGGTCCGCTAATGATTAGCAGTAGATTTTTTTCCGGTGCCGAGGTGCCAGCTCGACACCCAACCTTCAACAAAGGCACGCCCATTGACGCATGTCTTTCAAATGCCACTTGACCGTGGGGAGGACATGCAGACTCCACACAGAAAGCACTCCAGCCAAGAATCGAACGGGCAAATCTTTTGCTGTGAGACGACAATGCACCACCGGGGCTTATATATATCCTACTGCAGCAGCGATCAATATTAAGAACACTGGAACTGTGTTTTGACGCTAAATTTGTATTCATCATAGTCTCTGATAGGAACAGTTTTAAAAATTAAAAAAGGAAGGGAAACAAAATTAGAACTTTGGGATAAAATAGCACTCATCAAAGAACACATTGTAAAAACAGGCTTTAAAAAAGAAAACAAAAACTAGGGACCCTATAATATCTGATGGCCTTTCATATACAACATGAAAAAAAAGATATTGCCTGAGCTCTTACAATATTTTAATACATTTGTGGAAGATGAGTGTACACAAAATGTGTCAGCAAACAGTTGTGGCTCCATTTTAAGAAAGAGTGAGAGACTTACAATCTAAAAAATATTAATGACCCCTCTGTTTAACGTGTCTATTATATAAAATAATCAAAAGTAACATCATTGATCTGTTACAAAAAGAAAATTTAGATCTCCTGCTCTTAGATCAAGATCAATATGACCTCAAAATCCTACTTTATAAACTTGTTCCATCCTTTGAATAACTGCTGTCATAAATGGAACAGTTCTCATAGAATAACTGGCCTATCAAGGCATTTCACACAATGTATGCAGCTCACTGCATAACTTAGTAAGTCGTACAATATGAATGCTTAAAGCCTAAACATTTTACAAATAAAGCACAGCAATACACACACAGTTAAAGAGATACTGAAAATATCAATAACTGTAAATTGGTAAAGTTATCTTAGCATAGTAGAAAATAAATGTCTAAAGTGTTACTGTCAATAAACTAAAATGGTTTCAAGCGAACATATATAGTTCCAGGGATATTAATTTTCAGTTTAAAAAAAAAAATGAAATTCCATTTTCATAAGATGAAATCTGGGAAATATATCTGTGATTTTTAAATGTAATTTCCAGTCATTATGGGAATTTCATTATAATGTTCTTCTGCATCAAGATATATTGAAAATTAAAACTGATTCTAGGCACAGAACACTAAATAATGCAATCTGACAATGTTCTAAATAATGAATATGAGCAGAAATATATATTTGTGGTGCATTATCTGGTCATAAATGACAAATTCCATGAACATGTGTTTTTTCAATTCTCAGACAGTCCAAATTTGGATTTAACAGTTTTTCCCATAAAAAATGAACATCGGTGTCCCTGACTATACAGCTAAGCAAACGAAACACTGATTGCTTGGCATATTGGAGAAAATTAGAGTGGGAGAAATGCTCACAGACAGAACATGTGAACTGTAATAGTACTGCAGGAGTTTCTAGATTCAGTACTTTTATGGTGTTCTGACAACAGCCTCACAATCAACATCAGGAAATGCAGCATCATGTTTTGGAAAGAAAATTGTGAACAAACTTTGGTTATAAAGCTATCGGTTGTTTTCTGAAAACAAATACTTTTTAAGGGAACTAAGCACCATTCCAGATAACCTTCACAACTTTAATTAAACTGTGTCTGCAGTAGATAAAAAGGCTTCTTAGTTTTTTCTAATACTAAAGGAAACATCAGAATGATCCATAAAATAATATTGTCACAATACAGTCCACTAATTTGATCAGTTATAGAGAACAATGTAGTATTTGTAGTTACCCAGAGAAATGCTTCTTTGAAACAAAGGTAAGATTTGGGTGTTGACATAATGGCTAAAGTTTTTACCTCACAAACAAAAGGTGCAGTCTTTGATTCTGCCTAAGCAAACTGGCTAGGCTTAAAAAATGGCCCATATGGGTACCTAGCTAGTACTTATTTACTTTCTTACCTAAAGTTTCTCATGAAGAAAATATGGGGGAGGGGGTTACAAAATTTAAGTTATGCAGAAAGGCTAAGGGATATCCTGTTTTACTCACCATCCCATAGGCTCCTGTGGAGCTATTAGAGTCTGGCCATAAAAACACTGTGTGACATGTTTCTTTCTGAAACACTGCAGGAGGTATTCAGACAAATATAGTACATGGACAACAAAACCGGACCAAATCCCTTATCCACTTAAAACTAACACTGCTTCAAAAAGAACTGAAAATGGAGCGAGATGTATAACAGACCCAAACACTTTTATTGGAACTTTTTTTCTTTTAAAGCTAGCACTTTCTTCTCATATTAAAAAATCTAGTTCAGAGACTTCATCGGTGCAATGAAAGCATCTGGGTTTTTCATTACATCTCACTTCATTTTCATTTCTCTTAAGTAACATATATTAAACAGTGCAAAGCAGTTTTTAGGAGGTTTGCACAATACAGTATGTGGTTTTGATTTAGAGATTGCTGTAGTGGTAAAGCGGTATGCAGCCTCTGGTAGGCAGTGCTACAGCAGTCAACCAGATATCACTGTATAGAAATTTGGCAGTCTGGGGGCATTATTAATGCAAATTAACCATATGCACTTCCCCAAAGCATTATGCCAGGATCTAAATAGCATGGTAGAGTGATTCAAAGGCAAGCTCTACTGTGCCATTTCAGTGCAGAGTGCTAGCAGTGTGTACAACAGGTAAGTACTGCAAGACTGTATGTGTGTGGGAGGGGCGCATGTATGTATGTGCATGTGAGAGAGTGTAGGGGTGTGTGTGTGTGTGTATGCAAGATTGTCTGGCTGTTTTTGTTAATGTGTATTTACTGGAATTTATTTGTGTTTCTATGTTTGCAGGTACTTGTGCAACAGCATTGCACAAGTTATCTATGTGTGTGTGTGTGTGTGTGTGTGTGTGTGTGTGTGTGTGTGTGTGTGTGTGTGTGTGTGTGTGTGTGTGTGTGTGTGTCAGCGAGTGCGCGTGCATATGCACATGTAGCTTGAGTAACTCTGTGTATCTATGTGAATTTGACACATTGCTTGTGTGGTTGTATATGTCTGTGTAGATGCCCATGCAAAAGTATTGCATGGGTTGGTAAGGGCAGCACTAAAATAGCTGTTCCACCTACATTATCTCTTCAAGCCAGAGACATGCAAATTATTAACTTTTGTTCTGTGTGGCTTTTGTATGACTCTGAATCACGTCTTATTGCCATAGTGTTACTAAAGCTCTCCAGCAAAGAAATAGTAGTGCTATGAAGTGAAGACACTGGAGGGTATAATTGTATCTCCAAACACCATCATATTGGGTGACTTCAACTACCCGAATATAGACTGGGAACATTACTCAAGCCCTAACTTTCTAGCCCAACGGTTCCTGGAGTTCATAAATTCAAATGCCATGGAACAGCTAGTCACTGTTCCCACGAGAGGAGAAAATATACTAGATCTCATTATCACAAACATGGGGACAAAATGCTCCACACCAGAAGTATATCCCTCATTGGTGAGATCTGATCATAAACTAATCTCACTGGAAATCCACATCCCGCTCCCACCCCAAACAAAAAAGACCACAGTGAAGAACTTCTCTAAAGCAAACTTCACACTACTCAAGACTGGTGTGGTATCCTTCAAGGCCCCTGAGCCAGTGGAAACCACAACCCAAGCTGCGGAAGCCCTTACAGATGCCTTCTATGAACACCTCCAGGACTGCATGGATCAGGCAATCCCAAATAAAACCAAGACTCTTTCCACAAAGGGCAAACGTCCAGTCTGGTGGACCCCAGCCATTAACAAACTTTACAATAAGAGGAGAAAGCTATTACATGGTAGAACAAAATCCATAAAAGATAAGTCACCCCTGATCATTATTAGTAAAAAAATACGAGCACTCATAAAATCAACTAAGGCCAATTTTGAGAGAAAAATTGCCATGGATTCAAAGGACAATCATAAGGCCTTTTTCAGCTATGTTAGGAACCTGGGTGGAAACTCCCAGATATGCTCAGAATTAGTCCAAAATGATACAAAAATCACTGAACCCACAGACATTGCCAACATACTGGCAGACAGGTTCAGTGCAAACTTCACCCCTCTCCCCTAAAGGAGAGATAACTATCCCAGCGGAGTGTAGCCTCCCAGACATCTCAAATGCGCAGGTGAAAGCTGCTCTCTGTAAAGCTAAAAACACAGCATCAATGGGACCGGATGGTGTCCCCGGCTGTGTGCTACACGAGCTAAATGAGGAATTAAACCCGCACATAAGGCAGCTGTTTAATCTCAGCCTTACCACAGGATACGTGCCCAAGGAGTGGCTACGGCAACTGTGGTCCCACTCCACAAAGGCGGTGCCTCTACGGACCCTGGTAATTACCGCCCCATAAGCTTAACAAGTCTAGTCTGCAAAGCTATGGAGAGGATCATAATGGAGCTCATAAACAAAGATATAGGGGACTTGCAGACATTGGACCCGACCCAGTTTGGCTTCGTCAAGGGCAGATCATGCCTTTTGAACTTGGTCGACTTCTTCGAAACAGTCACCAAGGCCATTGATGAGGGAAAGGCACATACAGCCTACCTTGACCTTGCAAAGGCTTTCGACACAATACCCCACTCGGGTATTGTAGAAAAACTTACCAGCTTAAATGTAAACCCATATGTCACAAGATGGGTTGCAAACTGGCTTAAGGACAGAACCCACAGGGTTAGAGTTGCTGGCGCTATGTCAGACTCCAAGCCGGTCACAAGTGGTGTCCCACAGGGCTCGGTCCTTGGCCCCCTATTGTTCTGCATCTACTTCTCATAAGTACAGGCCAACATGGGAGGACTTTGGCTGACAAAGTTTGCAGATGACTGCAAACTGGGCGCCATAGTGGAAAGTGCATCGGACACGGATATCCTTCAGAAGGGACTCACGGAAACAGATAGCTGGTGCCAGAGCCATGGCCTGAAGTTAAACGCCAAAAAATGTATAGTCATACCCTTCGGGAAAAACAAGGTAACCCCAAGCTACCATATAGGTGGCAATCCACTAAGCACAGAAGAGGTTATCAGGGACCTGGGGACCCAGGTTGACAGTGGCCTTTCTTTTGACACTCACGTTGCTAAAGTGGTTAGAAAGACCTTCTACATTGCCCACCTGATCATGAAGGGATTCACATCCAGATCTAGTGAGGTCATTGTTCCCCTGTACTCTTCACTTATCAGACCAATGATCAAGTACAATGCCCCATTCGGGATGTATCTCACCCGACATCTGCAGCAATTAGAGAGACCCCAAAAGTTCCTCACCAAAAGGATAAAGGGACTCCAAAATCTGTCATATGTTGCCAGATTGAAGAAACTCCAGCTCTATTCAGTCGCATACCGTCTGCTCAGAGGTGACATGTGCCTGACATACAAGGCCATGTCCAACCCGGAATTAATGGACATGCTCCACCTCAAAAAATCCAAATCCACCAAAACCACTAGAGCAAGCGACTTAAACCTTAGCACGGATATAAATAGGGGCGTGCTGGAGGGATAGATTTATCACTCAGAGACTCCCTATGCTGTGGAATAAAATCCCAGTCCATGTGAGGCAGAGCACCTCGCTGGCTCTGTTCAAGAGAAATCTTGACCTGTGGATGGGAGATCGTAGGTTTACCCCAGGAATAATCTCTGTGTCACTGCTGGACAGAGGCACAACAAACTAATGGGCACAGTATTTTTTCATATAAGGGGTGGCGTAAGCCACAAAACTTTGGGCTAGGCTTATAAATGCCTTAAGGCAGATAGCCTAGTATAAACCTATGAACCTATGACAATCAAAGCCAGATAATGGTCAAATGGGGTCCTAGACAGGGTAATGCATCAAGGCCACCAGACATACCAATATGCCATTATTTGCCTTTCCCCAACTACCATAAGACACTGTTCAAACCTATTAGTTTGCATACTATTTTTTCTTTATCCTTACAATGATCGGAGAGATTTGGATTTAATTTAAAGTTTTATTTGAAATTTTAAACCAAAAACACTGACAACCATTTGCTAAACAAAACAAAACAAAAATTGTGACAATGAAAAAGATCTAACATGAGCAACAGTAAACTTCGTTTACCTTGAAATTCACATTCATTGAAAGTGCATCAGGCAAGCCATTAAACTACAAGAATTGTGCTGGGATTTGTAGTCACATACCATATACTAACTGCCTATGTGAAAGGTGCAGACAACGTGTAATAGAACTGCTAACAGCCTGGCACAGCCCATTGGACAGAAGTGCCCATTTTCATGGGCAGTCCAAGAGTACTAACTAGTGAAATGACTTGATCAGAGTCATACAGTACACAAAAGAATGCTGATGGAATCAAATTCTGTGCTACAGGAAGCGGCTTGTTAACAGCTTATAGGCTTACTCATTTGCACTATGAACTTGACAAACTACGTTGTAGCCCAACACAGTGCATTTCACATCTATGTGCCTGCAAAAACATGCAGTCATAGTAAAAAATATTAGCATTAAGGCCATACACTTAATGTTGCACCTCAGATACCTGCTTGAGATCATGTGAATGAATAAATATATAAATAATGGCCCAGAAATGTATCTCAACTTGCTGCTGTGAAAACCATATAGTGCAACCCGTTGCACCTTACATGCCTTCCCATCCTCTGAGCTGCAGAATAAGACAAAGACTCTTAATCAGGAAAATAGATTTAGTATATTGCTTATATGCTTAGAAAGTTGCTAGCATAACAGGTTTTGAATTAGCAAGCATTTTTGAAGGATATGAAGTCTAGAACACACGTTTGCCATTATTTTGTGATTGTAGTCTACAACACTTTATAAAAAAGTCAAACATTTTACATGGTACAGGCTGCAAATATTAGACAAAATCAGAGACAGTTGAGAACTATGCCCTGTGTGCATACAGACACACACACACACACACACACACACACACACACACACACACACACACACACACACACACACACACACACACACACACACACACACACAGTTACTTGACTATCAATTACAGATACTCATATGACTGTACACCTCAGATATCTGCTGGAGGTCAAGTGAATGAACAAAGTCCTAAACAATGACCAAAAAACTCATCGTAACTTGCTGCTGTCAGAACTATACAATATAACCCACTACAGCCCCCTTCTGCACTCTCAACTTCTTAGCTCAAGAATCATAGACAAAGACCCAAAATTAGGAATGAATTTTAAATATTTCATGCTATATATTTAGAAAAACTGCTAGAATAAAGTGCAGTTGTGTAAAAACTTACCATAACAGTAGATGTCCTAATGATAATTGTTGCAGTATTCCAAAGTTCTGGGCTTTCTCTCCAACTTACCTGGATGTCCATCTGAAGTACCAAAGCCACAACCTTCCATAAAGCCATATGCATGACATATAACTTAAGATTGTAGTGTAAGGATACATAAGTAGATATATCAGTGCAAAATCTCAGAATATCTCCAAGCCAGAAAGCCTGGAGACAGCTGAGGACACTTGAAATGAACGGTCAGCTAGGAGGGGAGAAGACAGACAAATGTCTCCTCTTAGTCCATGAAAAGAGGTAAGCAAAGATAGAAAAAAGAGGATGGCAAGGTTGAAAGGAATAATGCAACACTGATCAGTAGGACATCTACTGCTAAAATAAGTTCTTACACAACTGAATTATGTCCTTCCTTAGATCACTGTTGCAGTATTCCAAACTGTTAGGTGATTCCCAGTACTTAGCTAGTGTAAAGGGTGGCTAGGTGAGACATAAGAGAGCGGTCAACCAGTCCAGGGAGGAATGATCTGTTGAAGGCAGCTCTGGAGTTATAGAAAGCATTGATCCTGTAATGTTTGGTAAAGGTATGCAGAGAAGGCCAAGTAGCTGCTTCTAGGATAGCTCTTGAGTCTACCCCCTTGTAAAAGTTCCAGATGAGTCCTCTGCTCTGGTAATATGTACTTTCAATGACAAAGGTAAAGATATGCCATGGTAGGTACAATAAGAGGAGATATATTTAGAAATATATTTAGAAATCCATTTAGCAACAGCTTGTTTTGAAACTGGGTTACCTAACTTGGTTTCTTGGAAGGAAAAAAATAGCTGATCAGTCTTGTAGATTGACTTTGTCTTGTCAAATAAAATCTGCTGTACACATCCAGGCAGTTTAGGATTCTCTGTCCCTTATTCTGTAAATTAGACAGGAAAAGTAACGAGGTTGATGGTCTGTGGGATTGCTTAATTACCATGTTACTCATAAACGAGGGGTTGGCCCTCAAAGACATTTTGTCCTTCTGAAAAATAAGGAATGGCTGGATTGACATCAGGACCTAAAACTCACAGACTCATCCACTGAATTAGAAGTTACTAGAAATATTTCTTTCTAGGTACAGAATTTAAGAGAAGCAGATGCTGCTGGTTGAGTTTTTCAAGAGCAAAGTTGAGATCCAAAGAAGGCAGAATAGCTTTCCTAGAAAGTTTAAGGTGGAGTGCACACTTCAAAAACTGTTTTACCTTTACAGGGTCTAAAAGTAAGCAAGCAGAGATGGTCGAAAGTTATGTCTTGATTGGGGAACATTCCAGACCAGGTTTTAACAGCTCACACAAATAAAATAGGACAATGGGGACACTTGTTTGTACATGGTCTTGTTTGTGAGCATGACACCAAATTGACATTTCCATTCTGATATACAAGATTTTTGGGTAGTACATTTCCTTGACTCCTGGAGAACCTGTAGCACGTCCTCAGAAAATTTCATGCCTGAAAGGGATCAGAATTATATCATCTATAATGTCAGGCTTAGAGATGACAGGTTGGGGTATAGTAGTGAGCCCCTGTGTTGTGTGAACAAGTCCACTGTGTGATGTAACTTGTGGTGATGACCCCTGACTATGTGATAGAGAAGGGGAAACCAATACTGCTTTGGCCAAAAAGGGAGTCACCAGAAAGATCTTTGGTTTGTCTTGCTGATCTTTTGTAAGACCTTCTGGAGAAGTGGAAGCGAGGGGAAAGTATTAAGAAATTACAGCAAAAAAGAAGTACTTATTTGTTGTGGATGGAGGCAAATAGGTCTATCTGTGGGATAACCTATTTGTAGACTATGTGGAAGATCATCCTGTTCTGCATCCATTCTGGAGAGTCTTCCATTGGTCTACTTAGAAAATCTGCCAGGATATTGTCATGTGATGGGATGTAACACCTTAGAGGTACAGGACTGCTTTTGTGGTCTGATCCCATGCCATAAGAGCTAGTCTGCATAGATGATAAGATCTATCCCTCCCAACTTGTTTATGTACCACATGACTGTAGTGCAGCTCAGGAGTGTGAGAAGATCTGCAAGGCCTGAACTAGTGTCAGCACCTCCTTCAGGTTGATGTGCTCTGACCTTATATTTGGTGTCATTGGCTCTGAACTCTCATGAAGACTATCAATGCACCCCCCCCCCTCCGCACATGCAATATCTGAAGCATCTGTGTGTAGCATATTTTGTGGTGTCTGCACCACTGGTATTATAGTTTCATAGGTTCATAAATGGTTACTAGGCTAATGGCCCTAGAGCCCTTACAAGCCTGGCCATAATTTATACCGTGTTGCCCCAGTTGTCAGTGGTTAGGTGAGTGAAGTTCACAGAGGTAAGGGTCTATGGTAGTCAACAATTACTTCCTCTGTCCAGGAGAAACATGGGTACCACAGCAGTTGTGAATTTGCAGTCACCCCTCCATTGATCTAGGTTGCATTTCAAGAGGGTCATGGATGTGTTCTTTTTCACATAAATTGGAAGCTTTCTCTAGAGCAGGAGCAAAGGCCCAAAATAGGGACAGATTTTAAATATTTCTCTTATAAACTTAGAAGATTGCTAGAGTAACAGAGTTTGCATCAACATACATTTTCTAAAAAATTTGAAGTCTGAAACTCAAATGTGTGTCATTATTTTGTGACTTTAATCCTCAGATCATCCTGGTGATTTGCCAGAAAACCACAAATTTTATGAAGAACAGACAAAAAATATGAGGCAAAAATCTGGACATTCTGTGAAAATCTGGGCAGTTGAGAGCTATGTCCTAGTGATGTGGCAGTCTCTGAGAGATGTAGCTATCTCTCCAGCATGACCTGCTCTTGTCAGAGGCTAAGCTAAGATCACTGGAGTTAGTGACCCTCATGGAGTTTGACTTAAGAATGTGTAGCATTTCTATTGGAGCTGGATCAGAGACTGCCCTGTAAGCCAGGCACAGGTCACCCCTTGGCAACCTGTAGAGGACAGGATATAGTGACATATAGTCTTTCTGCATAAAACTTGTTTTGTGTATCCTGTAATTTCTTGGTGAGAAACCTCTGTGGTCTCTCCATTTGTTTCAGGTGTCTGGTGATGTACATACAAAAGGGAGCATTTTGCTCAATACTGGTCTGATGAGGGCTGAGGATCATGGAATTATACCATCCTTAGATCTAGATGTGATGCCTTTACTTATAAGATGTGCCACACAGAAGGATTTCCTTAGTACTGTGGATACTTGCTGGTCAAAGTTCAGGTTGTTATCAACCTGCATACCCAGATCAAGTGCCACTGGATCTACACTTAGGTGGATGCTGTCTATAATGTAATTAGCAGGGATGTCAACTTTCCCAAAGATAATAATAATGCATTTTTTTCCATTTAGCTCTAATCCATGGTTTTGTCACCAATCATTTTTCTCTGTTAACCCTGTCTGCAGTATATTAACATTGCTGAGGGACTCAATTATTGCTCCCAATTTGCAATCATCAGCGAACTTGGTCAGCCACAGGCCATCTAAGTTTGCCTGAACTTCTGAGAAATAAATTCCGAACAGCAAGGAGCCCAGCACAGAGCCCTGTGGTACGCCAATGGTGACTGGTCTTTTGTTAGAGGTAAAGTTTTTATTATTTATTTTTATTTTTATTTATTTTACATTTGTTTACCGGGCTAGTCCAACTGGATATATTTCCATTTTCAGTAGAGGCCCGGGGAGAAAAGCTCCACGTTAGGGTTATTACAATAAGTGATTCAATAAAAGAAGGCAAAAAATTAGCAATGTTTAGAAACAAAACAAGTACATACAGAATTATGGTGCTAACAAAAAAATATATGAGAAAGTTTGTGCTAGTGAGGACATATTACTTCTATTTACAGTATAGGAGTAGGGGAGTTAAACTTAGTAGGAATTCAAAGAGAGTAAAAAAAATATAAGCAAAGAAAAAATACAACCATCTGGAATTGTTAATTAAATTGAAAACAGAGACTAATTGACAAAGGAAGTTAGAGCTAGTTGTACAGATGGGAGAGAGTAGGAGGGGGAGTAGAGTCATAGATTAGTCAGGATTGATGCAAGGGCATAGCCAGAGAGTCTTTAGGTGTTGTTTGAGTTTTTGTTTAAAGAGGAAAGGTGATGTCAAAGTACTTAGAGTGGTAGGTAGTGAGTTCCAGTGTTTACCTATGGTGTTAGAAAAAAGTGAATCGCCTGCAGAGTTATTAGACTTAGTTAGCTTCACAAGAGGTTTATTAGAGGAGCGCAGTGAGTTTAGATTAGAGTAGGGAGATATAAGATCAGAAAGTATGGGGTATTTTCTGGTTGGTAAAATAACCTGTGTATAAAGGTAAGTTGGGAGACAAGTAGGGTATTGTTCAATTCTAGCCAGTTTAGTTGTAATAGATTAAGACAGTGATGAGTTCTAAATGGATTTCCAGTAGCAAATCTAGCGATGCTATTGTATGCATTTGTTAGTTTAGTAAGGTTTTTTCTTTAAGTTAGTGTATATGGGAGGCATAAAGGAGAGTGGAAATAAGATGAGATTGAGCAAGTGTAACTTTAGCCTGTGGAGATAGAAAGTTTTAATTCTAAATAAGGAGCCAAGTTTTCTATTTACGGTTTTGATAGTGTTATTAATGTGGTTTTCAAAAGTGAGTTTATTGTCTATAGTGATGCCTAACAGTTTAGTGGTGGAGTCAGGGACTATGTGTGTGCCATTATTAGAGGTAATGGAGAAGTCAGTGAGGGGGGACTTCCTATTGGGTGTGAAAAGCAGGAGTTTGGTTTTATTGGCATTTAAAAGTAGGCAGCGTTTCAAGAACCATTCCTCAACTGTGGTAAATATGTTCTGTGTTAGGGTTTGTAGGTCAGAGGAGGTATTGGCAGAGCAGATGAGAGTTGAGTCGTCTGCATATTGAATGCATGTGGCTTGAGGTATTGCTACATGTAAGTCATTTATGAATAAGGAGAAAAGGAGTGGACCTAGGATGGAACCTTGTGGTACTCCAAGAGTGACTGGCAGAAGAGATGAAAGTGTGTTATCCCAGAGAACAGCCTGTTGCCTGTAACTAAGGTAGGAGGTAAACCATTGAACTGCTTTGGTATCTAGAGAGAGATTCAAGGGTTTTAGGAGCAGATGGTGGTTTACCATGTCAAAGGCTTTTGACAGGTCTAAGAAGAGAGCAGATGTTAGGATACTATTATTGCGGTTTTTATTGATACACTCGGTAAATGATAAGAGAGCTGTGGTAGTACTATGAAATGGCCTAAAGCCATGTTGGCATTTAGCTAGTAAATTGAATTGAGTTAAATGGTGCATTAGCTGATGATGAATACATTTCTCCATTATTTTTGCTAGGGGAGATAAGAGAGCTATAGGTCTGAAGTTAGAATACTCTTTTGAGCTGCCTCCTTTGTGTAAAGGGATTATGTGGAAAACTTTCCAGATAGCAGGGATAGTTCCTTCTGTTATGGTTCTATTTATAAGGAGGGATATAGGATAAGTTATTGCTTCAGCTGCTTTTTGAAGGTATTCTGATGGTAACTGATCTGCTGATGGGGTACAGGGTTTAAGTTTTTGGATGAGTTTTAAGATGTAGGAAGTAGAGACAGGTTGTATTTGAAATATGGGGAGATTAGCAGGTAAACTGGTGGGAGTGTGAGATTTGTCTATAGTAGGTTTGTTTGCTAATGACTTAATGGTGTCTGTGAAAAAGGAGTTAAAGGCATTGGCAGTTTGGTCTGAGGTATTCATTTCAGCCCCTGATGGTAAGGGTGTACTAGAGTGGCCTGGGTGTAGGAGAGAATTTAGGGTTGACCAGAACCTCTTGGGGTTGTTGTAGTGAGTTTGTTGTAGTTTACAGTAATAATTCTTTTTATCCAAAAATACAGCTTTTTTTGTGCTATTTCTTAACTGTCTAAAGGTTTGATGGTCAGAAATAGTCTTTGTAGTTCTCCATTTAGCCCAAGATTTATTTCTAAGTAGTATTTTTGTCTTGTCTCTTTGGACAGCCAGTCTGCAGGTTTAGATTTAACTCTGATGGATCGTATTGGAGCATGTTGGTCGAGGATAGCTAGGAATTTGCTGTTGAAGTAATTAGTAGCATCTTCAAGAGTTAGGGTTTTTAGAAGATTCCAGTTACAAGCTTTTAGTTCATTTTGGAATAATAATGGGTTAAAGTATTTGTTGCTGTGTGAGACTCTGTAGGTAGGAGTAAAATTAGTGTCATTTTTTTGTCTTATGATATAAGTTAAGTAATGATCACTTGCATCATCAGGCAAAGTTCCTACTTTGTAAGTTTGTTGCAGTTTGTTAACTAGGATCCAGTCTAAAATACTTTCTTTGTTATTGGGTTTATTGATTCTTGTGGGATTATTAATTGTCTGAGTAAAGCCATGAAGATTTATGTGGGATGAGGGGTTATTTGTGTTGACAGAAGACCAATCACAATTAAAGTCACCTAGAATGATAGTTTCTTGTGGGTAAGAGGAAGATATACAACTTAGGATAGTTTCAATTTTAGTGTTATTATTGCCTGGAGGAAGGTAGATACAGATAATATACAACGATTTTTAGTGTTTAGTTGAAGTTTAGAAGTAAGAATCTCAGCTTTATCATCATTTAACAGGATGGCAGGTTGTGAAGAGATATTTAATACATTTTAAATAGAAGCGCCCCACCCTTACGTTTTAAGCGGTCCATTCTCAAAATGTTGTATCCAGGGGGAAGTATTTCATTATCTTTAGTGCCAGGTTTCAGCCAGGTTTCAGTAAGACAGAGAATATCAAAGGAGTGGGTGTCTAGGAGGGCATGGAGATGGGCAATCTTATTATTAATGCTTCGGATATTCAGATGTCCGATTAGTAAGGCATTAGAAGCAGTTGTTAGTGTAGGTGGGTTAAGGTGTGGAGTATTGTGAGTTGTGTCAGAGAAGTTATTAGATGGTCCTGGGTTAGGGTGGATGTCACCATCACATAGGATTGGTATTTGTAGTTCAAGTGATGGTTTACATGTAAAGTCGGTTAGATATTTGAGCTTCTTTATGGTAGGATGATTAAAGTTAATGTGTGTATGTCTATGGAATTTGGGTAATAAGTAGTTGGGGGTACTTATAATGTTTGTATGAGTGTAAGTATGACTAGGATTCTGAAAAGCTGTTTGTCTGTGGCTGGTAGTAAAGTGGAAATAAGTAGTTCTTTCATAAGATGTAAGGAGATAACAAAAGGTTAAGCATAAGGAGCATATGTATAAGATTATTAGGTTATGTACCATAGTTTTTGATAAAAGAAACATATTGCTAAGAGGATAATAAGTCCTAGGAGGTGGGGTGGAAGGTAGGTGTCAGGGATAGTGGGAAGAGATTCAATTAGAAAGTAGAGGGATGAGGTATAGTAATTAAAGAGAGGTGATAGATAAAGGAAGTTAGGAGGGACAGGAGATGAGTTGCTATAACAAGTAGTTTAAAGGTGATAGGATGGTTTTGAGAGGGGGTGTGGTTAGGGAGGTATAAGTGTAGGGACACTGGGGGTGGGTGGGATAAGGGGGTAGGGTAGGGGAGCGGAGCGGGGCAGAACCAAATCAGTCGATTGTGTGGAGCCAATCAGTCCTTGCAGGCAGTTTATCGCTGAAGTGTACCAGGTAGGTAAAGGAGCATCTTAATGTAAGAGTTATAAGAGTAAATATAGGCACCAGTTTGCTATAAAAAAGACAAATTACCTATATTCTGTGACACAGATTGCAAAAATACTATCTTACTAGGGTGGAAAATAAGGTGAGAAAGCTCAGCAGATCTGTAAGAGGATCACAGTATTCTGCTGCCCTCTAGTGGCATAAGGTGGGAAAGACCAGAATTGCAGGGTAGACAGGACAATCTACTTGGTGGGAGATAGGATGGCCTATGTAGGTTAGATAGGTAGGATCCGCGAGTGTGCTGGCCCAGTTCCAACAGGTCAAGCAAATTTAAATAAAGTAGAGGGTACTTTACCCCCTTTGACAGTATATTTCCTGTCAGTGAGCCAGTTGGCTACCCATCTGGTAATGTAAGTCCCAATTGAGAGAGAGTTTCTCTATAAAACCTGAGTCGGGGCTTGTGTCAAATGCCTTGGCTAGGTCCAGAGAGGCAGTATGCACTGTCTTTCCCTTGTCCAGTGTCTTGGTGACTTTCATTTAACAGGCATGATCTACCTTTAATGAATCTGAACTGGATTGGGTCCAGAGATTGGAGATTATCTATGTCCTTGTTAATTGGGTCTCTACCTTTTCTAATTTCTCCACATCTTTAGTGTTTCTAATACCATGACGGGAATGGATCCCATTTTAAAAGTCAAAGTATGATTAAAGTTCATGAAATTAGTATTGCTTCAATATTCGATGTCAGCCAGTAATGCTCTTCACAGCACCAGCAATGTGCCGAGTAATGACTCCTTCAGGAATTTGGACAGGTTTACATGGATTGATAACATATCTAAATATGGCTGAAAATTATTTTTTATAAGACCCATTGATCCTACTGCTATTGGAAGTGTCTCGATATCTTTCTTCCACATTGATCTTGTTTCTGCCTGCATTTCCTGATATTTTATGACTTTGTGTCTCTCTGTAAGCAAGACATTATAGTCACTGGGTGTGGCGATTTTAATGATCAATGCTACTTTTGTCTTCTTTTCTTGGACCACTATATCCAGTTTTCTAGTATCTATCTTTTGAACTGTTGGAAATGGGTTATCCCATGTGATATAAACTTCATCACTTTCTATGATGCTTTGTGGCTCATGTTTCCAGTGTTTTTCAGCGACTTTGATACCACAATGTTTGCACAATCCCCAGTGCAACAGTCTCGCCACATTATTATGCCTTTCAGTATACAGTCCTTCTGCCATTAATGTGTCGTAACCAGTAACAAGGTGTGTGACTGCTTCCAATTCGGTTTTACAAAACCTACATTTGTCTGTTTCTCCCACAATTTCAATGGACTTTGTAAACCAGCGTGTACATAGCCCATTATCTTGGGCTGCCAATATTAACCTTTCATTTTTGCCTCTCCTTAACCATTCCTGTGTTCGTTCTCAAAGCTCTTTCAGAAGTTTATTTTTTCTACATTTCTTGCCTTCTCATCTGGTCCTTCACCTTATATTCTTTATTTTGTTTTTTGGCACATT